>NW_006408548.1:18129741-18152819 GCF_000296735.1 Chrysochloris asiatica | reverse complement strand
CTACGCTACCAGGGAATTAATGAGTCTTCCTCAAATCCTGATGACACATTCTTCTTCAAATAGTTCAGTTTCTCTGATTATTTGTCAGGCATATAAATTGAATAAATATGGTGAAAAGGTACAACCCTGATGTTCACCTTTCCTGATTGTAAACCATGCAGTATGCACTTATTTGATACTTGATCTATATACATCTTGGACTATGTGCTGGTTCTGCATGAGTACAACAAAGTGTTCTACAATTTCCACTCTTCATAATATTGTACAAAAGTTGTTCTACATCACAAAGTCAAAAGATTTTGAATAGTCAATAAAATATATAAATACATCATTCTTGCATTCTCTGCTTTTAGCTAAGATTCATCTAACATCATCAAAGATATCTCTCATTCCATGTCCTTGCCTAAATCCAGCTTTAATTTTGGGCAATTTCCTGTTGATGTACTGCTGCAAGAATTTTTAAATCATCTTCAGCAAAATTGTAATTGTACATGATATTAATGATAGTGTTTAACAATTTCGGTACTGTGCTGGATCACCGTTTGTTTTTTGTTTTGTTTTTTTTTCGGAATAGGCATGTATATGGAACTCAGCCAGGTAGCTTTCTCTCAAATTTCTTTCCATAGACAAGTGAGTGCTTCAGTGTTGCATCCCTTTTTTGAAATAATTCAATTGATAGCCATCAATTTCTGTAGTCTTATTTTCCACCAACGATACTTGAGGCCATATTTTGTCTCTCATGGAATTGTTTTAGTTTTCTTTAGCTCAATTAAACTGAACTTGCATATGAGCCAGTCTGTGCCACAGTTGGCTATTTGACTTGTTCTGGCTGATTACATTGAGCTTCTTCATCATCTTTTTGCACAGATGTAGTTGACTTGTTTCCTGTGTATTCCATCTGTCTGGGTCCATGTACATATTTGCTGTTTATGTTTTTGAGAAAAGATATTTCCAGTAAGTAAGTTGTTGGTCTTTAACATTCTATCATGCTATCTTCCATTTTGTTTCTATCACCAACGCCATATTTTTCAACTACCGATCCTTCTTTGATTCTAATTTTTGCATTCTGTCTTGGAGAAAATACAGCGAGAATGTTCTTTACAGGTGAGGATATTAAGACTTTTGTCTCTCATACTTTGTACATATTATCAGGAGGTGCCAGGCCCTAAATATAACAATTGTGAGGATGGTGCAGGACCGGGGCAGTGTTTTGTTCTGTTGTGCATAGAGTTGTGATGAGTTGGAATTGACTCAATAGCACTTAACAACAAGAAGTATGTATAATATAAATAGAATTTCCCATGAATCCTATCTAATTCTTACAATAATACTATACAGTAGCTGTTGTTATCCTCATTTTACACATGAGAAAACTAACATTTGAAGAGGTTAAAGAACTTTTTCCACACAAATAACGCTGTTGTTGTTGTTAAGTGCGGTTATGTCAGTTCTGACTCAACGACCTTGTATAAGGTTTCTGAGGAGTGGTTGGTGGATTTGAACTTCCCACCTTGAGGTTTAGACTGACTTTGCAATCCAATGCACTATTCTTCAGGACTCCTAAAGTACATAGTAAGCCTAGTTCTCATCCCAGAACCTAAAATATGTCTGCATTGTCACATGCCTGTAAGAAGGAATAATAATTTATTCTAATCTATACTGCTCCATATAGAAAGGGCTTCTAATAATCTTTCACATGAAAAATTAGAAAGATGAAAAAAATTAATCAAGTAGTCCAGGTTAAATCTTTTACTCAAAACAAATTGAGAAAAGTAGGAGTGAAACACTCTTGCAAGATATTTTAAATATATTTATTTTTAAATTTAGTTTTTCATTAGGGCAATCAAAATATAAACAAATCATATTTCTTTGGATGAGATTACAGGTCATAAACATGCATGGGTCTACCTATAAATACCTGGATTTTTTTTCCATACCAGAATGTCCACTTTTTCCTAATCTTGCCTACTCTAAAAGCGTATTATTCCCAGATATGTTCAGAATACAGCAGAAGTGAGGGGTTCTCAATCCTGAATACTAGCAGTAAGGTACCTTATTAAAAAACCCAGTGATTAAAGAAAAAATATTTACCAGCCACATTACTTAGCCTGACCATTAGTATACAGGAGCATCAGTAAAGAGTGAAGTTCACAGGCCCCCTGTGAATTCACAATTACTCAGGAGTATGCAGAAACAGGCAGAGGGCAGTCCGTGCGCACATGCTTGGAAGCTGACAGAAAGGAAATTATTAATACCACAGAATCTCCAGCCAACTTTGTGTCATTGGACTGTATAAAAACAAATAAACTAAAGCTCTTTTGACCAACTAGAACCGCTTAAGCAACTTTAATAAGAAGCCTTCTCTGTAAGGTCCCTGGGTAATTTAATTTTTGGAAACCTAACTGTAGATGTGGGTTAATGCGCCAGACTGCAAAGCCGTTTGAACTGCAAGGTCGGCAGTTCAAACTCACCAGTTGCTCCTCGGAAACCCTATACAGGGTCGCTATGGGTTCGAATCGACTCAATGGCACTTAACAACAATAACTGTAGATGAAT
This sequence comes from Chrysochloris asiatica, assembly GCF_000296735.1. Classification (NCBI taxonomy): domain Eukaryota; kingdom Metazoa; phylum Chordata; class Mammalia; order Afrosoricida; family Chrysochloridae; genus Chrysochloris; species Chrysochloris asiatica. Next base: position 18,150,263 of record NW_006408548.1, on the reverse strand, counting down.
AATTTGTAAAGAAAAATTCCATTAAAAGCTCATACTTGTAAATGATGAATTCTTACGCTACAAATTGCAAATAAACACGGTACTTACAATCAAGATAGTCAATTGATATATGAAAAGTGTTAACAAGAATAGTTTATTTTAAAACTTGAAGTTTAAAAGTTTAAAAATTACGACACAATTACTTTGTTGAAGTATCATACATTAGCATACCTTCTACTTCTTATGCCTTATAGTTCTTTCCTTAATGAGCTTCTAGAAGCTCATTAGAAATGCCAATTCATTTATAGTATATTTTTCTCCCTATCAATATTCTGAATATATTGGTAAAGCTATATAAAAGAAACTTCAAATACCATATGCCACATTCTGCATAAACATTCTTCTTTTACTTAAAAAGAAGACAAGGAACCTAGACGGTCTAACCAGTGGTATTTTTACCTCAACCAGATGTACTGGCATTTGGAAGGTCAGAATTATTTGTTTACTTGGCTACCTACATTATTAATCAGTTAGGCTAGATACATATTGTTTGCATATTGCAGCATATTACTGCATATTCCAAATGAAAAAGCAAAACATGTCTGACAAGTCTACTCAAAACAAAACACACAAATAACCAACAAACCTACTACCCTCGAACATAGTAGAACTAACTAGTCCATAGAGTTTCTAAGGCTGTATATCTTTACTCTCACCACTCATCTGTCAGTTTGTCATACTGTGGTGGCTTGCATGTTGCTGAGATGCTAGAAACTATGCCACCGGTGTTTTAAATACCAGCAGGGTTACACATGGTGGACAGGTTTCAGCTGACCTTTCAGAAAATGACAGACTAGGAAGACAGAGAAGCAGACTACTGAATATTTGGCCACTGAAAACCTTATGAATAGTAGCAGAGCACTGAAATATCTAGTACTGGAAGATGAAAACATTATGATTAGCAGCAAAACATTGTCAGATAAGGTGCCAGAAGATGAAGACACTCAAAGCATGTCTGGAGAAGAGTTTCCGCCTTAAAGTAGAACTGACCATAAATAATGGTAAGAATGAAGCAAAGCTTATGAGTCCTTCATTTGGTGATGGGGCACAAGTCAAAATGAGAAGAAACAGCTGCAAAAATCCATCCATAATCAGAACGTGGAATGTACAAAGTATGAATCTTGAAATATTGGAATTTGTCAAACATGAAATGGAACGCTAAGAAGTCGATATCCTAGGCATTAGGGAGCTGAAATGGACTGGTATTGGTCATTTTGAATCTGACAATTGTATAGTCTGAGATGCCAGGAATGACAAATTCAGAAGGAATGGCATCACATTCATCTTCAAAAATAATATTTCAATAAGTATCTTGAAGTACAATTCTGTCTGTGCTACGATAATACATATGTGCCTAAAAGGAAGACCAGTTAGTACCACTATTATTCAAATTTCGGCACCGACCAATAAAATCAGTGATGATGAAATTGAAGAATTTTACCAACTTCTTCAGTCTGAAATTGATCAAACATGCAATCAAGATGCATCAATAATTATTTGTGATCGGAATTTGAACGATGAAAATAAAGAGGAAGGATCAATCATCGGAAAACAAAGCCTCCATGGTAGAAATGATGGTTGGAGACAGCGTGATAGAATTTTGTAAGACCAATGACTTTTTCATTGCAAAAACCTCTCTTAAACAACATAAAAGGCAACTATACACATGGAGTCCTGGTGTGGCACTGAGTTAATGTGCTGGACTGCAAAGTTGGTTTGAACCAGGGTCACTATGGGTCGGGACTGACTCGACGGCACCTAACAACAACAACAACATACACGTGGAAGCCAGGATGGTCAGATGTCATTTCTCATACTTCAGACACATTGTCAGGTGAGACCAGTGACTGGAGAAGGATATCATGTTTTGTAAAATGGATAGTCACAGAAAAACTGGAAGACCCCCCCCAATGAGATAGATTGACACAGTGGCAGCAGTGATGAGCACAAATGTAGCAACAATTGTGAGGGTGGCACAGGACTGGGCAGTGTTTAGTTCTGTTGTGCGCAGGGTTGCTATGAGTTAGTACCGATTCAATGGCACCTAACAATAACAACAACAACAACAACAACATACACATGGACGTCACCAGATGGAATACACAGGAATCAAACTGATTATATCTGTGGGAATAGACGGTGGAAAAGCTGAATATCATGAAAAACAAAGTCAGGGTCAGACTGTGGAACAGATCATCAATTTTTCATATGACTCTTAAGAAAATTAAAACAAGTCTGTCAGAGCCCAAATGTGATCTTGAAACTATGCTATCTCAATTTAGAGATCACTTCATTAATAGATTTCATGCGTTAGACACTAATGACTGAAGAACAGAAGAGTTGTGGAATGACATCAAGACCATCATACAGGAAGAAAGGAAAAGGTCATTAAGTAGGTAGAAAGAAAATAAAGACTAAAATGAATGTCAGAAGAGATTCTAAAAATTGCTCATGAGCACAGAAAAGCTAAAACAATGGAAATAAATGAAGAAGTAAAAGAGCTGAAAAGATCATTTAAAAGGTAAACTTGAGAAGACCAAGTTGAGTAATATAATGAAATGTGTAAAGGCCTGGTTTTAGAAAACCAAAAGGGAAGAACACACTCAACATTTCTCAAGTTGAAATAACTGAAGAAAAATTTCTGGCCTCAGGTTGCAATACTGAAGATTCTATGGGCAAATACTGAATGATGAAGAAAGCTTCAAAACAAGATGGAAGAAATACACAGAGTCACTGTGCCAAAAAGGAACAGTTGATGTTCAGTCATTGACAAAGGCAATATATGATCAAGAATTGGTGGTATTGAAGGAAGAAGTCCAAGCTGCACTGAAGATATTGGCAAAAAACAAGGCTCTAGGAATTGACATAACACAAATTGAAATCTTTCAACAAACTGATGAACCATTGGAGGTGCTCACTTGTCTATGCCAAGAAATCTGGAAGAGGTTACCTGGCCAACCAATTGGAAGAGATCCCTGTTTGTGCCCATTCCAAAAAAAGGTGACCCAAAGGAATGCAGAAATCATAGAAAATGTCATTAATATTACATGCAAGTAAAATTTTGCTAAAGATAATTCAAATATGAATGTAACAGTACATTGACAGGGAATGGCCAGAAATTCAAGCCAATTCAGAAAAGGACATGGAACTAGGTATACCATTGTTTACATTAGATGAATCTTGGCTGAAAGAAGAGAATACCAATACCAGGAAGATGCCTACTTGTGCTTTATTGACTGTGCAAAAGCTTTCTATTGTATAGATCATGATGAATTCTGGACAGCATTGTGAAGAATGGGTATTCCAGAACATTTAATTGTACTCATGAGGAACCTATGCATAGACCAAGAGGCAGTAGTTGAAGCAGAATGATTTGAAAATCATGGTTGTATTCTTCCACCATACTTATTCAATCTGTATGCTGAGCAAATAATCTGAGAAATTGGATTATACGAAGAATAACATGGCATCAGGATTAGAGGAAGATTTATTAACAAACTGCAATATGCAGATGATACAACCTTGATTGCTGGAAGCAAAGAGGAGTTAAATTATTTACTGATGAAGATCAAAGACCATAGCCTTCTTTATGGATTATACCTCAATGTAAAGAAAACAGAAATCCTCACAACAGGACCAATAAATAGCATTGTGATAAATGGAGAAAAGATTGAAGTTGTTGAAGACTTCACTTTGCTTGGATCCACAATCAATACTCATGGAAGCAACAGTCTAAAAATCAAATGTGTCATTCCACATTTGCATTAGGCAAATCTACATCAAAAGACTTTGTCAAAGTGTTAAAGAACAAATGTATTAGTTTGAGGACTAAGGTGCACCTGACCCAAGCCAGGGTATTTTCAATAATCTCATATTCATGTGAAAGTTGAACAGTGAATATGGAATACTGCAGAAGAATTGATGTATTTGAGTTATGATGGTGGAAAAGAATGTTGAAAGTACCATGGACTGTCAGTAGAACAAATTTGTTTTGGAAGAAGTATAGCCAGAACGCTCTTTAGAAGCCAGGATGGCAAGACTTTGTCTCTCATATTGATGGCATGACATCAGGAAGAATCAGTCCCTGGAGGAGGACACCATGTTTGGTAAAGTGCAGGGTCAGCAAAAAAAGACGAAGAATCCCAACAAGATGGTTTGGCACAGTGGCAGGTGTAACAACAACTGTGAGGGTGGCTCAGGACTAGGCAGTGTTGTACATGTTGTTCTGTTGTGCATAAGGCCTCTATGAGTTAGAACCAATGTGATAGCACCTAACAATGATAATAATGCATCTTTACTGAAACAGATTGCCTCATCTTTGTCCCACAGGGGTTCAAAATCTCCTACCTTAACATGTGTAGGCCACTGTGTCATCAAGAATCCTCTGATTAATATTGTTGTTTTCATTAAGTACTGTCAAGTTAGTTCCATATCACAATGATTCTTTATAGAATTTCCAAGGAGCAGTTTGTGGGTTTAAACTACTGACCTTGAGGCTAGCAGTCCAGTGTTTATCTTACAGTGCCACACCAGGACTTCCTGAGAAGTACAGATTTAAAAAACAATGGGATAGAATACTTGGGATTTGAACTGTTCTTGGAAAACCAGTTCATGTAAGTATCATATGTAGAATCTCACTCTTATCCAGATGTGTCATTTAATGTAGAGATAAACCCTAAAGACAACTCTGTGAAGTTTCTGTTTTGGGCAATATAGTATATACACAATATGTCAACAATACTTATAGCTATCGATCATAGTTAAGTGAAAGCTGACTCAACTCAGTCCATGTAGAACAAGCACCCTCTATGCGGGTGGCTTGGATAGAAGTGCCAGTTCTACATGAGAGCTGGATGAGTCAGAAGCAAGACAGGATGTCTCTTCTATTTCACACTGTGTTTCAGAAATTATGACTAGGTAGCAGTAATGGGTGTGGCACCACAGAAAAAGCACTTGGTTGCAAGGTCGATTTGAACTGAAAAGTTGGTGGTTCGAACTCACCAGCTGCTCCTTGGAAACCCTATATAGGGTTGTCATGTGTCAGAAATGACTCAGCAGCACTTATTAACAACAACAAAAAGTAATGGGTAGGAATGAATGGTTCAAGTTCAGCCTTGGCTGCTTGCTTTCTTCAACCATTCCTTTGCCCTGTTGGTCTATTTCCTGGAAGCATGTGTATTCTGATATTTTAGTGTCCCTGAAGCAGTTATTTTTATGGTCTTCTGGTTTCATATTCATTCTTTTTCTGTGACTACATTACAGCTGCACCTTTTAAAGTATTTCCAACCAACTTTTGCAGAATTGGTGATGCATTTGTATTTCATTCAACAAATGAGTACTGAGCACCAACTGTGTACCAGGGACTGAGTTAGGACTGAGGCTATAAAGCTGACTCAGGCAGTAAGACCCTCACCTTTGAAGAACTTACAGATTTGGGGGAAGAAAGACATGGAAATTCTCCATAGCTATTAGAAGAGACAAGGGAGGAACTCAATGAAAACACACTGAAGAGGAAGTGAGCAGTCACATGAAGAGGAGATCAAGGAAGCCTTCAAAGTCAGTGTGATGTAGGCTGTTCAGAGGAAGGGATATGAAACACTTTTATAATGAAAAAAAAGATGAATTGCTTTTAGGGTTGGAAGCTACAGTCAAAAAGGAGGAGGAGAGCCTGTGTTTTTACCAAGCACACCGAGATTGAGAGAGGTATGATACAGCAATCCCTTGCGTTTATTTCCTCACAGTAAACTTCTCAACAATCAGGCTTGATAAATGAGGTTATTGTATAGCTCATCAGGTTAGCTTATCAGGTTAGCCTTTGTGTTCTGGACTCAGACTGACCAATCTAAGTCATGCTCTACCACTTACTGGGAGCCCAGGTAGTATGTTGTTATTGTTGTTAAGTGCCGTTGAGTTGCTTCCAACCATAGTGACCCTGTATAGAGTTTCCAAGAAGCAGCTGGTGAGCTTGAACCACCGACCTTGCAGTTCAAACAACTTTGCAGTCTGATGCATTAGCCCACAGTACCATACCAGGGCTCCCCAGGTAGCATACTGGGTAAAAAATTGGCTGCTAATCACAAGGTCAGCAGTCTAAATTTACCAGCTGCTCTGAAGGAGGAAGATGAGACCTTATGCCCACATAAAGATTTACAGCCTCAGAAACCCTATACAGGGTTGCTATGAATTGGAACTGATTCCACAACACACCACCACCACCACCACGCCACTTATTGCTGAGAGAGAGTGAACAAGCGACTTGACTTCCTGTTTTCTCATTCACATATTGGAAATATTCGTGGGCATTACATGTCCTGATAATATACTTTTATCGGTATATTAACCTAGCTTCTCTGAAGGACTTCCCACAGATGTCCAGCTAGACTACAGGAAGCAAAACCTGTACTGGAAGTAAATACTTCTGAGCCCAACAGAAATCTATCCATAGTACAATAAATGTAAAAAAGAGAGTGAAAAGTAAGTTGATGGGTAAACTTGATTACCAGCAAGGGAAATGTTGAATAGGCACTAGGATCCAGGCATATACCCGAGACAAAGAAGGAAAGTTAAACATAAGACTCTTAAAGGAACTAGAATAGCATCAGGTTGGCACAGAAACAGATGGAAAACCAGATTTGCCATGCACACTGGATGCAGTTTGTGGAGTCTTGATGAAAGATAATGCTTAACATATGTAAATGTTTTATGCTTTATAAAATCTTTCTTAATTATTATCTAATTTGATCCTAACAAACCCTGCAGAGTAAGTCAAGTCTTTCTCCTGTCGGATACAGTTTACCACTAATAAGACATGGATTGCAGAAAAAATGTTAGGTTTAAACCAAAGATTAGACACAATGCTACAAATTTATAGAGAGACAGAATATAGAAAAAGTTAAGGAAAAATGGAAAATACTCTTCTAGATGCCACTACAAGTACCAACTTCAGTATTAAAAAAAAAATGAAGAACAAACATCAAAATCAAAACAACAATAACAAAACTAAGTTTTAGGCTTTGTATCTCATTGTCTTTCATTATATGTGTGGCTTTCACTGCAAAAGCCAATGAAAACTTCTCCAGTCATACTGTTTCCCTAGCAATAGTCAAGATGAATAGAAAATGTATGTATACCTAAACTCACAATGTACAAGCACTTCCTCTTCTCATTTTGTGCAATAATGACTTAATTTAGCAAGGCTGGATTCACACAGCATTGTAGACATGCACTATATCTCAAAAATTCCATAGTTCAACCTTCTTATTTTATAGCAGAGTAAAAAGAGGTCAAAAGGACAGGCCATATTGCAAACAGCGATCATGAATTAGTCGATGATTATCCAAAGCATTGTAAATAACATGTCCATAGTACCTTTAAGTATTCACAACTCTATACAGATAAAAGAATTGGCAGACACAAATAAATACCACTGTTGGAAAGAGGAGAATGGTAGGGAGGGAGGAGGAAATTAATGTCATATGCACCATATGAAACACCATAGTAGGCACTTTCCTTGCTACAAATGATTTCATCATTACAACGGCTCAGCCAGGATGTTTTACAATCTCTTTGCAAAAATGGAAATGGAGATTTATAATGCATCCCAGGCCCGCTAGCTAGTGAAGGGCAGAAATAAAGTTTGGGTTCAGGTCTATATTGGCGTCATACACACTGCTTCTCCAACTGGGAGTTTCACATTTTGGGAACAATTGAAGAAAAGATAGATGAGTAGAAAACAAGTACCTACCCTAGTGTGAAGCAGAGTTCTCTTCTGAATTGATCAGTCATAATATTTCTTCTGCCTATATGGCCAACCTCAAAGTCTGATGACCCTACCTTGGTTACAACTGAATGAACCAAAGAGGTTGGCCCTGAGGTGATCCCAGGATGATCTTTTATACTGGCACAAGTCAGAGACCAACAGTTGTTTTCAGTTTAAGCCCACTGACATAATATTCTTTAGACAAAGATCCAAAAGTACTTTCCTTAATTGTCTGACCGTCCCCCCATTCTAGGGCAATGCCAAAGTCCAGGAAATGACCACATTCTCAAAGTCACATAGTACATTAGAGTCCGATTCACAACTGGAAGAATCTGAGTCCTGATTAGGGTGTGTCCTATGGTACTAGAATGCCTCTTACAACACTGGGGAAAACAAAAGACTTCTGAAAAGGGTTGCCGAAAGCTCAACATATGCATAGAAAACAATACAAAATATCAGAAGTGGAAAGATGGTGGGTCAAAGATATGCTACAAGGCCTGCAGTTGCCTGGTTTTCGGAGCAGGCTTCCTGGAACTCCAAAGGAATTTAGAGGACTCCATGAAACATACCTGGGGGCTTCAAAAAGTATGTGGAAAATTAGAATGCAAAGAGAGTGAAATTTTTCCATGAGCTTTTTGAAACCTAGAAGGGAATGGAGTCTGCGTGGGCAAGATTCTGGACCTCCCCGATCAGATTGTGAATTAAAGTGCCATTGCATTCATCTGTTTTATATACTGGGTGTCAGATTAAGATTTCTTTTGAAGAAAGGGTGTTATGACTTAAAAAAAAAAAAAAAAAAAAAAAAGCTGGACAACCCAGCAAAGACCAAAGTCTAGATTGTTAATTTTCAAACGAGGCTCCTTAGCGTGAGATATTGGCCCTCTTAAACGAATGAGAGTTTTTGGCTGCTTTCTTCCCACGATTGGGTGAGATAATATATGTGCAAACACACTGAGAAGAAGAAAGGTATATATATAAACTGAAGTTAACACAGATCTTTTAACCCCTCTCTGATCCTTTCTAAAAACAAGTAGATACTGCTGTATACAGCAACCTCACTGGTGATTTTTTTTTTTTTTTTTTTAAATCACATGACCTTCCAAACAACCCAGATAACTCCAGCTCCTCAGCTGACTTCCTGGATGCCAGCCACTGTTGCTGGCTGCCTGAAAGTGTTCACAAAGGTAACTGCTCTGCCCACACTTGCTATGGTGACACTATCACAGGCCACATGCCCTCTGTGGAAACAGTCAAGGCAGTTGGGAATAACAATAAAGCAGCACTAGGTTGTCAGGCCTATTAAACATGTAGTCACCCTATAAAGTATTTCAGATAGAAAACTAAACGGAAAACAAAACAAAACAAAAACGTAACTAAACCAGAAACCCACACTGCTCAGTTGATTCTGACCCATAGTGATTCTATAGGTCAGGGTAGATCTGTTTCATAGGATTTCCAAGGCTGGTGTGGTGCTGTAGGATAAGCACTAGACTGCAAATCACAAAGTCAGAAGTTCAAACCCACCAGGATCTCCTCAGAAACCCATACAGGGTTGCTGGCTATGAGCTGAAACGGACTCAATGGCATTTTACAACAATAGCAATCTTTATGAAAGCAGATGGCCACATCTTTGTCCCATGGAGCAGCTAAAAGGTTGTTGGAACCAATGTAACACCAGCGCTGCTTCCTTCTTAACTAACCAGTGTAATTAAACGGCTTCAAATAGAAAGTGCCCTGATGGCACACGGTTAAGCACTTGACTGCTAACCAAATGGCTAGTAGTTTGAACACACCAGCAGCAGTTACACAGAAGAAAGAGCTGGCAATCTGCTCCTGTGAAGACTACAATCAAGAAAGCCCCACTGTGTCACACGGGGTTGGTATGGGTCCAAATAGACTCGAGGGCTCCCAATGTCAATAGCAACAAATAGAAAGTAGAGTTACAGGGGATGGAACAAATCAAAAAGGGTCGATTTTGTTTGCCTTGTACTTAGGGTCTGTTCAGAACAAACGTTAAATGTTTTCTAAGGTATTAGATGCTTATAAGTCAAAGACACACTCAAGCACATATTTCTAATATAAATGAATAGGAATGCACACAAGGTTTTTCAAAAAGTTTCCGGGAAAATGGAATTAAGATATTATGGATTTTTTTTCCATGAACTTTTTGAAGCCCCTTTATATATGTGTGTTTTCTTTCTTTGAAAAAAGTCTTCAGTCATAAACTCTGAGTGTGTATAGTTTGTTCTTATTATTCTTTAAAATATTCAAGTATACTTTTATGTGTGTGCATTTATAATGAGTCAATTATGATCCATAGTGACCCTGTAGGACACAGTAGAACTGCCCCCATGAGATTTCCAAGGCTGTAATCTTTACAACTTTCTCCCTTGTAGCGACTGGGGAGTTTGAACCACCCACTTTTGGTTAGCAGCCAAGTGCTTAACCACTACCAGAGATACTGTAGAATTTCTTGCTAGACTAAAAAGACTTTGGAAAACAATCAAATAATTATAAAACTTTGAAACTAGATAAAATGTCAATGAATTAAAATATTTGTGGAATCACAGTAAGAATACTAATATATATTAGGATGTTATTGTTAGGTGCCATTGATTCGATTTCAACCAACAGAATAGCAGAACGAAATACTGACTGGTTTGGCACCCTCATCACAACCATTGTCAAGTTTAGGCCCATTTTACAGCTAATGTGTCAGGCCATCTCACTGAGGATCTTCTTTTTCTGTGACCTTCTACTTTACCATGAGTCCTGATGCGGTGTTGTAGGATCTGCACTGAACTACTAATCACAAGGTTGGTTCAAACCTACCAGTTGCTCCTTGGAAACCCTACACAGGGTCTCTATGGGTCACAACCAACTCAACAGCACACAACAACTACTTTGCCAAGCATGATGTTCTTTAGCAGGGCTTGTTCCCCACTGATCACATGTCCAAAGTATGTGAGATGAAGTCTTGCTATCTTATTATGTAAGAAGCAACAGCCTAGTCAAAAAGGAAAATAATTCTTTTTCAGCAACATAAAAGCCAACTATACATGTAGACCTCACCTGATGGAATACACAGGAATCAAACTGACTTCATCTGCAGGAAGAGATGATGAAGAAGCTCAGCATCATCAGTCAGAACAAGTCCAGGGACTGGTAGTGGAACAGACCATCAATTGCTTACATGCAAGTTCAAGTTGAAGATGAAGAAAATTGAGAGCCAAAGTACAGCTTTGAGTATATCTCATTTAAATGTAGAGATTACATCAAGAATGGATTTGACTCATTGAACACTAACGACTGAAGAGTTGTGGGATACATTAGGATACAAATTCTTAAATGCTTTATATTCCTATAGATTTTAATGAGAATATAAAATGAACACAAAGAGAAATGAAAAATAAAGCTAAAATTAATTTCTCTGATCTTGTCCCAATACCACTGTATTTCACTTTTGTCTAAGATCCTATATACCAAGACAAAAATGCTTAAATCATGTTGATTAAAAATTAATGTAACACATTGAGTAAGGTGCTACCGGCTTACTAGAAATCCAGAACGCAGGCAGCGATGGGAAATTCTCAATTACTCTCAAAGCTTAAATTTCACCATACTTGCCAGGCATGTAAAAAGTTAATCTTTAGCAAAGCTAATGTGCTTAAAATAGTTAGTCTATTGTTTTCAAAACGTCATAAACCTGGATTATAAAACTGTTAAAAACTAGAGATAAATAACTCAGATACACTAAATCTTTGGCACACATTTATGTCCCCACTGCATTACTCTTCCTTAAAAGAGGCTGAGATTTTATGACTGGGGATTTTTTTTTTTTAAGAAAGAAAACAAGTGTAAACTTTTAAAAGACAAAGTGAAGTATTAACAGCCATATTTTCAAACGGCATATATAGTCTTTCTTTTAAAACCATCATTTTTAATTTGATTATCTTGCTTTGCTTGCTCAAACATGTTATTAATATCGCATTTAATGACACAGAAAAACAAGAAAAGCTACTGTAAGGAACATGGTTAAACATCACCTAAATCTAAATTTGCCTGGCCCCCCATGCTACTTTTGTTGTATTGCCAGCTGCTATGGAGTTGGCCTCTGACTCATAGCAACTCCATGTATTACAGAATAACACATAGGGTTTTCCTGGCTGTAATCTTTACAGAAGCAGACTGCCAAGACTTTCTTCTTCAGTACAACTGGGTGAGTTCAAAATGCCAATCTTTGGATTATTAGCTGATTGCAAACTTCTTTTCAGCACCCAAGCTCCTCTCCTACTTTGTTGTAGTTAAGTGCCATTGAGTTGGTTCTGATTCATAGCTGCCTGTTTAGGGTTTCCGAGGAGCAGCTGGTGAATTTGAACCACTGACATTTCAGTTCAAACCAACCTTTCAGTCCAGTATTTGTTCTACAGTGCTACACCAGGATTCATACTACTGACAAAAATAACAAGAATCTGGGAAATTTTCTCAACAGTATCACAACCTTAAAAACTGTCTTTTTTTAAATCCTACTTTACAGACGCAGAGTCTCAAGTCCAGGGGTACTGAGGTCAGCTGGGGTTTGAAGGCAGATCTTCCGGCATCAAGTTCATTATTCTTTTCATTACCCCAAATTATTTAAATAGAGGACCACATCCCCATGAAAAAGAAAACAAGAAGATAATTAAATATAACTTACAGAAATATAGAAAAATCAGGAAAAGATTATCAGTTATATACAGAGGATTCACCCTACATTAAGTTACCAGTGCCCAGAATTCATTTAAATAGGACTCCTGGTGTGGTGCTGTAGGATCAACACTGGACTGTAAACCACAAGGTCAGCAGTTCAAACCCACCAGCTATTCCTCAGAAACCCTACACAGGGTCACTATGTATCAGAACCAACTCAACGGCACTTAACTACAACAAAGTAGGAGAGGAGCTTGGGTGCTGAAAAGAAGTTTGCAATCAGCTAATAATCCAAAGATTGGCATTTTGAACTCACCCAGTACTTACACCCAGAACTCACAACAGCACTTAACAACAACAACAAAGAGATTTTTTTGCTTCCTTGAAGAATTTACAGCCTCGAAAACCCTATACGAGGTTGCTGTGAGTTAGAATTGACTTGATGGCTCTTAACAACAACACAATTTGTCCTCACTATTTTAGGAAACTTTATATACATAGAGCCAGGCTTAGTGAGTGACCAAATCTATTTGTGCTTCAGTCGTAGCATCACAAAAATGATTTTATGTCTGCCAATCATGGAGAAAGGAACATAAAATTGGACAAAATAAAGCAAAAGTTTTCAGTACCAGACAACAGACAGTAAGAACAGAGCTGTGTTCATTTAGTGAGAAACATGGGAGAGATGCTCTACATTCACATTGGCTTTCAGCCTAGGGGCACTTTTTAAATTATAGCAAGGTGAAGAGGAGCCCAAACTGGGCAGAGGAAACCGGTTAGATTTCAGAACAGTGGATATGGCTGAAATTTGTGGTGCAGGGTATTGGGGAAGAAACTGCACAAAGAAAAAGCACCTTAAATATGGCTGAATATAGATCAGATTATATGCAGATCAAAACTCTACAAGGCCTAGAAACATTGCTATTCTGTGATCACAAAAAGTTTCTGAATATTGTGCAATGTTAGGGGATCAAGGTGAACCATCTAGAGAAGAGGCCTTGCTGACCAATCCCCAATAAATCACAGATAAGCAATGCCAAGGAAAGACTACTCTAGGTTGCCCTAATAAAGCCTAACACCCAACATCTGCTTGTTGTAGTTCATCTGCCAGAAAATAAAATGTCTGCAAGAAAAACTCAACACTCTTTATTACACTGGCTCACCAAAAAAGAGAGTGACATTCAAATTCTAACATTCACACTTCCACAATGTCCAATATCAGACAAAAAATTACTGCACACGTGGTTTGCTTAACATCTTAAGTGGGCAGTTTTTGTTTCTGTCGGATCAATCTGTCTTTCTCCTATGTATAGCAAGAGAATCACTTTCTTTGAGCAACACACTCCATGAGATTCAGCCAGGGTCCTCCATTCTCTCTAGTGGCCAAGTGACCAGGAGAGACAGAATGCCCTACCTATAGGACACAGAGATGAACACAAAATACATTTGGGCCAAAAGGAGTTCTCTTTGGTCACTTGTCCCTGGAAATTCAAGATAGTGTGACATCAGAGGCATCATGAAGCCAGCTATTTAGCAGATGAGGAGGAAGGCATGAAGTCACAAAAACATTATTTGTGCCTTTAGATTTAGCTGTGCCAAAAGGACTTTTCAAACTTGGTGAGGTGGGATGTAGAAGTACATTCTAGATCTAGAATATTAAACAAAGATTGGACAAAGATGGTGTGGCGCTGTAGGATAAGCTGGGTCAGTGGTTCAAACTCACCATCTGCTCTTCAGAAACCCTATACAGGGTCGCTATGAATAGGAACCAACTTGATGTCGCTTAACAACAACAATGCTAGACTGTAACAGAATGTCACTTCATGAAAGAATCAACATTTGATAGCTGACCATTGATAGTCCTGGCTACATAGTTAACGAATTGTATTATCATGGGCAAATCTCTTACTTTTTTTCTCCCTGTAAACTGAGAATGTAGTCCTTCTAGGGCTCTTTCTAGCTAGAAAACTTTCACAATTTTATGAAAGAGGGGACTTCTCAAAGCCAGCTGGAAAACAAATTAGTGCTAATTTATACAAGTGACTTGTTCAAGCCAACCAAAAAAACGATGAAAGATCCAGGAATACAGTGGTCAAGCTTGAAGAAAAACTCACATTGCCTTCTAATACTCCAATTTGCTGCTTCTTAGACCAGTTTTTCTTCTCTTGATTCCAAGAATTAAACCAATTTTATCATTCATTGACATGGGCTCAGTGTAAATCAGGCAGAGACTGAACGGGGCAAAAGGGTTATTGCTATCAGTCTCTTAGAGATTTTGAACAAACACCCTAATACCCCATCCACTTTCTAGTATAAACACACACACACACACACACATATATTATATACACACAATTTAAGACTGATGTCAGGAATAATAAAAAGAAAGATTGTAAAAATACTTAGATGTAGTAAAATAAGATTTTGATTCTCCTAGGCACACTAGACATATGATGATGTTTGTATCTTTCGAACACACCACGATCACATAATTAATAATCCTTAAATTGTGGCACTGTGGGTTAATGTGCCAGAATGCAAAGCCATTTGAACTGCAAGGTCGGCGGTTCAAGCTTACCAGCTGCTCCTTGGAAACCCTATACAGGGCCACTAGGGGTTGGAACCGACTCGACGACACTTAACAACAATAACAA
Organism: Chrysochloris asiatica; assembly: GCF_000296735.1. Lineage (NCBI taxonomy): Eukaryota > Metazoa > Chordata > Mammalia > Afrosoricida > Chrysochloridae > Chrysochloris > Chrysochloris asiatica. The sequence continues at coordinate 18,135,122 of NW_006408548.1, read as the reverse complement.
AACTGTGGCACTATGGATTAATGCGCCAGACTGTAAAGATGTTTGAACTGCAAGGTCAGCTGTTCAAGTTCACCAGCTGCTCCCTGGAAAACCTTTACAGGGTCTCTATGGGTCAGAACCAACTCGACGGCACTTAACAACAACAAACTCAAAGTGGAATTCTGGTATGGCTCTCTGGGATAATGCACTGGACCACAGGGTCAGAGGTTCAAATACATCAGCCGCTCCTCGGAAACCCTGTACAGGGTCACTATGAGTTGGAACAGACTTGGCGACACATAACAACAAGAAACTCAAAGTGATAGCTTGCATAGGTTTTAATTAAACTTGAATCCAGGCTTCACACTGAATTCAGAATAACTGCCAGATTCTTTAGTCAGACTTTTATCATTTGACCTCTATCAAACTCTCTAAACTTGTCTCCAAAACGCTATACAGGGTCACTATGAGTCGGGACTGATTCAATGGCACTTAACAACAACGACTCGTTTCTTGAGAGTCCTGGTGTGGGCTGGAGGACAACCACTGGACCACAAAGTTGGTTTGCACTTCAAGGTTGGCAGTTCAAACTCACCAGTCACTCCTCAGAAACCCTTGTTGTTGTTGTTAAGTGCTGTCGAGATGATTCTGACCCATAGAGACCCTGTATAGGGTTTCCAAAGAGCAGCTAGTGAGCTTGAACCACCAACTTTGTAGTTCAAATGACTTTGCAGTCTGATGCATTAGCCCACAGTGCAGCGTAGTCTTTATGAATTGGGCTGCAAACCTTAAGGTTGGCAGTTCGAAACTACCAGCTGTTTTGCGGGAGAAAGATGAGGCTTTCTGCTCCCATAAAGATTTACAGCCTCGGAAACCCTGCACAGGGTCACTATGACTTGGAAGTGACTCCACAGCACATAACCACCATCAGAAACCCTAGACAGGGTCAATATGAGTGGAAACCAACTTGAAGGCACTTAACAAAAACTCTTTTCATGACTGATATAACCAAATTGCGGCACTTGGTACTCTCCAAATATACAAGGTATACTCTATTTACCATTACTGTACTCCTTCCACTAAACTCTATCACAGAAATTCTATTTTTCCTTTCAAGTGTATTTCATTTTACCTATCAGCCTTCAATGATAGCTATACCTTCCTATGAACAAATATTCTACCACTTTCGAGCTCAGAATATATCATTCTATCTGCTGCTTTAGTTTCTGTGTCTGCAAATACACAAATGGAGTAGGACTAATTTAAATCCATGAAGAACTTTGAATTAAAAAACACTTTCTAGTACATTATCTCTTGAATTTTTTAAAATAAATAAAGGGTGACGATTATGTAGCTCCAAGTTACAGATATTTTTACAAAAAGGATCCAAAGCTCTGATAAATGTAACCGAGGTCACACAGTCAAAATGGCAGTATAGAATTAGTTGTTGTTGTTGTTGTTAAGTGCCATCGAGTTGGTTCCGACTCACAGCAACCCTGTATAGGGTTTCTGAGGAGCAACTGGTAAGCTTGAATTACTGCTCTTACAGGTCTAATTCCTGGCCAAGATCTATTGATAGCTAAAGTATATTTTGCCTTCAGTGCCATGAATAAAAAATAATGAACAAATCCTTTTGAGTATTTCTGAGGAAGAGGGGAAAATCTGTGACATAGATTCCCTTCCCCCAAATCTTGGGAAAGGAACAAACATTTCAAACATAAACAACTATGCCAATAATATTTAAACAAAGCAAGAGATAAAATCTACTGAAAGAATATTTGAAAGATGGTGAGAAAGAAAGAGGATATAACAATATAGAGAATAATTTCTTTCTGTCTCCAAAGTAGTTCTGGAAGAGGATAGAAGCTCCAAGAGTGTTGGGTAAAATGAGAGACATCTCACAAATATCTCATACTGCAGAGCAATATAAAGGGACAGTAGGCAGTATAGACTGAAGAAATATTTTCTTATAAAATGAGCTTTTAGTGTAGAATTCCAAACCCACCATTCCCACACTGACTCACCAAAGAAGTGAATGATTTGTAAGGGAGAAGTAATTGCATGGGCTGTCAAAAGCAAAAGTTACAAAACAAATCTCCAGATTACAGAAAAATCTGAAAGCCAAGAGTTCTCACTATATGCTCCTGTCTTGTAAACAATCTCATTATACAATGGTGGCTGTGTGCTGTGGAGTTGGTTCTGACTCATAGCGACCCTCTACAGGGTTTCTGAGGCTGTAAACCTTCACGGGAGCAGAACACCTCATCTTTCTCCAGCGGAACATCTGGGAGTTTCGCACTGCTGACCTTGCATTCGCAGACGGATTCGTAACCACTACATTACCAGAGCTCCTTCATTATACAATAAAACTGCAGAAAAAAAAAGAGAGCAGAGCCCAAATCTGAGCCCCCTTCCTATTCTCAGATAAAAGTAAAATCCAAATAATATCCAGTCCTCAAAATTAAGCTCCAAAGGTCGGCAGATAGATCTCAGAGAATATCAGTCAGTAATAGGTTCTCTGACACAGTATTTGGGACAATAATCTGTATTACATTGGGGCAAGAGTAAAACACATGGAATAGTTACTTCTAAAAGAGAAAACAGGAGGTAGGAAGTGGTAAAAAGAAGATGAGAGAAAGGTAGAAAACAAAACTTGGTGGAAAATATCTTAAGAAACAGAAGAAAAAAATCCACAACAAATTCCTCTCCTTTAGGCTCTTTCTCTTTCATGATGTCCTTGTGCATAACATATCCAAAGTGCATGAGGCAAAGTCTCCCCATGCTCGCTTCTAAGGATTATTCTGGCTGTACTTTTTTCAAAACAGATTTGTTTGTTCTTCTGGAAGTCCATGGTATATTCAAGATTGTTGTCCAATATCTTAATTCAAACACATCAATTCAAATACATCAATGCTTCTTCAGTTTCCTTATTGGTTATCTAGCTCTTGCATGTATATGAAATGATTAAAAATATAATACCTTGGGTCAGGTACACCTTAGTCATCCTTAAAGTGACATCTTTGCTTTTTTTTTTTTTAAGTAACACTTTAAAGAGGTATTTTGCAGCAGATTTGCCTAGTGTAAAACACTATTTCATTTCTTAATGGCTGCTTCCCTGAGCACTGATTATGGATCCAACTAATAATGACATCCCCAACAACTTCAATATTTTCTCCATTTATTATTATGTTGTTTATTGGTCCAGTTGTGAGGAATTTTGTTTTCTTTATGTTAAATTTTAAAGCTGCTGTTTTTGATCTTCATCAGTAAGTACTTCAAGTCCTCTTCACTTTCTGTAAGCAAGGTTGTGTCATTCTATGTTGTAGGCTGTTAATGTGTCTTCCTCCAATCCTGATGCTGCATTCTGCTTTAAATAGTCCAATTTCTTGGATTACTTGCTCAGCACACTGGTTGAATAGTTAGGGTGAAAGGATACAACCCTGACACACACCTTTCCTGAATCAAAACCTGAAGTATTCTCTTATTCATTGACTGGGTTCTGCACAGGCACAATTAAGTGTTCTGGTATTCTCATTCTTAATGGTATTCATAACTTGTTATGATCCACAATTGAATGTCTTTACATAATCAATAAAATTGTTGCTACTTTTTAGTGTCAGCAAGTCAGTTCCAACTCATAGAGACCCTGTTGTATAGGTTTTCCAAGGAGTGGCTGGTGAGTTTGAACCTTTGACCTTGTGGTTCAAAATGAACTTTCAGTCCAGTGTTTATGCTACAGCACCATAAGCAGACATCTTTCTGGTATTCCTTGCTTTCTTCCAAGAGCCATCTGACATTTAAAATGATATCCTTTGTTTCACGACCTCTTCTGAATCTTTCTTGAATTTTTGGCAGTTCTCTGTAGAGCTACTCTTAAACCTATTTTTGAATTTTATTCAACACAATTTTACTTGCAATATTAATGTTATTCTTTAATACTTTCTGCATTCTACTGGATCTTCTTTCCTTAGAATGGGCAGAAATATGAATATCTTCTATTCAGTTAGCCAGATAGCTGTCTTCCAAATTTCTTGGTATAGATGAGTGAATGCTTCCAAGACTGAATCCAGAATACTACTTCTATAAGATTAATAAATAAATTGGAGTGGAGAAGAATGATAATTTTGTCAAGAGGCATTTTTGTTTTTCATTTATAAAGATGATTGTATGTGTTTCTCTTATGCTAGCCAAATTATTAAAATTTTCTTAATAAACAAAAATCTTCAAAAAATAAAAAGATCATTAGAAAATGGATAAACATTATGAACAAGCTGTCACACCAAAAATAATTATAAATGGTCAATATAAACACACACACACACACACAGAGGCGTACCGACATGCACACACACTCAAACCCTATGGATCAAAATAGTCTGATCTGCAATCCATCACGCATCTGGTACAATACCAGGCAGTGTGCCATTGTTCTGTGCATGGAGTTGCCATCAGCCACATATCGACTTGACAATCATCAACAACTATATATAAGTATGGACTTCCAGAAGAACAAACAAAGCTGCGTTGGAAGAAGTAGAAGCAGAATGATCCTTAGAAGTCAGAATGGCGAGACTTTGTTGCTCCTACTTCAGACATGCTATCGGGAAAGAACAGTTCTTGGAGAAGGACACAAAGCTTGGTAATGTAGAGGGTCAGCCAAAAAGGAAGATCCCCAAAGGGATGGACTGTCACAGCATCAGCAACAATGGGCTCAAACTTAACAATGATTGTGAGGATGGCGCAGACCCAGGCAATGTGTTGTTCTGTCATGCATAGGGTCACTATGAGTCTGAACCAGCTTGATGACATCTAACAACATCATCCAAACACACACATCTGTATATATACACAAGACACACGAAAGGACTTCTAAAAAGTTCATGGAGAAGTTCCATAATCTTTTCATTAGATTTCTCTATGAAGTTTTGAAACTTTCTCATCCATTTGCGTGTTTGTGAAGGTGCCTATGTGTGACTGTATTTGTGTGAGTGTGGTGCTGTGGAGTAAATGTTGGGCTGCTCCATGGGTTAAAGATAAGGCTGACTGCTCTCAGAATGAGATATAATCTAAGAAAACCTATATAGGGTCTCTGTGAGTTAGAATAAACTCAGTGGCAGTGGTGTGGTGTGGCATTGTAGGATAAGCACTGAACTGCTAACTGCCTGGTTGAAGGTTCAAATCTACAAGCCGATTCTTGGGAACCCTGAGTCAGAACCGATTCAAGGGTGCTTAACTATATACATGCTGTTGTGTGCCACTGAGGCGACTGCAACTCAGAGAAATCCTGTGTAGGGTTTCCAAAGAACGGTATATATATATAGTCCTAGCATGGCACTGTGGGCTAAAGCACTGCACTGCAAAGTCAGTTGGAACCACAAAGTTGCCGGTTTAAGCTTATATAT
>NW_006408548.1:18126630-18127813 GCF_000296735.1 Chrysochloris asiatica | reverse complement strand
CCATAGCGACCCTGTACAGGGTTTCCGAGGGTGTAAATCCGCAGGAGAAAGAAATATATATATATATACACACATACACACACACACGAGTTATTTGGATTAGACTCATGAAGAATTCATGTGTACAAAGTAGAACTGTTCCATACAATTTTCACGACTGATATTTCAGAAGCAGACCAGTAGTCCTGCCTTCTGAGGCATCTTTGGGTGGTTTTAAATGGCCAACCCATCAACCAGTTTCACATGCTTAACCATTTACACCACCCAGAGATGTATATTTAAATGTAAGTAAATATATACATAAATACACATACACGAGGAAGCTTTAAAAAAGTTTATGGAAAAATGGAATGAAATTTTTTTCATAAAAATTTTGACCCTCCCTTATATATAATGAGGGTAAAGAAAAATGTAATACTATGAAATCTCAGAATGATTTATTAAACAAAAAGATCAAAATATGAAGTTATTATTTTTGAACATCTTTCATCTGGATCTATACACTTCTGAAAGTTGTCTTCCATCTCCCTAATTCTTCCTCAAACAACTATGTGCTCTTCAAGTTACACAATATCAAAATAGAAGTTTTGGCTTTCTAAAGTGACTCAAATTGTGTTTCTTTTAAATGTTCTTTGAGTTGTGGAACAAAAATAAATCTGAAGTGGCAAGATTGGGGCTATGGGTTAGATGGGGTAAAGTTTCCCAACAAAATTCTTTTAAGATAGCCTTATGACCCTTGAAGAATGAGTAGGTGCATTATCGTGATGGAAAAAGATTCATTGGTACAACATTCTTTTCCTTTTTCTCACCAAGTCAGTTTTCATTTTTTTCAAAATATCTTCATAATAAGCCCATATGATCATCCTGTGTCCTTTAAGAAAAGCTATCAATTTTACCCTTGTCGTTGTTCTTGTTAAGTGCTGTCAAGTAAATTTCAATTCATAGGGTTTCTGAGGAGCATACGGTGGGTTTGAACCAACAACCTTGCAGTTAGCTATCCAGAGCTAATTCTATTCCCTAAAAACAGACCACTGTGCATTGAATTTAACTGGCCCAGCAGATCCCCTCAGAAGTCATTGTTGTTTTTTAAAGCACCCTAATGAGCTCTGGTAGCGTAGTGGTTACGAATCGGGCTGCGAACCTTAAAGTCAGCGGTTCGAAACTACCAGCTGCTCCATGGGAG
>NW_006408548.1:18104651-18126210 GCF_000296735.1 Chrysochloris asiatica | reverse complement strand
GTGATTCAAACCCAACAGCTGCTCCTTGGCTGAGTCAGAACTGATGCAACAACACTTAACGACAACAACAAATGAGACAAAGGAGCTCCTGGTGTGGCACTGTAGGATAAGCACTGGACTGCGAGCCATTAAGGTTGGTAGCTCAAACTCACCAGCTGTTCCCTGGATACCCTGTACAGGGTCTTTATGAGTAGGAATCTGCTTGATGGCACTTAACAACAACAATGAAACAAAGACAAGTATATTACTGGGAAAACTTGTCTGCAGCCACCCACTGATTGTTGTTGTTAAGTGCCATCGTATCAGTTCTGACTCAGAGTGACCCTGTATAGAGTTTCCTAGGAGCAGCTGGTGACGGTGAACCACCGACTTTGCATTTCAAACTGACTTTGCAGTACAGGGCATTAATCCACAGCGCCACACCAGGACACTGATTGTAGAGATACATGTAAACACATTTTGCTTTTAATAAACCCATGCATGTATGAACTGGAACTCCAGTAGCAATACTTTATTTTACTTATCATCATATATTAAAGATATTTCATTTCGATAAGAGTCACTAGAACATTTTGGGGTAGAGGAGTGATAAGGTGAGGGAAAAATTGAGTGGGCATTTGATTATGTGAAAATAGCAAGAATCTATGATAGATTTAGAGGACAGAAATCAATAAAAGTATCCACCCTTAGAATAATTTCACTGGCATAATCCATCCTAAGCATAATTAAAGTATGCCACTTCTGATTCCAAAAGCCTTGGGATTAGTCACTTGAACAGAAAAGAGTTCCTCTTATACAAGCAACCACTGGAAAAAAGTCAAGAATACTTCCTAGTTATTCAGCACACTCCACTAAATATGTTTCAGAACTTATTGACATGCAAACAATGTTCTTAAAACCCAAGCACTCCTGACTAATGTCATATCAGTCAGACGAGGGCTTGTCTTTGTGGTATTGACTATGAGGGAGCAAGAGAAGATCTTCCATACTCTGATCTAAATGGTGGTTCCACATGGATAAATATATATATATATATAATCCATTTAAACATATATAAAAAATATACAAAAATTCATTGAGACATATACTTAAGGTAAGATTTGTGCTCTGCATGGAAATAATACTTCAATTAATACAACACTGATTTGTTTTCTAGAAAGCTAGTAGACTCTGCATTGGGGTGAGAACTCTGTAAATAAGAAAAATAGCACTGTCTGGGCACCATAGTTAAGGTTTAACAAGAATTCTATTATAGATGATGTGTTGTAGATGTCCAAAAGATAAGGCTCCATTGAAAACTGCTGTAAAATGAGAATATAATTTGAAAAGTCAATTTTTTTTTATTTTGAGAAAAAAGACGAATTTAACATTAGCCTGCTACTTGAGAGAATAAACTGCTTTGAACATTTCTGCAGCAGAAATTTCATTTCAACTGAATGTATGAAATATGAACCTAGGAAAATCGAAAGTTGTCAAAAAAAAATGGAATGCATGCACATCAATATCTTAGGCATCAGTGAGCTGAAATTGACAGGCAATGGCCATTTTGAATTGATAGTCATATGGTTTACTATGCCAGTAATGACAAATTGAAGAGGAATGGCAACACAATCACCATAGAAAAGGACATAGCAAGATTTGTCTTGAAGTTCAGTGCTGACTATGATAGGACATTACTAATGCACCTACAATGAAGACAAGTTTATACCATTATTATACACATTTCTGCACCAACTACTAAAGCCAATGATGAAGAAACTGAATAATCCTACCAACTTCTTCAGTCTGAAGTTGATCAAACATGCAATAAAGATGCATTTGTAATTACAGGAGATTGGAATGCAAAGTTGGAAACAAAGAGAAAAGATCAGTAATTGGAAAATATGGCTGTGGTGTTAGAAACAATTCTAGAAGTCACATGATAGAATTTTGAAGGCCAGCAATATATTCATAGCAAATAGCTTTTTTCAACAACATAAATACATGTGGATATCACCATATGGAATACACAGGAATCAAATAGACTAAATCTGTGGGAAGAGATGGTGGAAGCACTCAATCAATTTCATCAGTTAAAATAAGGCCAACAGCAGACTGTGGAACAGAATTTACTCATATACGAATTCAGGCTGAAGCTAAAGAAAGCTAAAACAAACCCATAAGCAAAACTATGACCTTGTGTCTATTCTACCCGAATTTGGAGACCATCTCAAGGACAGATTTGATGCATTAGACACTAATGACCAAAGACCAAAGGTGTTGTGGGATGACATCAAGAACACCATACATGAAGAAAGCAAAGGTCATTAAAAGGGCAGGAAAGAAAGAAAAGACCAAAATGAATGTTAGAAGACTCTGAAACTTGGTGTTAAATATACAGAGGCTAAAGCAAATGGAAAGGAGCTCTGGTAGTGTAGTGGTTATGAATCGGGCTGCGAACCTCATGGTCAGCAGTTCGAAACTACCAGCGGTTCCGCGGGAGAAAGATGAGGCTTTCTGCTCCCGTGAAGATTTACAGCCTTGGAAACCCTGCGCAGGGTCACTATGAGTCAGAACCGACTCCACGGCATATAGCAACAACAAAGCAAATGGAAGATGAAAAGAGTGGAACGGAAAATTTCAAAGGGCAAATAAAGAAGACAACATCAAGTATTGTAATGAAATGTGCAAAAACCTGGAGTTAGAAAACCAAAATAGAAGAACATGCTCAGCATTTCTTAAGTTGATAGAATTGAAGAAAAAATTCAAGCCTCAGGGTGCATATTGAAGAATTCTAGGGGCAAAATAATGAATGACTCTGGAAACATAAAAGAAGATCGAAGGAATTCACAGAGTACCAAACAGAATAGGTCCATTTTCAACCACCTAAGAGGTTCCATAGGATAAAACTTAGGGTATTGAAGGAAGAAATCCAAGCAGCACTGGAGGTATTGGTGATAAGTAAGGCTTCAGGAATTGATGGAGTATAAATCGAGATATTTCAACAAACTGATGAAGGCTCACTCATTTACGGCAAGAAATTTGGAAGACAGCTAGCTACCTGGTCAATACATTACGCCCATATGTGTACTCATTCCCAAATGTGGAAATCGTTGAACAATTTCACTGATAACACATGCAAGTAAAATTTTGCTGAAAATAATTCTAGAAGTTACAGCAGTACATTGATAAGAAGTTTGCAGAAATTCAAGCTGGATGCAGAAGAGGGTGTGGAAATAGAAATATCACTGCTGACATCAGATAGAACTTGGCTTAAAGTGGAGAATACAGAAAGATATTTACTTGCGCTTTATTGAATTATGCAAGGGTATTCAACTGTTTGGAACAAAGCAAACTATGGATCACATTTCGAAGAATGGGAATTCCAAAACACTTAATTGTGTTCATGAAGAACCTGTACATAGACCAAGAAGCAGTTGTTCAAACAGAACAAAGAAACACTGAACGGTTTAAATTCAGGAAAGGTGAGCACAAGGGTTGTTTGACCATACTTAATCAATCCGAATACTGAGCAAATAAACCAAGAAACTGTATTATGAAAAAGAACATGGCATCCGGACTGGAAGAAGACTCATGAACAATCTGTGATGTGTGAATGACACAATGGAAGTGAAGAGGACTTGAAGTAGTTACGGATGAAGATCACAGCCTTCAGTATGGATTTCACCTCAGTGTAAAGAAAATAAAAATCGTCACTACTGGAACAATCACTAATATCCTGATAAATGGAGAAAAGGTTGAAGTTCTCAAAGACTTCATTTTGCTTGGATCAACCATCAATGCTCAAGGAAGCATCAGTCAAGAAATCAAACAATGTGCTACATTAGGCAAATGCGCTGCAAAAATGTGTTAAAAAGCTAAGATGTCAGTTTAAGGACTAAGGTGCCCCTGACTCAAGCCAAAGTATTTTCAGTTGCCTCATACGAGTGTGAAAGTTGGACAATGAATAAGGAAGACTGAAGCAGAATCACTGCATTTGAATCATTGTGTTGGAGAAAAATACAATGATTCAATGATATTGAAAGTATCATGGACTGTCAGAAGAACAAGTAAATCTGTTATAGAAGAAGCACCATCAGAATGCTCCTTAGGAGCAAGTATGGTGAGACTTTATCTCTTTCACTTTAGACATGTGTCAAGAGGGACCAGTTCCTGAAGAAGGATATCATGCTTGGGAAAATCGAGGGTCATTGATAAAGAGAAAGACCCCCCCACACCCCCACGTCCCCTCAGTGAGATGTACTACCACAGTGGCAGTAACAGTGGACTCAAACATTACAATTGTGAGGATGGTGTAAGACCAGCAGTGTTTTGTTCTGTTGTGCATAGGGTCACTATGAGTCAGAACCAATTCTATGGAACCTAACAACAAGGGAGTCCCAAACTTTTCATTCTTTTCTGAAAAAAAAGAAATGAACAAGTTTACAGGCACACATGGGAGTCCTAGTGTGGCGCTGTAGGATAAGCACTGAACCAAAATACTGGTTTTAACCATAAGGTTAGGGCAGTTCAAACTCACCAGCGGCTCCTGGGAAACCTTAAACAGGCTCTCTACGAGTAGGAGCTGACTCGATGGCACTTAACAACAACAAATACACAGATGCATAAACACAAAGTATTTCTGTGTGCTCTGCTGGGTGTGTTTCTACACTCAAAGTTTTAGAGAATCCAGCTCTCTTTCGTCACCCAGGGATTTTGAACTACATGGATGCTGCAGTTATAATGTTATTAGAATAAAAGTAATAATCTACACTTACTCAGAAAAGTAAGGAGCCCTGGTAGTATAGTGGATTACCAGCTAGGCTGATAACTGAAAGGTCAGTAGTTCAAATCTATCAGTCGCTCCATGGAGAAAGATAAGGCTTTCCATTCCCATAATGACTGACAGCTTCAGAAACCCGGGGTTGATATATTTCTGACCAACACCACTCTGAAGTCATAATTAAATAGCTCCAAAATGATGGTTTAACAGGAAAAGGTATACACCGAATAAGAACAAAACAAAAACTATAGAGACCATTGGAACTATTTAAGCTCAACACCAGCAATGGGAAAGCAGGATTGTGTTCCAGTTGGAACGGATCTGCAAAGCTGCTCGAGTTTCAAGATAATTAATTATGTTAATATTGCCCTGCTCTTGAAAGATTTTACTTAATTCTAAATACTAATTTTTATCTACAATGAACGTTCACAAACGTCTTTATACAGTCTGTGAGATTATATATGTATTTTTTAGTTTGATAAAATATGTGGCCACAGTGGCAGTTCATTTCTCATAGAAGAATACAATATAAAATATGGCAAATATTTCTTTAAACGTACACTTTAAAAAATGTATACTTTAAGACTTCTTGAATTAGATTTATCATTTTTTTAAACAACTTCAATCCCAATATGAGCAAATTCTGTTCAAACTTCAGCATTCATAAAAATTTCCAACTCAATGATTCCCAAATCTTCACTTGTAGATAAAGTTTCTTTTCTGAAGAACAATGTTCCATTTTCCCAGCCTGGAACTGAACTCATTTTTAAATTCACACCCCGGGTTTATTTTCATTTTGTATATCCAGTAATGCCAAAGAAATGACACAATCCTGTCTTTACATCTTCAGTGCATTCCTCCTTTCAGCTCCTTCTACACTGTTTACAAAGTGTTTAGTCAATCAATAACAGGGGTCTCTTCCACTCTGCCCTCCTACCTTCAGTCTCACCACTGAACTGTCTACCCTGCAAGGCATGGTTACTGTTTCAAAATACAGATCTTACCACCGCCTTCTTTATAACCTATAGCTACTTAGTTCACATGGAATAAAACCCATAGCTCCTTGGTGTGGATGTGGTTACGAATTGGGCTGCTAACCTCAAGGTCGGCAGTTTGAAACTACCAGCTATTACACAGGAGAAAGATGCGACTTCCTGTTTTCATAAAGATTTACAGCCTCGGAAACCCTGTGCAGGGTCACTATGAGTCAGAACCGACTCCACGGTACTTAACAACAACACCATAAGAAGATTATGGAGTCCTGGTGTGGCGCTGTGGGCTAATATGTCAGAGTGCAAAGTTGTTTGAACTGCAAGGTTGGTGGTTCAAGCTCACCAGCTGCTCCTTGGAAACCCTACACAGGGTCACTATGGGTCGGAATCGACTCGACAGTACTTAACAACAACAACAACATAAGAAGATTCCAGCTTAGTTTCCCAAATTTAACCTTCAAATCATACTCCCTCCTGTATACCTTATGTTTTGGTCATACTTTCTATGTTTGCTCCAGGACTCAAACTATCACCCTACTTTTATTAAAAAACAAAACAAAACAAAAAAACCATGCTTCCCACTCCCATGTTTATTTTCAAGATAAATTTCAAGCGGGACATATTATAATTTTGTGATAAGATACACCAGGCTTTTACTTCAGAAAACCTGGATTTGAATCCCAGCTGTATTATTTTCTTGCCATAAAACTAGAAAAGCCACATAACTTTTCTGAGAATCTCAGTTTCCTCATCTCTATACCCACAAGGTAACGGTATCTAGGTTACGAAGCCGTGAAAAGAACTAAATAAGTAACAAAGCATTTAATGTAATTCTTAACATTCACATAAACTATTATAACATTGGTATCATCATCATCATCATCATCACTATCTACTTCAAGATTTTTCTCATCCTATCAATCGAAATTAATGCTTTCTTCCGTTGTTCTTTCATAATATACTGTCCATGGCTCTAATTATAATATTCATCAAAATATGGCACATAAAATAGCTATTAATGACTATCTGACTTAATCCCCAGGGAGATATAAGTCCCATAAACAGTTATTAAGCACTAATCCACATCTTAATCATCAGTAGTGTATTCAGCATGTTGTGTATTTTTCTCTTCAGTAATCTTATCATGCATCCATGCCTTGTCAATCCACTTAATCCCATAACCTGGACAACATGCCAGAGTCCTCACTCCCCCACTCTTGACATACACTAATGTTGACAGAGTCTTATGAATTCTACCTATTACAACTTTTTAGAACCCGGCTGTCTGACCCAGCCGTCACTGTCTTGCTTTAAACTTTCATCAGTGTTTACCAAGATTATTGTAAAAGTTTCTAAGTAGAGACTTAGCCAAGTGGCCTCCCACAGCAACCCTATGGGAGCCTCACTTAACTGCTCACGCATGTCTCTGTATTGCCAAATAAATACCCAGCTTCTTCTATGAAAGAATCATGTTTTATTCAAAGTGGATAGCTCAGTGCCTGGCATATAGTAGGCTATTGAAAACCTGGTGTTGCAAAAATGAGTGAGTCACTAGATTCCATTCCATCTCCATGGTTAAACCTTTATCCTACATATGGACTGTAGAACATACAAGTATAGCTCTAAGGTTGGGTTAAGGGGATAGGAATTCCTTGAAGGGCTTAGGAATTCTTCTCCAATAGTTGTGGGATTCTTTTGGAGTCTTATAGGCCAGCAAGAAATGGAGAAGAAGACAGGTCCAAAAAAAGGACAGGGCTGGAAAAAATAATGAATGAAATCAGCTGTCTTCTCTAATGCATTATGCCACAGCAGTTCATAGGTGATTGAAGCAATGCTGTTAGGGGCAACATAATCTGGGCAGAAAAACCAAGAAGTACCACCTACCATTATGATCGATACTGTGATGCGCCCCCCAGATTCCCCTTCAAGAACAAAGAACAGATTAACTGAATTACTGGAAGTGCTGATGGCCTCTGATGGAGATTGCTTTGGCCAAGGCAGTCACATCAGCTAAAGTCATGCCCTCTCCCAAGGCAACCCACATCCATATGAATGGTGCATTCAGAGGTATAAAGATCTGACCTCCTCATCCAATTGAGGGTAATTTTGAAACGCCAATCCAATTTTAGAACTCCTTGAAGGTTGGCTGAGACTTCACTGTGGCTCAGCTCTCCTATCTAAAGCTGTTTCCTTCCCTTTCTTTCTAAGGATGCTGGTCTCAAATATTTGCTGTTGTTGTAGTTAGGTGCTGTCTGTTGGTACCTATGCACAACAGAATGAAACACTACCCAGTCCTGCGCCAATCTCACAACAGTTGCTACACTTGAGCCCATTGCTGCTGCCACGGTGCCAATCCATCTCATGGGGGGGTCTAGTTCTTTTTTCACCGACCCTCCACTTTACCAAACATCACGTCCTTCTCCAAAGAATGGTCCCTCCTGATAATATGTCTGAAATATGAAAGACAAAATCTGGTCATCCTGGCTTCTAAAGAACTTTCTGGCTGTACTTTTTCCAACACAGATTGTTCTTCTGGCATTCCATGGTACTTTAAATATTCTCCTCAAACACCATAACTCAAGTGCATCAATTCTCCTACAGTCTTCCTAATTTACTGTCCAACTTTCACATGCATATAAGGTTACTGAAAATACAATGGTTTGGGTTAGGTGCAGCTTAGTCCCCAGACTGACATCTTTGCTCATGAACACTTTAAAAAGGTCTCGTGCAGCAGATTTGCCCAGTGCAATACGTTGTTTGATTTCTTGACTGTTGTTCCCTAGAGTGTTGATGGTTGTGAGCTGAGTAAAATGAAGTCTTTGTATTCTCAAGAACACTCCCCAGTAAACCTTCTGTTTGACAAACTGTCTGACAATCTGCTTCCCAGGGAACCTAATCTTTATAATCAAGGATAATGAAGATAGGATGGAATTTTATGACAACACACATGATAACCCCAAGGGAAAGAACCATTGGCCTATGAATCAAGTTTGGTCCCTTGAATTGTTTTGTGTGAACCTCACAGGGTCTCAAAAGCTGTGAATTTGTCGTCAACCTAAAAAAAAGTCTTATAAAAGCTGAAGCATTGGCAACAACAAGTAATCCTTTACACGTGGCACTGAAAACTGTAGTCGAAGGACGATGTTTCCTATAAATGCTGATACTGTTGTTGTTAAGTGCCGTTGAGTCAGTTCCGACCCACAGCAACCCTGTATAGGGTTTCCGAGGAGCAGCTGGTGAGCTTGAACCACTGACCTTGCAATTCAAACGGTTTTGCAGTCTGGCACATTAACCCACAGTGCCACATTAGGACTCATAAATGGTGCTAAGATGCTCCATTTTGCCACAGCTCTTGCCAGTTTGTATTATTCATTTTCCTTACCTGCTGGACCTCTGAGGGTTTGTGCTGATGAATCATCACTGATCTCAGGATTCCAGTTTCTAATCTCAAGGAGGAGTCTTGGTGTGGCGCTGTGGGTTAATGTTTCCCAGGCTGTAAATCTTTACGGGAGCAGAATGCCTCATCTTTCTCCCTTGGAGCTGCTCGTAGTTTCGAACTGCTTACCATGAGATTAGCAGCCTGACTCATAACCTCTATACTGCCAACTATGCTCCTTGGTTCTATGTAATAGTCATCATGATAGTTCTCTCAAGTACATGTCTTAAGCTGGTGAACATAGCCGTTCTATTTATGCCTGTTAAGTGGAAAATGTAAAAACAAATGATCCCCTTCATCACTTTGTGATAAACGTAAGTAGTTTACTCTTCTAGAATATTCTGAGGGAGACTCTGCCTGCTCTAGTGAATGTGTAAAGATGCTTTCCTGATCCACAAAAAGATGTTGGATTCTTCTTTTCAGAAAATATAAGCAGTAATGGGTTTTCAAGGCTTAAGGATGAACAGAGGTTATTGGGGTGGTTTTAAAATCAAAGGTTGTAAGTAGCCTATATCACAGACTCATTTACGTGGCTGAAGTCACCAAGAGAAAACCCCTGCAAAGAGGGGCCTGAATGTGCTCCCCATGTGCCAGGCTTAAGTAATTGCCATCTTTGGGCAGTCAATCAAAATGAAGAGTCGAGACTAAGAAAGAGCAAATAACCCCACAGAGGAAAAATGATCTGCCATTGTTAGGTAGAATAATATGTGACTGCTGACATTTCACCTTTTATTATTATAGCAAAGCTTTAAGAAAGAAGTGTAGTTAAGGTTGTCAGAATTTCATTTTAACCCCCTTCTTTGAGGCTGTTAAAAATTCACTCTTGCTGAAACTTGCCTTTCAGGTTCTCAGCCAGATTTATGCTTTGTTTTTAATCCGTTGTTCTCTAATGGAATTCAAAATGTAATGCAGGGAAAAGGGTTTTTCCAACGATCTTTCTGCAAACTGATACCTACCTCAGTTGCCTTTTCCCTGCTCTCTGCCAAAAGGTAAGTTGTAACAACAAAAACAGCCCAAAAGATACACTAACTGAAGGAGAATTAAAGGTGTTTGGTAGTGTTTATAAAAATAGCTTCGACAATAAGCAATATTCAGTAAACTGGAATCTGTTTAGCAGTGTTCAGTAGAAGGAATAACAACCTTAGCATGATGTAAATGTCCATAAGAGACGCAGTCGAATCAAAGTTATTTTTAAAGCACCTTGGTGTGGTGCTATGGGTTAATGTGCTGGACTGCAAGGTCAACCTCACTAGCCGCTCCTTGGAAACCTTACAGAATGTTGGTGAGTTGGAATTAACTTGATAGCACCTAACAATAACAATGGAAGTCTAAGAATTTCTTCATAGATGCAGCATTATTAAACCCACTCCTGTTGAGTGGATTTTGACACACGGTGACCTTGTAGAACTGCTTTGTGGTATCCTTGCAGTTAGCAGCCCAACACCACCTAACCTACCGTGTCACCAGAGCTCCTTATTTGGTAGAAAGGCTGTTGTTCATATTGTTAGGTGCCACCAAGTTAGTACCGACTCACAGTGACCCTATGCACAACAGAACGAAACACTGCCCAGTCCTGGGCCAACTTCACAAGCAGGACTACACCTGAGTCCATTGCTGCTTTCACTGTGCCAATCCATCTCGTTGTGGAGCGGGTCTTCCTCTTTTTCTCCAGCCTACCATTTTACCAAACATGATATCCTTTTCCAGTGACTGGACTCTCCTGACAATATGTCCAAAGTATGAGAGATGAAGTCTAGCCGTTGTGGCTTCCAAGGGGCACTCTGGCTGCACTTCTTCCAAACCAGATCTGTTTTGGTTTTTTGGCAGTCCATGGTACTTTCAATATTCTCCCCCAACACCATAACTCAAAGGCAACAATTCTTCTATGGTCTTCCTTATTGGTGGAAAGGAGGAAATACCAAATGTATTGCCTGAGACTACACCAGTATAGCAAACCTACAGAATTTTATTTATTCTGTGTGTTCTTGGTACACACCGCCCCTATGAAGTCATCACTCACTGATAGCAGTATGCTGTGAGAACCACTGTTGATCAGTTACTACATGTCACCATAAGGTCTACCATCACCATCACCATCATCAACCCCAGTTGCTGTCAAGTTGGCTCCAACTCTTAAGGACCAAGTGTGTCAGACTACGACTGTACTTCATATGGTTCTCAAGGCTGATGTTTTTGGAAGTAGATCTATAGGCCTTTCTTCAAATGTGCCTCTGTTGTTGTTGTTAAGTGCCATGGAGTCAATTCCAACCCGTAGTGACCCTATAAAGGGTTTCCAAGGAGCAGCTGGTGAGCTTCAACCACCAAACTTGCAGTTCAAACGACACATTAGCTCACAATGCCACACAGGACTCAAACCACCAACCTTTTGGTTAGTAGCTCAGAGTGTTAACCATCTGCACCACTCAGGAATTCCCATCACGAAGTACTATGAAATTATGGAGAGGCATGAAACCCAGTCCTTATCCTCTGGCTGTAAACATACTTCAGGTATATCCACCAGTGCATAAATGCCTTTAAAATACCCTCAGACCTGCTTTGCTTATCTTAAACTAAAGCAGCTGTCCAGCCAGACTCATTATGTTGATGGGCATATGAGCTATCACCATATTTAATACAGTGTTTACTTTTGGAGACACCCTCCAGCTCTTTGATAGACATGTTAGGTCTTGTAAGTGCCATCTTTCCCATTACAGTAGTCCCCAAACCTGGGAAAGTGCTATAATTAGACTTTTATTATTATAAGCATTTCTATAATACTTCCCATTTTCAAACGGCTTAACAACCAACTCTACTCTGTGAGTTTTACAAGAAGTTGGATAGCTCAATAGCTGCTGTTTTCTGACCCTGAATTCTCAGGCTCAGGATACAAAGCAGTGTCAGATTACTCAACAAGGTAAGCTTGGTGTTACTTGTGCTTGCTTCCTAGTCTGTATTGAATGAGTTCACATTTTCCCATCACATCAAAGATTCTGCTTCTAGGTATGACTGGCATATTTCTCTCACAAAGCTACAGCATGTCCCAAGAGAATCAAAGGATGTTTGCAAATTTACAATGCCTGACAAGGATGGAGTGTCCACTAAGTAAGATATAAGCACATGTAAGCTTGTGCTTACCTTGATTATTAGATAATCTACCCCTGGTTCAAAGAGATCCTGAGGTCTTCCAGGTTATATA
The DNA here is from genome assembly GCF_000296735.1 of Chrysochloris asiatica. Taxonomy (NCBI): domain Eukaryota; kingdom Metazoa; phylum Chordata; class Mammalia; order Afrosoricida; family Chrysochloridae; genus Chrysochloris; species Chrysochloris asiatica. The sequence goes on along the minus strand of NW_006408548.1, from coordinate 18,113,824 downwards.
GCCAGTGTGGGCTTAAGACCAACATAGCAGCTCTGCTTTTATCCAGCTTCTCAGCCGGCGCACTCAGCTGCTTGCCAATCCTCTTCCTAAATCTATATGTTTTTATTTTTAAACACTTGGAATTTAGAAAATTATAGCAAGATTATTGGTCTAAATTCTCCATTTTTAGCACGAGTGTTCACAGGCTGGGCTTTCAGCAAGTGTGGCTGGAATCATTTTGGCAGCTACGGGACAGCCCTGCAGACAATTTCTCTCAGCTTCTAGAGACACAGAGATGTATCTCTTTGGAAGACGTTTTGCCCAGCCTATGTCTGCATCAACAAAGAAGAAAGGTGCATCACAGGCAGACTGCAGTTGCAACGTCCAGCTGAGCCGAGGTAGCAGTGAAGAGGTGATGAAGAATAGGGTGGGAAGAGCTGGTTGGTCTTGGGAAGCTTCTTTGGAGTGTAATAATATGTGTCATAGCCACAAGTAGATAAGATCTAGGTAGTTCTGACTTCCCAGTATAGAAGGTTTAACCATAAAGTCTTTAGGAATTAGATAGCAAAATATGGTCAAAGGCACAAAGAACAACTGTGGTGCAGGTTATAGATTTAGAAAGTTTTTTGTGGAGAGATGTCTCTCTTTTTTTTTAAGCTGTTTTGTCTATCATTCTTGAACACTGCCTTAGTCCCATGTTTGAAGCAATAAATACAGTTTATTATTCCATATCACCTTTTCATAATCTCTATGAAAATATAACCCAACCGACTGCCATCAAGTCAATTCTGACTCATAGATACTCTATAGCATATCTGAGACTGTAAATCTTTATAGGAGCAGACAGCGTCATCTTTCTCCAGAGGAGCCACTGGTGGGTTTGAACCACCAACCTTGTGGTTAGCAGTTCAGTGCTTATCCTACAGTGCCACCAGGGCTCCTTAACCTCTGTGATACTTGTTATTAAATCCAAAGACAGTGATTCCTTGTTAAACTTTGTTTTAAAACTAGCATTTCCACCACAATGATTGCTCAAATTATTTTCTTTCTAAACCTTTTATGTTACATATTTCTAAGTATTCTGTGTTAAATGCTGCTGGCAATACTTCCACAGTGCACAAGAAAGACAAATGTTTCCGTTTAGATCATACTGACAAACTGGTGTCCTTTTCCATTCTAATCCCCAAACTAAATTATTATTCTGGCTACTCCTCTTTAAATTGGTTGGGTTTGCTGATCCATTGCCCATTTTAAAAAACAAATGCATCTTTCTTTTATGCTCTCATTTTCCCCATATATGTTTGCATTATCATCACCATCATCTTCAACACAATTTGAGTACTTTCTATGTGCCAGATATAAATTTGAAGATGTCCTGAGAATTTTACATGTGCTAACTCGTTTACTCCTTTTACTCTTCTGATGGGAATTATAATGGCAGTGTTTTACAAATGATGATAGTGGGGTACAGAGAAATTAATAATTTGCATAAGAGAAGCAGTGATTGAATTGGAACCTATGCCACCTTACTTGAAAGCTATGCTCTTCACTGCTGTGCTATCCTGCTCCTCATGGAAACCTGTCCAATCTGTTGCCGTTTCCAAAGCACTTTTACATGTACCTTTTCATTTTGATTCTTACAGTTGAAAATACACATAAGGTTTTGTTTAAACTAGAAAGTCAAATTTTATTTCTACCAAGTCTAGAGAGAAACATTTAATATCTTATTAGTGCTGAATCTATAGAGGATTTGGCTTTTTTTTTTTTTTAATGAAAATTCTAGATTTAATTAAGAATTAATTCTTGATTTAATCTAAAGAAGCATTATGGACTTCTTTACATTAAGAAGTTATACTCAACTATAAGTGACTCTCAAGTTACTAGTCTCAGCTTTTTCTCTCCCCATTATGAGGCACAATTTTGCATTTCTCAAGGGGACTGTACTAAGCTCAAATAGAAACAGGGAATCGATTTAAATGTCTTAGATATGTGACTAAATTTCAAAATTATATAGTTTAGGTTTTAATATATATAGTTATACAACATGTCTAGATTTATATATACTAAGCCAAAACCAGAAATTAATTTCAGATATTTTGGAATTTCGATACATGTCTACCTTTAGGAATTTATACACTTGAGAGTCTTTGTTCTCCTTTCTTGTTATGGAGCATAAATAGTTTATTCTGCTTTTGATTATCTATACTTATAGCTACAAAGGCTTATAAAGGACATATATGACTATGTAGCCTAATAAAAATCAATACTAAATTGTATATTGAATTAATGTTTCTAATCATGCTTGCTTATTTGTAGTTCTCAAATTTGTAGTTCCTAATTTTTTACACATCTTCAAGAAAGCTTCTGATTTCTTGTAGAAAACAAGTGGACTTCATTCCCAAACCCCAGAGGAATACAAATAATACAAATGCCACTATTTGAATTTATACATTGTCCTTGGAGTAAAGTCTGCCCATGCCTGTCATCTTTAGTACATTACTTCATTGGGAGCCCCATGGAAGATCAGTATTTCTATATCATGGAGAGGTAATCAAGTATTTCTATATCATGGAGAGGTTGCAGAACCATATCAGATTCCATATCCTCTAAGAATAACTTCTTCTGTACAGGGTCTCAAACATTGTAATGGTAAAATGCTCCCCCCTACTGACGGTCTCACAGATACTCCTCCTGAACAATTCTCCCAAAGGAAAGTGTCTTAGGGAAGCTTAGGCTCAGTTTCAGCATCCTGATCCATAAATATCTGCACAAACAAGTCCTAGGGGCACCTGAGAGAGGTTGGTGCACAGGCCAAGGTCACAGTACATTCCTGTGCTTACCCTAACCAAATGACACAGACCAGGAAGCATTTCCAAAACAGGCAGCTTCATTTCATCTTTGCATAGTCTGACCAAAGAAAATAAATGCCTGCTGTTCCCAACAGCTGGGTAGCTTGCTGGAATGCTGATGGATCACCAAAGTCAGGGACAGTAGTAATATTTTTCTTAGGGTAACAGGAAGATCTCATGAAGTGAGATACTATAACCTGCCAAGGAACAAAGGTTTTAAGATCACTGAAGAAAGAGAATGATGTAGGAGTAGGATCTGATGTGTCTATTCATAATTCCAACTACCATTTTTGCTAATTCTTTTTTGAATTCAAGGCCAAAAAATGAGTTCTGAAACTTGAGGTCTCCCATGTCTTTGGTATTAAAAGGGAGAAAGAAGTATAATATACTGGATTCTAAACTTGGACTAGAGGTTTTATATTGGTTACTCTATGAGTCTTGGTGTGGCACTGTAGGCTAATCACTGGATTGCTAACCACAATGTCAGGGTTTAAACCTACCAGTCACTCCTCATAAACTCTATACAAGGTTGTTACAAGTTGGAACATACTTGACAGCACTTAAAAACAACAACCTTAGCTTATCCAATGATGACCTTCAGTAGATATTTTATATTTTCATAACATAGACGATAAGGGTGAGATCCAAACAAATTAAATAATTCAATGAAAATCACCTAATTGTATGGTAGATGTAGGATTTGGATCCAGGCATGAAATATTCTAAGTCTACTATGTTGGCTGCCCCCTGGGGAGATTTAAAGAAAGTGACAAAAGTATTAATATGGTCCCCTAAATTCTACATTAACGTGACCTTCTCAAGGTCAGCAACTGTTTCTGTACTAGACAAGCACACAGAGAGGTTCTTTGTAGAAGCGGAATCCGCCTGCACAAGAATGCTCATTTTAAAAACTGAAGATAATGAAGGACCCTGATTTGTTTCTCAAACTTGTGCTATGAGCAGGGTAGTATGAATAATGGAGGTTCTCCTACTTGTGGTTAGAACTGCTCCTAATCATACCTGCCATCCCCACACCAGGATAGAATGTTGGACTTACTAGAGGCACCATCTACTTTGGACCACATTTTACTCACAGAATTATTGGAGGGATAGTGTATATATTCTTTTCTTAACTATCTTCCAAGATGAAGACTTCATAACCTTTCAAGAACTAATTTTGACTGATAATTTTCAGGAAAGAAGAGGTCTTCTATTATTTCAACAGTTAAGAGCACAAAGCAGTGAAACATCATTAAGTAGTGTAATACTATCTATCAGTGATACATCATGCACTGTAGTTTAAGTATTGAGATCAAGATTAGTGCATAAAATAAAACTCAACTTCATCCAAAGTTTTTATCATTGATATTATTTTACATATTTCTAAGGATCCCTTTACTAGACAGACTTCATATTACTGACCAGATGCTCTAGTTTTCAGCAATATATTCACTAACCATTAGTAAGGAGACAATTAAAAAAAAAATTAACCAGCCTGGGATAGCCACAAGTAAATGAAGATAAACCCCTTCCACACACCACACACGAAAATTAACTCAAAATGAATCACAGACCTAAATATAAGAGCAAAATAATAAAACCCCAGAAAAAATATAGAAAACAAGTTTTATAACCTTGTTGTTGTTGCTGTTGGGTGCGACAGAGTTGGTGCTGACTCATAGTGACCCTATGCACAACAGAACAAAACACTGTCCTGTGCCAACCTCACAATCGTTGCTACCATGAGCCCATTGCTGCTGCCACTGTGCCAATCCAACTCCTTGGGGGTCTTCCTTTTCCTCTACTACATTCTACTTTACCAACATGATTTCCTTCTTAGGGACTGGTTACTCCTGATAATATGCCCTAGGTATAAAAGATTGCCAGTGCCAATGCCTCCAATGTGCCCTGGATTTCTTCCTTCAGTATCATTGACTCTTGATCATTTGCCACATCATGAAATGGTTGAACACTGACCATTTCTTTTTGGTACATTGACTCTATGAATTCCTTCCATCTTCTTTTGATGCTTGCTGCATCATTCAATATTTTGCCCATTATAGTTGTTGTTATGTGCCATTAAGTCAGTTCTGACTCTTAGTTACTCTGTATAAGGTTTCCAAGGAGAGACTGGTAGGTTTGAACCATCAACCTTATGGTTAACAGTGAAGTACTGATCCTATACCACTACAGCAGGACTCCATAGAATCCTTCAGTATTTCAAGTCGAGGCTTGAATTTTTTCTTCAGTTCCCTCAGCTTGAGAACTCCAGGTCTTTGTGCATTTCATGAAAATATTTGACTTTCTCTTCTCAAGCTGACCTTTGAAACTTTCTGTTCAGCTCTTTTACCTCCTCAATTCTTCCATTTGTTTTAGAATTTCTACATTGTAGAATAAGTTTCAGAGTCTCTTTTGAAATCAATGTTGGTTTTCCTTCTTTCTTGTCTTCTTAATGACCTTCTGCTTTCTTCCAGTATGATGTTCTTGATGTCATCCTGCAACTTTTTTGGTTTTCGGTGTTTAGTGTCTAATGCATCAAGTCTGTCCTTGAGATGGCCTCTAAATTCAGTGGCATATGTTTAAAGTCATATTTTGGCTCTTGTGGACTTGTTTTAATTTTTTCAGCTTTAGCCTGGACTTGCATATGACAGACTGTTCCACAGTCTGTCCCTGGCCTTGTTTTGGCTGATAATATTGAGCTTTACCACCATCTCCTTACAGATGTAATCAGTTTGATTTCTGTGTGTTCCATCTGGTTTATGTTATTTTAAAAAGGTATTTGCAATGAAGAAATCATTGGTTTTGCAAAATCCCATCATGTTTTCTCCAGCATTGTTTCTATCACCAAGACCATATTTTCCAAATATTAATCCTTCTTGTTTCCAATTTTTGAATTCCAATTGCCAGTAATTATCAATGCATCTTAATTGCATATTTGATAAATTTCAGAGTGAAGAAGTAGGTGGAATTCTTCAATTTCATCATCCCTGGCTTTTGTGATTTGTGTATAAATTTGAATTACTGTGGTATTAACTGGTCTTCTTTGTAGGCAATATGGATATTATCCTATCACAGACAACATTGTACATCAAAACAGATATCGATATATTCTTTTTGATGATGAATGCAGTGCTATTCCTCTTCGATTTGTCATTCCTGGCACAGTAAACCATGTGATTGTCAGGTTCAGAATGACGAATATCAGTCCATTTCAGCCTAATAGTGACTAGGATATCGATGTTTATGTGTTCCATTTCATTTTTGACAATTTCCAATTTTCGTAGATTCACAAATTGTACACTCCATGTTCCGATTATCAATGGATGTTACAGCTGTTTCTCTTCATTTTGAATTGTTCCCCATCAGCAAATTAAGGTTCTGAAGACTACTCTATTCTCGTCATTACAGTCAACTCTACTTTGAGGAGGAAATTCATCCCCAATAGTATTTTGAGTGCCTTCTAACTTGAGGGCTCATCTTCTGGCACTATATCTGACAATATTCTTGTGCTCTTCATCATGTTTCAACATTCAATATTCTGACACTGACAGTGTACCAGTTTTATTCATATGGTTTTCAGTGACTAAATATTTAGAAGTAGTCCATCTCTCTTTCTTCCTAGTCTGTCTTTGTCTAGAAGATCAGCTGAAACCTGCTCACTGTGGGTGACCCTTATGGTATATAAAATACTGATGGCATAGCTTCCAGCCTCACAACCACATGCAAGTCACCACAGTCTGACAAACTAACAGATGATTGGTGGATTATGACCTTAGATCAGGCAAACAAATGTTAGATAGGACACCAAAAGGATAAACAATAAAAGAAAAATAGGTTAAAAAAAACTTTTGTGTTTTTATGAACATCTTCAAGAAACTGTAAAAACAACACAAAGAAAAAGACAAAATATTTACAAATCAAATACTCTATATGTGACATGTATCTATATACATTAAGAACTCTGACAATTCAAGAAGAGAAAGACAAATAGCCCCATTAAAAGGTAGGCAAAGCATCTTAATAGATATTTCTCCAAAGTAGATACACATATGGATAATAATCATATGTAAAGGTATTCAACATAATTAGGAAAACCACATCAAGATGCTGCTTCATACCCCCTAGAATGTTGAGGGGGAAAAAAGATATAAAATAACAAGTGTTAGCAAGGATGTGAAAAACTGTGATCCTCCTATAATACAGGTGGGAATGTAAAATGGTGTTATTTGTTTATAAAACAGTCCAGCAATTCCTCAAAAGGTTAAAGTACCATAGAGTTACTGTGTGACCCAACACTCTTTGCTATCAGTCCCTAAAAATGAAAACATATGTTCATGTAAAAAGGTGCTAATAGCAGCATTATTCATAATAGCCAGAAAGTGGAAGAACTCATCAAATACCCATCAAATGGTGAATTGGTAAATAAACTGTGGTATATTCATACAATGAACTATCATTTGTCAATAAAAAAGAATGAAGTACTGACATATGCTACAACATGGATGGATAAACCCTAAAAATGTTATGCAAGTGAAAGAAGTAAGTGTCAAACATTCTGTATTGTATGGTTTCATTTATCTGAACTGCCTAGAATAGGCCAATTTATAAAGACATAATAGATTAGATGGTGCCTAGAACTGGAAGTGGGTAGTGATTGCTAATAGGTATGAGTTTTCTCTAGGGATATGATGAAATGTTCTAAAGTTAATTGTGATGGTAAGTGAATATACTAAAAACCATTCAATTGTGTACTTCAAACGGATAAATTACATGGTATGTGAATTTTATCTCAATAGCACTGTTAATTATAGTCACAACCATGGGCTCAAACATATCAAAGCTCACAAAGATGGCCTCCATGCATTAGAATCAAATAGATGGCCATGAACCACACAATGTTATTATATTTAAAATCAAAAGAGACTCACTCTAGGCAGTGGTTCTCAGCTGTGACTGTACCTTAATATCACCTAGACCAATTCCATCAGAATCTCTGTGGGTGGTACCTACATATCAGTGTTTTTTGCTTTAGTTCTCCAGACGATTCCAATATTTAGTGACAGGTGAGAACACTGAGTTTCCTTTGAGGGATAAAATGCCATAATAATCTTTTCATTCTGTAGGTGTGGGAGGCTACATCTATTGGGAGTCACCTAAACAGAATGCTGGGTACCACTGGGCAAACACTTGAAACTTGAACCTCTGATTTCCTCTCCCTTCGCAGGTAAGCTACATGTTCAGGTTTATATGGATCTTTTATTGAAATCTATGTAAAGCAGTGCTCAAATAGACTTTGTTGAAGGACCAATAACATTACTTTAACCACTTACCAATCCTTCCTTCTTTCTTATTCTTAACTGCTGGACTGCTAACAGCAAGACTGTCAGTTTGAACCCACCAGCTGATTCATGAGAAAAAGATGTGACCTTCTGCTCCCATAAAGATTTGTTTTTGTTGTAAGGTGCTGTTGAGTCAATTCCGACCCATAGAGACCCTGTAAGTGTTTCCAAGGAGCAGCTGGTGAGCTTGAACCACCAACTTTGCAGTCTGATGCATTAACCCACAGCACCATACCAGGAATCCTATACAGGGTTACTATGAGTCACTAAGCCCAACTAAGTAATTCAAAAGATAAAAATGGTGTTTCCTAATGTAAAAGTCAGGAACCAGATAGTAATTCAAGCATAGAGATTGCCACTTAAATTTAGTTGTATAAAGCAGACCAGCCTGGAGCAGCCAGAGGAACAGAAGAAACTTCTTGAAAGAAAGATCAGCAGGAAAAAGAAAAACCAAAAATGGCAGTTTGATTGACTACTACAAGAACAAGCAAGTTGTTCACCAGGGAGCCATCAAGGCAAGTGATCAAGTTCCTTCAGGGCAAACTCCCTTCTAAAACTGAAACTCAAAGGGAATACATAAGCAGGCATGTAATCTTGCTGGCAACCATGTTGGTCTACTGATGAAGGGAAAAGTAGCAATGAAGATGTGGGCTGAGTCAGACCACGTTGGCCAGCAGTGTGGTGAGATCTGGGCACTCCTGAGCCCGTGGACAGGGACATGGCCCCAGAGGACTAGAGCAGAGAGTGAAGCATCCAGCTGATATGAAGTGAGGTGAGATGCACAAGAACACCCATACTTGCAGACAGTACCCATGTGACCTAGCTTCAATGGCTGGATGATCAGAAATTGACTAGAGGAAGAAAGAAGAGGGAAAAAAGTGTAATCCGCTACAATTTGATGAACTTGATCTATATTTATGGATGTTGTTGTTGTTGTTATGTGCCGTGGAGTCAGTTCCAACTCATAGCGACCCTGTACAGGGTTTCCAAGGCTGGAAATCTTTAC
>NW_006408548.1:18095180-18104146 GCF_000296735.1 Chrysochloris asiatica | reverse complement strand
ATCCTATCCAGAGAAGCAGTGACACCAGAGAAGGAGGCAGAGATGATGACTCAGAGAGATGGAGTGGCTGGGGACTCTAAGCTCATGGAGAGAGAGAGGCTGTGTGCTGGTGGCTGGGGGCCAGGCTTGCACAATATGCCCTTTGGTTGTTTGAATGATTATATATTTCTGAGTGCTTCGGTGTACATCAAAAACAAAAAACAAAACAGAGGGAACAGAAGCAAATACTGTTGAATGTTGAATGATGATGCCTGGAGGGGATTGTAATCATTGCAATGAAATGAAATACTATAGGATGAGTGTAAAGCTGATGTTCTCCCATGTAAACTATCACTCAATTCACAATAAAATTAAAAAAAAAAATTAGTTGCATATTGGAAAATACTGCTTAAATATTTTAAAACATTCAGATAGTATTAAGTAAAAGTCAAATACTATCAATATTTAAATAAATTGAATAAAAGCTAATTTATTTATAGCAAAATAGAAGAGCATTTTCAGAGATTGTTATTGTTGTTTAATGCCATTCGGTTGATTTTGACTCATAGCGACACGGTATAGAGTTTCCAAAGAGCAGCTAGTGCGTTTGAACTGACACCCTTGTGTTTATCCCACAGCAACACAGCTGAACTAAATTCTTAAAAGAAAAAAAAAAAAAAATTCCAGGGTTGGTTTGGCATTTACAATGTTCTAAAAATAGGCACCCTGGAGTGGCCCATCAAAGCAATTTATTGTCACGTACAAGCATGTGATATGTAATTTGGCTGTTCAGTTGCTTACAGATTTGCTCCAAGTTTCTGAAACTAGACTCATAACATAAAACCGATTCTAGCCACAGAGGAGCACATAGAAACACTTTCTTCTATCTCTTTTGCACTTTTGTCAACTGGCACATAATCATGAATAAAACAAGAAAACATATGTCCCTTTATCAGTGTTAATGTGCATAGTCAAGCTGGCCACTGAATAGTGTACATTTTAAGACTTTCCAAAAATTACTTCATAAAGAATTTACCTCTTACATTCCTGTCTGGCCAGTCTATTCTCAAAGGTGAAGAGAAGCTTATTCAGTCAGAACACCAACAGCTGACAGAAACAACCTATGGTATATACAGAGAAAAAAATCCTCTACTGGTGGCATTAGACCAAAGAAGAATTTTTTCCTGAATATGTTAAGCTGTATGATTGTAGCTTCTCCCCCCAAAATGCAAACCAAAGTGATAATTCAAAGCCAAAAATACCCTCTATACAGCTTTTCTGATGGATTCAAATAAATATCAACCAGGAACTTTTATAAGGGGGCTTCAAAATGTTCATGGAAAAATATCATTATCTTTTTATTCTATTTCCCCATGAATATTTTGAAGCACCCTTGTATTGCATTGTCACTGATTATGTAGCAATGGGGAGAATGATGTTAGGTGAAGAGACTGAAAATTCTTAAAAAAACAAAACCAAAAATCATAGTGGGTCACATGTTGGGCTGCTAATTGCAAGATTAACAGCTTGACCCCACCAGTAAAGATTTACAGCCTTGGAAACCCTATACAGGGTTGCTAGGACTCAGAACTGACTCGATGGCACACAACCACCACCACCACCAGGGCAGATTAATAATGCCCCATAAGGTTTCCAGGCTGTAATCTTTATATAATCAGGCTACTACACTATATCGTTCTCCCATGAAGCAATTAGTGGGTTCAAGCTGCCAATGTTTCAGTTAGCTATCAAGCAAATTCTCATTAAAAAAAAAAAAAAAAAAAAGTGGGATTGGGGTAAAGGAGGAATCATAATAGAAGAAAAATGTAGGCAATCCCAAACTCAGATTAATGAAAAGACAAAAAGGAAAAAAAGCATCCATGTATACATACTTTGTCAACAATTTTCTCTCCTTAGTCTTCCCAAAGATACCATGGTGGAAACAGTGGCCAATTTGAGGAAAGACTTTTCAGTTGATAGACACATTGACAAGAAATGTATTACCAAAAGCAGGACTGATTACATGATTTGCAGGGCTCAATGAAAAATGAAAATACAGGACCCCTTGTTCAGAAATCATTAAGAAGGTCAAGATGGTGGCAACAGAGCATTGAGCCAAGCAGAGAGTCTTTTTGAGGTTGCGACCCTGTGCCAGGGCACACATTGTACACTCACTGAGTCAGCCCTGCAAAAAGGGAAGGTATAAGTGAGGCAATGGTCTTCCTAACCCACACACTGATATCTTGTCTTTCCAGTTGCTATGTCTTCTCTTAGAAGAAAAGCACATACTTAAAGAACTTTCCCTGTGGAAAACAGTTTGGGAATAACCTTGCCTCACTTTCTCATTTATAGAAACCAATACCCAGAGAAATTAAATGATTTGGCCCAGCTCATTAATTGAGTGACAAAGCCAGAACTAAATCTCAGATATCTTAACTCTCATATCAGAAATTTTCTCCAGTTTTGGAGTAAACTCTTCTATGGCACTGTATAAAATACAATTTTAAAAGTCTGTTTTCAAATGCCTTTTCTAAGACAACACTTCCATCACCTAGGGTAAAAATATCTTATGTGACTTTTAAACCAGAGCTTTGAACCGGTTCTTCCCAATTTTGTCATGGATGATAAAATAACAGTGGAGTGGACTCAAATTTGTAAAATGTGAGTGTAATGAGGCAATCACCAGAACAGGAAAAACTATGGGTCAGCACCCTGCTAGAAACATAATCTTCTTACAAAACAAGGTCCCTTGTAAGTGTTGCCTAGCAACCAAAACTCTTTAATGGCAGAGTCAGAAACAATGGTGCCTGGCTCACAGATGGTGGTGATTCATACCACTTTTAATGAGTGCCACTCTCCACAGTTTTGGCAACAATTCAGTCTCTCACATCAGATTCCTGAAAGGGCTCAGTAAGCCCCTTCCAAGTCTTCCATTCTGGAGCTTTGACCTCTAATTTTTCACATTCTGATACATCCACATTTTATGCATGTGGATCTGTTGTGATTTTGCTGTATCCACCATGAATGACTTGGTTTGAATTGGTTCAAAGCCCTGCTTCACACATTGAAGCAAACTACATTGTTGAGAACTTGCTAAGACCAGTGGAGTTAACAATCATAGACCAAGGTGATTATTAGCGTATGGCAAGGAGGCAACACATTAGTAAACTAATCAGTGTTCCTGTACAAATATTTAAATCATTCTGAGATCATTTGAACTTCAACACTGAGCTAGCCAAACACATTTGTAATCTGAACCCAAGGTTCTAATAAGTTACTGCCTTTTGGATGTCCTTCAACTCAAGGGACATTTTTAGAAAGATTATCACATGAGTGGAAACAAAGACTGACATTTTTAATGTAAACATGAGGTATGAACTTTTTCATAAAAACCAAATGCACCTAAGGCCCTCCTTCAGGTAGATGCGTAAAATTAGTAGTACATCCACATTTTTGTTGCAAGCACCGTCACTGAAAGATACTATACAAATTAAATTAAAATGAAGAACTGAAAGTTTTTGAAAACACTCAGCCGGATGATGAAAGAGCTCAAAGTAGGCAGGCAATAACTAGCATGACATGATTAAAAACATGGCAGGGGCAAGGGAACAAACCCCTTCAGCAAAGCTCAGCTTTATTGATTTTAGGACCAAATCCCAGCTCCTAGTATATTTCATATTTTTTGATGAGCCTTTGTTGTTAAGTGCTGCCAAGTCACTTCTGACCCATAGCAACCCTGTATAGAGTTTCTCAGGAGTGATTGGTGAGCTTGAACCGCTGACCTGGCAGTTCAAACCAATTTTGCAATCCAGCACATTAATTTAACATTGCCACACCAGGACTCCATGATGAGCCTTGGTGGTGGTGGTTATGTGCCGTGGAGTCGGTTCTGACTCATAGTGACCCTGTGTACAGGGTTTCCGGGGCTGTAAATCTTTACAGGAGCAGAAAGCCTCATCTTTCTCCCGTGGAACAGCTAGTAGTTTCGAACTGCTGATCTTGCGATTCGCAGCCGGATTCGTAATCACTACGCTGCCAGAGCGCCTTTCAACTATAAAATGAGGTTGATACTGAACACAAATGGCTAGCTCTGAAGTTTCCTAGCTATCTTTCTGAGCTCTAGAATCTATAATGTGTATGTCTTTACATTCACTTTATTGAATTGTCTACCCCTTCTTCCCAATTTTTCACTGGAAACTTAAAATTAGTTTTGCGTGTTCAATGCATTCCACAGTGTTATGCTCTGTAGGGACCAATAAATAAAAATACAACATTCTCTGGCCCAGATAAATTTTGGTATAATTACAGGTCTGGTGTTTGAAAACGAAGGCCATTTGAAAATGGTGTGGAGACATGAGTAACTCAAAGTGTCTGAGGCTAAATAAAGCTCATTAACTGCCAATTATGGTATTCATAATTTAACACAAAAAAGGAAAAACACAAACGTGTTTTTTGTCTTTTTTTTCTTAAATTTTCTTTCATGTAGACTGCAGTTTACATTTGGCCTCTAAAGGCAAGACTAATGCAATAGGTTGAGAAAAGGAGTAGTTAGATTGAGCAATAAAAACACTTTTTGTTAACACGTGTGGCTATAAAAATGGCTTGCCTGAATCTATTGGCCAAAGATAAATAATATGTTACAGGAGGGAAAAAAAACCCAGCTTTTTTTCTGGATCAAAAAGTCCTGGTATGTTTTTAAAGATCCTCCTTTTCACTGAAAGTGCAGCATATCCATTTAAATAGAGATAATTTGAAGTTTATATTTTCATAACTTTTTTTTTTCATGTAAAATCTTCTTGGTGTTCTGGCAAGATCACGTTCAGGAGTTTCACCCAAACATGAGAAGGAATATAGGCCATAATTATTTATTTTTTGTTATTTCATTAGTAATGTTATTATTGGAGCTCTGGTGTGGCACTGTGGGTTAATGTGCTGGATGGCAAGGTCAATTTGAGCCACAAGGTCGATAGTTCAAGCTCACCAGCTGCTCCTTGGGAACCCTATACAGGGTCACTGTGGGTCGAAACCATCTCAATGACACTTAACAAGAACAATGTTACTATTATTATCACTATTGCTATTTTTTTGGGGATAGTCATAGTTCAGTGGGAGAATTCTTGACTTCTATGGGAGAGTTGGGAGTCCTGGTGTGGCACTGCGGGTTAATGTGCTGAACCACAAGATCAGTTTGAACTGCAAGATCGGCAATTCAAGCTCACCAGCTGCTCGAGCTCACCAGTCACTCGTGGGAAACCCTGTACAGAGTTGTTATGAGTTGGAACCGACTCGACGGCACTTAAAAACAACAACAATATGGGAGAGTTGATGGTTTGATTTCCAACCAATAAATCCCTCATGTGTAGCCACCACCTATCTCTGGAAATTTAACAGGTTTTAGACTTAAACAGAGCGGTGATCTTCCAAAGGCCTGGTGATCTTCCAAAACTCAGCCAATGAAAACCTTGTGGATCACAATGGTCCCATGCACATGAATCATGAGGATGGCATAGGACCAGGTAGAGTTTCTTCCAGGGTACATGGGGTCACTATGAATCAGTACGATTCCACAGTAACTAACAACAACAATTTTATTATTACCATTATTATCACTACTACTAGTAATGGAGTCCTGGTATGGTGCTGTAGGATAAGCACTGCCAAGTTGGCAGTTCAAACTTAACTACCACTCCTGGAAACCCCAACAGTGGTGGGGAACATTTTTTCTTCAAAAATTTATATATAACATCATTTGCAGCAATACAAAATTATCAAGTTAAAAATTAGCCTGCTCTGGTAGCGTAATGGTTACAAATCGGGCTGCGAACCTTAAGGTCAGTGGTTCGAAACTACCAGCTACTCCGCGGGAGAAAGATCAGGCTTTCTACTCCCGTAAAGATTTACACCCTTGGAAACCCTGTACAGGGTCTCTATGGGTCGAAACCGACTCGACGGCACTTAACAACAATAACAACAGTGTGATGATTGGAACTGCAATTGCCTTGGCAAAGTCAGACCAAATGATTTTGAGGACCTTCTTCTATAGCCCTAGATGTTCTCCACTCCTTGTATACTGGGTTGTTATGAGTCAGAACCAGCTCAACAGCACTTACCAACAACTGCTAGCAATGCTGTTACTACTATAGCTTCCATATCAAACAATAACTTCCCAGCCTCCTGGGAAAAGGATATAGTCTTAAGTTTAGTAGACTTACTGCATTTCTAAATGACTCTGTGACAAGAATTGCTCAGCTTTTTGGTGTCTCTGGATAGCTAGATCCTGGAAATTTGATTTGTTTTTACCAGTGCTACTCAAAGTGTGGTCCATGTACACTGGCATTATCAAAACACAATTGACTTGGGCCCCATGTGTAAACTTGGGGGTAGGGAACTAGGGGTATGAATTTTAACAAGCTCTACCAAAGATTCTGTTGCTCCGATTTGAGAAATGCTGCTCAACAGAGGAAACAATCCAAGGTCAGACAAAGAGGGAGGGAGAAATGGGAGAGAACCTGAGAAAAAAAACACCTGGAGCTACCACCTGCAAGCTCACCTTGTCTACTTAAGGGCAGGTTGCCAGAGCCAAGGAAAGAAAGCAAAGTCTGAAGGGAGTTAAGCCAAAAAGAAAGTAAAGTTGTAGGCAGGTTTTCAGGAGAGCTCCTTCCTTTTCCCAGGATGTGGTCAAGGGGGCTCCTACCCTCAGAATCAGGCCTCCACCAGGAGAAGTACCATGGAATTTTCACCTATCATGCGTTGCTCTTTCACCTACTGAATACTTAAAATTATGACTCCTTACTTTTCATCAACGCAGACACCCTGATCAAATTAGTTACAGCATTTAAATGAGCATTTCTGAGTGTGTATAAGTGAGAGCCATACATCTTGTGGCCTTGTTGAACTCCAGCCCACAATTTGAACAAGCCCCTAGGGACTCTAACAACTTGGGAATTACTGTTCTACTTTTTTTGTGGTGTGACTTAACATTTAGTTTAAAATTGAATTTTAAGCATATCCTCTAACTTTTTCTCCTCCTATTCCTTCTTTTATTTTTTTAACAGCATGTTTCCTCTATAACAAAAAAATTAAAAATATGAACAGCACAAATAAAAAAATAAAGACGCATGTACTTCTAGCACC
Source organism: Chrysochloris asiatica (assembly GCF_000296735.1). NCBI lineage: Eukaryota > Metazoa > Chordata > Mammalia > Afrosoricida > Chrysochloridae > Chrysochloris > Chrysochloris asiatica. Next base: position 18,097,033 of record NW_006408548.1, on the reverse strand, counting down.
CATTTTGTAAATGTGATTATATAAAATAGCATGTATCAGTTAAGCAAAATTAGAATATGTAATGACTATATGCAGTCTATAAAAAGATACCAGAATTTAATTAGCGTATCACCTAAAATTAAACATCTAGAAATACCCAGATTTTCAGTTTTATAAATAATAATACAAGAAATAATTTTATAGAAAAATCTTTGTACTCTTCTCATGGCTAAATGGTCATTATGGAAAACTCTTGGAATTACATTAGAATTATTAAAATTAGAGAATTATTGGAGTCTACATAATTAAGTAACTCTTAGAATAATCTTAAATTTTTAAAATAAGGTTAATAACTTATGCCTTTTTGGTTTTGGTTTTGACACATTGGATGTACTGCCTACCTGCCTTCAAAAGAGTGTCAACTAAGAATTATAGCAGGTTGTAAATGAGGGGACCATGTTGGAGATGACTAGATGATATGCATATAAAGCTAACCATCTGTCTCCTTTTTCACTAAGAATTCTATGTCCTGGTATACAAACTAAAATGACTTTTGCTTAAGAATATATTGTTTAAGGATATAATTGTGAAACATTGGAAAAAGTCTAAATATCTGCCAATACAAGAACACAGATGCATATCACATAGAAGTTAAAATAAATGAACTAGATCTATGTACATAAATGTGGATCTGTTTCAAAAACGATGTCATAATGTTGAATGGGAAAAAAAAAATAGTAAAAGAATACATGCAGAGGGCGTGGAGGAAGGTAGAATCTCCACTGAGCAGTATCCAATCTGTCTAGGCGGGGCTGATGAAAGGAAATCCGGATAGGTCTCTTGTGATACAATAGCGAATAATTGTTATCAGGACTGATTGTGAGGGTTGGAAATGTAAAGGTAGACGTTTTGTAGCAAGGAGGAGAATGATTAACTTTGCAATCTAGGAGTGGAGGTTCCTAGGACCATCAAGGGAGAAGAGCAGAGAGTGAGACCCTACCCAGAGAAGCAGTGATGCCTGAGATGGAGGCAGAGACGATGACGTTGAGAGAAGGAGTAGCTGCGAAGGAGCAGCTGCAGACTCTAGACCCAGAGAGGGAGAGTGACTGTGTGCTGAAGATGGGGGCGGGGGTAGGCTTGCAAGGTATAACCTTTGGTTGGTTGATGTTGCATGGAGGGGATTGTAACCTTGGCAATGAAATGATATAGGATAGGATGAATGTAAAACTAATGTTCTCCCATGTAAACTACCACATGATTCACAATAAAACATTAAAAAAATAATAATACATGCAGAATGGAGTAGTTAATGTAAACTTAAGAAACAGAAGAGGCACTGTTGTGGATATTGTTGTACATGGAGGGGTTACTGTTGTTAAGGAACCCTGTTGGTATAGTAGATTACCCATTAGGCTGCTAACCACAAGGTAGGTAATTTCAATCCACCAGCTGCTCTGCAGGAAAAAGATGAGGCTTTCTGCTGCCTAAAAGATTTACAACCTCAGAAACCCTATTCAGGGTCGCTATGAGTCAGGCCACTGGATGGCATACAACCACCACCACTACAAATGTTATTGTTAAGTGCTGTATAGAGTTTCTAAGGAAAGCCTGGTGAGTTTGAACTGCTGAACCTTGTGGTTAGTAGTCCAGTGCTTATCCTACAGAGCTTATCCTACAGCACCACACCAGGACTCCAAATGGGGGTGGTGGTGGTGGTAGTGTGCAATGGAGTCAGTTCTGACTCATCTTTATAGGAGCAGACATTCTCATCTTTCTCCTGCAAGAACAGCTGGTAGTTTCAAACAGAGACATATATAAACTCTCTACATAAATCGGTTTCTCTGCTATTCATAAGGTTTTCAGTAACTAAATAT
>NW_006408548.1:18044117-18093683 GCF_000296735.1 Chrysochloris asiatica | reverse complement strand
GCTGTGAGTCACAACCGACATGACAGCACTTAACAACAATTATCTGTACACAGCTTAAATACATTGAGATATTCATTATTGTTGTTGTTAAGTACCGTGGAGTCGTTTCCGACTCATAGTGACCCTGCACAGGGTTTCTGAGGCTGTCAATCTTTACACGAGCAGAATGCCTCATCTTTCTCCCATGGAACCACTGGCAGTTTTGAACTGCTGACCTTGAGGTTGGCAGCCTGGCTCATAACCAGTATGTAACCAGAGAGATATACACATGTATGTTTATATAAATACATACACTTTTTCTTGAACCACTTTTTTCAAGATCGTTGTTATCTCTGGGAAGAAAGGTTAGAGGTTTTAGCTGCATCCATAATATTTTATTTCATTAACAAATATTTTTGATGCAAAACAGGGTAAAATGTTGTTCTTAGGTGCCACCAAGTCAGTATCGACTTATAGCGACCCTATGCACAACAGAACAAAACACTGCCCGATCCTGGGCCAACCTCACAATCGTTGCTACGTTTAAGCCCACTGATGCTACTGCTAAGCCAGTCCATCTTGTTAGGGGTCTTCTTCTTTTTCTCCAGCTCTCCTCTTTACCAAACATGTTATCTTCGCCAGTGATTTGTCCCTCCTGACAGTATGTCTGAAGTATGAAAGATGAAGTCTGGCCATCCTGACTTCTGAGAACATTCTGGCTGCACTTCGTCCAACACAGATCTGTTTGTTCTTTTGGCAGTCCATAGTACTTTCAGTATTATCCTCCAACACCTTAACTCAAATGTACCAATTCTTCTACAGTCTTCCTTATTCACTGTTGAGCTTTCATACGCATATGAGGTTTTTGAGAATATACAATGGCTTGGATCAGGCGCACCTTAGTCCTCAAGCTGACATCTTTGCTCTTCAACACTTTAAAAAAGTCTTGTGCAGCTGATTTGCCCAAGGCAATAAGTCGTTTGATTTCTTAACTGTTGTTAATGTTAGTACTTGTTAAATACAGTGCATAGTTCTCAAAGTCTATTTGAGGACCCTTGGAACTAGAAGACATCTATGGCTTCAACATAATTTTCATAATCATACAAAGACATTATTTGTCTTTCTCAATGTGTTGACATGTAACTACAGGCACACAATAAAGCAAATTGTGTCAAATAATGATGTCTTAGTATGAATTAAAGCAGTAGCACCAACTATATTAGTGGTCATTGTGTTCTTCGCCATTGTTATGAATTGAATACCCCAGAATAAATTTTGAAGCCCTGGTCCCTGTACCTGATATCTGTTAAGAAAAGGGATTTTCTCTGTTACTCTAATTAGGTCCTACCTCAGCAGATAGGTTCTAAACCTAATCACCTCTGAGTTATAAATATAGCAGATTTGACACCGAAAAACATACACCATATGAAAAGAGGCATGCACATGGCTGATACATTTTCAAACCCAGGAACTTCAAGGATTACTTGCTGTTAGAAGTTGAAATAGAAAAAGAAGGACCTTCCCTAAAGGCATGCCCTGAATTCAGACTTCTGGCCTGTTGAATGTGAGAAAATAAATTTCTGTTCTAAACAGCCGCCCACTTATGGCATGCTTTGTTGTTACAACAGCACTAAGTAACCAAGAGAATCACCATGCACTTGTAGTAAGACAAACAAAACAAAAAAGCCGTTTTAACTTAAGAATGTTCTTAATCAAGTATTACATGTTAGTTATTCAGTTTCAATCCTTGCATACTGTTATTTTGTATAACTATTCTAAGTGACAAAATGGAAGTGCACATAAAGCACTTCTCTTGCATACTGAAGTAGAAAGGTTATCTTAAGGACAAGCATTTGTGCTGTGAGTTGAACTACTTACTTTCTTCATCATTATTCCTTGAAAGAAAAACTAAGAGACAAACTATGATTATTCAGACATGGGTGTTGGCTGACTTTTCCTCAAAAGTGAATGAAAAGTCTGTCATTTCAAGGAAAACAACTCTCAGAATTTGTTGCCAATAATAAAATTTGAGCTTTCAAATGAAAACTAGGATTTTGAAAATTTTACAACCATCATTATGAGCATGACAGATTCTCAATAGTTAAAGATTTTTTTGAGATCAATGGAGACTTAATAAATTGAATTTTGAATATTGTCTACATTTATTTGCCAACCACTCCTTTCTCCTGGGAGGTATTTCCGTAAAACCTGCTTTGTAAAAAAAAAAATTTTTTTTTTTTTTTTAACTTTGCTTTAAAAATCATTAACATAGTACATTTACAAAAATACCTCTCAGGGGAAGGCAGCAGTTGACAAACAAACATAGAAGGTAACTGTTATTTGCTTGAAAATATGGGATAGCTAGAAGACTTGCATTGCACAGTGAACCAACATTTTCCAAATTGTTAATGTATGAAGTTACATAATTAACAGAAAGGTGAAAGATTAATTTCAAATGCAAGATAAATGACTGGATTTTAATGTAACAGAGTATGAAAATGTCAATGATATTGTTTCACACTTCACATTCCAAAAACACTAAAGGTACCTTTTGTGTCTTGGTGTAGTATCAAAGCTGAGTGTTTGCAGTTGTCTTGAAAGGCTATTAAAATGACCTTCCTTTTTTTCAACTAAATACCTATTTGAGGCTGGATTTATATTTCAACAAACAAAAGCATCACAATAGATTAAATGTCGAAGCAGGTAAGAGTATCTAGTTGGCTCCTATAAGCCAAACATTCAGAAGACGTTCAAAAATGTAAAACAATATCTTTTCTCTCAATACTTACTTTTGTTCTGAAAAATGTAGCTATTTTGTCAAAAATTATTTATATTAACATGTAATGAGTTTGTTATTGCTATTTTTAGACGAACAAATATTTAAAATCTCTACGGTGGGAAATTTTAGAAACACTAAAATAAAAAAAACAAAAAAGCAACTCCCTGCAGTTCACAGTAATTTTTTAAAGTGAAACCAAAAATTTGAGAACTGCTGACTTTAAGAAGCGGTAGTGATGGTGTGCCACTGAGTCAGTTCTGACTCACAGAGACTTGTATAGCATTTCTGAGGCTGTAAATTTTTAAGGAGCTCTGGTAGCATAGAGGTTACGAATCGGGCTGCGAACTGCAAGGTCAGCAGTTCGAAACTACCAGCTGTTTTGCGCAAGAAAGATGAGGCTTTCTGCTCCTGTAAAGATTTACAGGCTTGGAAACCCTATGCAGGGAAACCCATAGGGTTGCTATATCTGACTCCACAGCACATAACAACAACAAATCTTTAAGGGAACAGAAAGCCTCATCTTTCTCGCAACAGCGACAGGTAGATTCAAACTACTGATTTTACAGTTAGCAGTAGTATAATCTACTATGCTACCAGGACTTAAGGAGTATTGATGTTATTAAGTGCCATGGAGTCAGTTCCGACTCATAGCGACTCTGTATAGAGCTTCCTAGGAGCAGCTGCTGAGCTTGAACCCCCAATTTTGTGATTCAAACCGATTTTACAGTCCAGTGTATTAACCCACAGCGCCGCACCAGGACTAGATATACAAATTGTTTTACATTATCTTCAACACTTTTCTCTCCATATGTAATTATACATAGAATGAAATAAATATCTGTATACAGTTACACATGGAGTATGATAAAGGGGTGAAAAACATTCCAACTAGCAGTATATTAATGTAGCCATGAACCAACATATTTATGAAATCCAAGAACTTATCATTAAAGAAAAAACAGAAATGAAATCTTGTGAATCTGAGAACAAAAAATGTTACGTCATGATTTTTATTTTCTCCCTTTCATTATATGAGTTTTCACAGTTTTATATAATCACTACTGTTATTGTGAAGTGCTGCTCAAGTGGGTTCTGACTCATAGTGACCCTGTATAGAGTTTCTGAGGAATGGCTGGTGGATTTGATCACACCAGAATTTCTTATTTTGTGAGCTGTCCTCTTTCTACTCATTTATTTACTCTCTTCTTAAACATATTTTTGCGGATATATTTTGCGTATATGTCATTGTATGTTTTTAGCTTTTTCTTTGAGATCCTGGTGTGGCATTGTAGGATAAGCCCTAGACTGCTAACCATAAGACTGGAGCTTTAAATCCACCAGTTTCTCCTTGGAAACCCTATACAGGGTCGCTATGAGTCAGAACAGACTTGATGACACTAAACAACATCTGAGATATAGTAATGAACAAGTCAGAGAAGGTCTCTTGCAGGGATTGGCACACAATGTTTCCTGAGTGAAATTTGGCTTACTGCCTATTTTTTGTAAATAAAGTTTTATTGGAACATTGTTACACCTGATTATTTATATATTATCTGCTGTTTTGTTGTTGTTGTTGCAAAATCAGAGTTGAATATGGGGACTACGAGGCCTGTTAAGTTGAAAACATTTATACACAAGTTTCCTGTCTTCTGATCTAGTAAATCCTAGATGAATGCTTCTTGAGTCTTAAATACATATTTGCACAACTACTTAATATATTACAGAAATCTTGTACCATAGATGTTTTTCATTACATTTATAGCCTTTTAATTTTTTTATGGGAGTGTGGTGGCTCCACAGGATAAACATTGGACTACAAACCATGAGGTCAGCAGTTCAAGCCCACCAGCCACTCCTTAGGAGAAAGATGACTTCTTAAAGTCAGCAGTTCTCAAATTTTTGGTTTCATCTTTTTCCCAAGGAGTGGCTTTCTGCTCCCGTTAAGATTTAAAGCCTTGGAAACCCTATCCAGCGTCACTATGAGTCAGAACTGACTCAATGGCACTTAACAATAACAACAACAATATTTTTGTTTATAATTTTTTCCATGTATTGTTTTACATTTTATGTAGTAACTTGATGAAATTTTTTTAAATATAATTGTTCTTAACTTTTGAAGGCATTTATCCTTTTAATATTTTATTAACTTTTTTTTTTTTTTACATGAATTTTTAAAGTATCTTAGTCAAAGAACTTTTTGATTTCAGTGGCATGAATTTTTTGGATTACTTTGAGGAACAGTTGCATTTCTAAAATGTTGATTCTTCCTGACAAGTTATATAGCTATTTCCCTATTAAATAGTTTTATCTTTTTTCAAGGTGATCTTATCACTTTCTTGTTATTTTTATTTCTAGTTATTTTCTAGTTTCTACTGTGATATGAGGACTTCTGGTGTGGCACTGTAGGATCAGCCGTGTAGTAAATCCTAAGGTTGGCAGTGCAAACCCATCAGCTGCTTCTCAGAAACCTTTACAGGGTTCTATGAATCAGAACCGACTTGATGGCACTTAACAACAACCACTGTGATATGAAGAAGCACTAGTGGCACACTGGTTAAAGCATATGGCTGCTACAGGAAAGTTGGTGGTTTGAACCCACCAGGTACTTGTCAGAAGAAACATGAGGAAGTCTGCTTCCATAAAGATTGTTGTTGTTGGTAAGTGCCATTGAGTTAGTTCCAACTCTTAGCTACCCTGTATAGGGTTTCTGAGGAAAGGCTGGTGAGTTTGAACCAATGACCTTGCTGTTCAAACTGACCTTGAAGTCGAGTGCTTATCCAATGGTGCAAGCCCAGTACTCCCCATAAAGATTAGTGGTGGTGGTGGTGGTGGTTAGTGATCCTGTATAGGTTTCTGAGGCTGTAAACCCTTATGGGAACAGAAAGCCTCATCTTTGTGCCGCCCAGAAAAACTACAGCTTTGGAAATGTTTTGGGGCAATTCTACTCTGTCCTACAGGATTTCTGTGAGTTGAAATCAACTCAAGTAGTAATGAGTTTTGGCCTTGTGATATGAGATTGTGTTTTTGTTCATTTATTTTCTAATTAATTATGGCTAATAAATCAATCAATCTTTATTTTTGTAAGCAGATAGCATGCTGAACTCTTGTCAATTCTAATAGTTATTTTTATTTTCATTTGATTCTCTTGACTTTTACATGTAGACAAATGGATTTTATTCTCTGATCACTTTACCTAATTTTTTTCTCATCTTTTCATTGCATTACTAGACTTTTGAGGGGGAGGGAAGCAATAAATTTCCATCATTTTCTTGGTTTTCATATGAATGGAAATACAGATAGAATTTTATAACTAATTGATACTAGTATTTATTTCAGATAAATAATCTTTATCATTGTAAAGGCTTAGCCATCTAAATATGCTTAGTTTAATTAGTTTTTTTTTTTATCAGAAGTGTATGTTTAATCAAATACTTTTGGGGCATCTATAGAGATGAAAATTTTTTCTAATTAATGTTGTTGTTGTAAAGTGCCGTCGAGTCGGTGCTAACTCATGGTGAACCTGTATAGAGTTTCCGAGGAGTGACTGGTGGATTTAAACCACCAACCTTGTGGTTCAAACTGACCTTGCAGTTCATTGCTTGTCCTATAGCGTCACACTAGGATTATAGAAAGGTTGAAATATAATAACAGATTTTTCTAATACTAAAATCTTTTGTGTTGTTATATGAATCAACTCTATTGTTCTTGGTTCTTGTTTTGGTTTTAAGATTTGATAGACTGAATTTGCTGGTATTTTAATTGGGATTTTTCCAACTACAGTTTTGATTTGGAGAATTTTTTGTTACCTATCCTAGAGTTTCTTGCATTTTAAAAGGAAAATAAATGGAATTGCCACATCTTTTTTGCTATTCCTATAACAGTTTGCAGCTAAGATTTTAAATTTATTTAAGTTATGAGTAATAAAAGGGAATATGTAAGTGTTAAGTTAATGAGAATGATATATGGCATCAATTTATAATGTATATAATCCAGAGAGATACTACCACTGTGCAGTTAAAAACAGCAACAATTAGTGTTAGTTTTAGATTTTCATCTCTTGATAAATGGGGGCAACAATGAGGTACCCCACCCCTCCAAATAACAACTTATATATGAAGGATAACTTCTCCTCAAAGCAATAAACTAATTAACACCTCTCTTAGGTCTATGGGAATAGCCACTGGACTGGGATCAACTATATAGCATAATATATGATATTAACAGGTACAAAGAAAGAACAGGTCAACTCTTGGAGCATGACTAAGAACTTTAGATAAACTGAGCATGTTGTTGTTGTTAAGTGCCGTTGAGTTGGTTCCAACCCATAGTGACCCTGTATAATGTTTCCGAGGAGCAGCTGGTAAGCTTGAACAGCTGACCTTGCAGTTCAAATGGCTTTGCAGTCTGGTGCATTAACCCACAGCGCCACACCAGGACTCCAAACTGAGCTTGTTGGTGTTGTTGTTAAGTGTTGTCAAGTCAATTCTGACCCATAGCGAAAACTGAGCTTAGAGGGAAGGAAAATAAGTTCTGACAGTAGGTGGCCAGCACTGTCCACAGGAAGGAAACATCAAATTGTAGAACTAAAAGCATTCAACTGGGAGAAATGCATTCTCTAGTGGTGGTGCAGGAATTCTTGGGAGGTGCAAATCGTTCACATACTTGGCTGCTAACCATAAAGTTGGAGTTTTGAGTGCACCAGAAGTGAATCAAACAAAAGGTCTGGCAATCTACTGAAAAATCCGCCATTAAAAACCCTATGGAGCACAGTTATACTCTGCCACAGGATGTCACTAGGAGTCAGAATCGAGTTGACAACAGCTGGTTTGTTTTTGTTGATGTTTTTTATAAAGTAGTGGCCTAGGTATTTGCTCAGTCCATACCATGCCCTACAGAAATGTCCCCCAAGACTGGTTGACTCTGCATATGCCACCAACTTTCTATGAAATGCCTGAGAGAGGGGTCTAGACCTACAGATCTCAAAACTTTCATTTCTGCTGAGAAACATCTCCCCTATGCTTTCATGCAAGATTAATTTTCCTAGGGAATCACCAAGGGTGTATGTAAGACTAAACCCAGCTCAGTTTCGCCGAAACTCCACTTCCTTCTGGTTTTAAATGGTACTGAGTATGGCATTTTTAGAAGGATAATTTCAAATCTATTCTAGTTTACAAAAGAATGAAATGATTTGCTAACATCAGAATTTTGAGCATTAGAGACAAAATCATACAGGCTTGCTGCTCATGGAAATCTATCCAAATGTGTCTGATCTCCATTACTGGGTAACTGAGAACTATTAGGCTAATTCCAAGGAACTCTTTGTTCCATGAGTATAGGCCATTTCATTCAATTGTAACTTCCTAACACAGTATAGTAGAAATCCTTAACGAAGTTATCATTTGGCCACGATTTACTTTTTTTTTTTTTTTTGTCAATGGGGGCAGTTCTACTCTTGGGTTGCTATGAGTCAAAATCAACTTGACAATAGACTTTAAAAGAAACAAAAACAAAAAAATCTTTTGTTTAGGTTTTCCTTTTGTCCATGAGCAAAAGGTATCAGACATGGAAGAAATTTTCATTCTCATTTTAGGTGGAATTTGGTAATGATAAGAAGCTATTCTATTCTTGGCTGTCATAAGAGAATACATTAAAAATAACATATTCAAAATATATGACACATAAGCAACATGCATGAATCAGTAACTTGTCTTTAAAATTATGCTTTTTTTACATGATTAAAAATATGTCATTATTGAAAAAAAATACAGAGAAAGGAAATATTAAAAGGAGAAAAAAGAATACAGGAAGTAGTATTGTTTGATTTGCCTATAAATGGATCTCCTAACATCATTTCTAGAGTCCTGGTGTGGCACTATCCCGCAAGGTCAATTTGAACCACAAAGTTGGTGGTTCAAACTCACCAGCCACTCTTTGGAAACACTATACGTATGCTGTGGACGCTATGAGTCAGAACCGACTTGACTTGACTTTAACAAAATTATCATTTTTGATAAATGATATATTTTGACCTAGAGGGCAGAAACAATAAAACATCAGCAATTTTATTTAACATCTCTACAATTAAAGCTTTTCTAGTCTATTGTGTCCTCTAGGAGAAGAGAACTGCATCCATCAATTTACCAATAACAAGAAAGTCACAGTGAAACAAAATTGCACTTACTTTTCCTTCAATTATTCAGACATAACAGTTCCAAAAAGGGAATGACACTTGTTTCATGATTTGCTGTCATTTGGCTTCTCGTATTACATCAGACTGAATGAAACAAGATTGTGCCATTCTGCTGTTGTGAACACACCAAATCTCAACATATGTTTAGCATTTGGCTCTCAGTGCCACTGTGTCACCAGGTCTCCACTGGCATCAACACTTGGGGGGGGGTGTGAGCACGTATGTGAGCATGTGCTTGAGCTTACATGCAATCACATTTGGACATTTGTTTCTTGCTAACAGAAACCTGGCCATATGTTGGAGACTAAGCTATTCTTTCCTTTTGACATATTTCCTGTGATTCAATTCATTAAGAGATACTGCACAGCATTAAAAATTAGAAGAGCTGTGTATTTATAAATACCAATTATGGTTATGGCAAAGACCTTCACATCCAACCAACAAGACACATTTTAATTCATTTTATAGAACAATTCACATTGTTAAAGAAAAAAAGCCCTTTCCACAAACATTTTTTTTTAAAGATGGTAAAATAACTTATTTGATAGCTGCTGTTCAAAGACTTATTTGAACATTAAACTAATCCTCCATAGAAAGACTGGATTACTTCCATCAATGTGGCAAAAATGGAGTCAGAAAATGACACTTTGATGGTGGCAGCTGAATTTTTTTTTTTTTTTTTTAATTTTGGTGTTTCATTCTTGTGGTTCATGAGGTTACCAAAATGTTCAAAATTATGAGTTAACACTTTCTATCATTTATTATTTATAGTCTTCTAAAGGAAGTGGTGTGAATTGCATTGTCAAAAACATTGTTGAATATATGATGTTGCAACCAAGAACTCAAGTCTCTTGCTAAATATTTAAGGCCCATAAAAACTAGAGATAAAGGCCCAGCTCTACATTCATTTGTATGGCTAGGGTAACAACCCTGTAGGAATCTAGGTTTGGTTGGTATTAAAGATATTTGATTATCATTTTTGTATGATTTTAATCAACTGTGACTTTATGAGCTGTTGAGTTGATTTTGACCATGTGACAAAGTAGAACTTCCCCATAGGGTTATCTAGTGTGTAATCTTCACGGGAGTGGATTGCTATCTCTTTCTCCTGAATAGCTAGCTATTTGGTTGATTCAAACAGCCAACATTTAGCTTAAGCAGTTGGGCACTTGACCATTGTACCACCAGAGTTGCTAAATAAAGTCTGACACAGATATAAAATCATATTAATATTATTATAATTATATTATAATTTTATATTATAATATTATTAGAAATAGAAAAAAATACAAGTCCTTTTGATAATGACTTCTTTGGTGGCAGTACAGTGTAGAGATAAACAGAATAGGTTTAAACAGACCTAATTAAAGTTTAGTATTTGCCACGTGTTAAGTGTATGACCTTGAGCCACTAACTAATCTTTATCCCTTTAATTTCCTTGGCTGTATAATAAGGATAATAACAGTACCTATTGTTCTCCATGGGGCCACTGTAAAACATTAAATGAAATAATCCATGAAAACTTGTAGTTTAGTGCCTGACATTTGGAAATACTAGAATTTTTAGAAAAAGGAGAATAGCATGCATTTTGAAACAAGACTCTCAACTCAGCCTTAACGGTAATAGTGAGGTAGTTGGGGAAACCTAGTATCTATACAGCTGTAAAAGTACCCTAGTGGAGCAGTAGAAAAACTTGATAATGTGTTTCTGTTGAGATTACAGCCAAGAAAACCTTATAGAGCAGTTCTGTTCTACACATGGGGTCACCATGAGTTAAACATGGACTCAACAGCAACTAGTAACAATGCAGCTACAAACGTATAAATTGATGCAAAAAGAATAGAATTATATAAGCTACTGTGATTACAGAATAGGCAAGAAATAAGCCCATGGAAATATATGTCGAGAATTTTACATTCAACGCTCACTCTATTTGACTTGTCCACTGTTCTTCCTTTGGGCTTTAGTGTGTTTAGCAGACCTTTGATAAAGTGAGGCAAATATCAACTACCTAAAGCTTTTTTCAAGGAATTCTGGGGGTGCAGTAACTAAGTTCAACTGTTAACTAAAAGGTTTGTGGTACAAAATAACAGCCACTCTATGGAAAAAAGATATGGCACTCAGCTTCCATAAAGATTGCTTTAAGACTCATTGTTGTTGTTGTTAAGTGCCATCGAGTTGGTTCCGACCCATAGCGACCCTGTATAGAGTTTCTAAGGAGCAGCTGGTGAGCCTGAACTGCCGACCTTGCAGTTCAAACAGCTTTGCAATCTGGCGCATTAACCCACAACACCACACCAGGACTCCTTAAGACTCACAGCAACTCTGAACAGGATTCCAAGAAGCAGCTGGTGAGTTTGAACTGCCAACCTTGTAGTTCAAACTGACCTTGCAGTCCTGTGCTTATCCTATAGCACCACACTAAGACTCCAGTGACTACAGCTTTGGAAATCCTCTGCAGCAGTTCCACTCTGTCCTATAGAATCATTGACTCAGAATTGATTCAACTGCAGTGGGTAAAGCTATTTTCTTCATAGGTGGTTCAAACCGACCTTGTGGTCGAGTGCATTATTCTACAGTGCCACACCATGACTCCCAGATGTACTGTAAGGGAAAAGATGTTTTACTTTGAGCTATAATAATATCACTATTCTTACTATGTTTGTTATTTAAATCACAAAGCCAAGCAGAATGAAGTGGAGTCAATTTTTTTTAAGTCCAATAATGATGAACAATTGTGCAATTAATTGGATTGCTCTGGGGTCAATCTGATTATATGACTAAGATTACAAAAAAATAATCCATGAATAAAACCTAAATAAAATATACTCCATGCTGTCTGACTGTTACTGTGTGTTAAGTCAGTTCCAGTGTATAGTGACCCTGTGTAAGGTTTCCGAGCATGGCTGGTGGGTCTGACCTGTCAAACTTGTCATTAGAGTCCAGCGCTTACCCTATAGGGCCACATACCAGGATTGTCTGACTACTTTCTTCTAAATCAGTGGTATTCAGTGGGGTAATTTTGCCCCACAAGTGACATTTGGCAATATCTGGAGACATTTTTAATCATCACAATTTAGGGGGAGGAGTAACAGTGCTATTGGTACCTAGTAAGGATGTTGGTAAACACCGTACAATGCATAAGACACAAAAAAGAATAACCCAATGAAAAATTTCAGGATTGTTAATGTTAAGCAACCTGATCAAATCAGAATGCAGCCATCTGATCAGTTAAGTAACATTTGCTTATTTATTACTGGGACCGAGGATAAGATTAGTGTGCTGGAAGAGTTTTTGTCAAATAGTCTAAATGTTTGAGGATATTTCTATTACGATATATTGTCTGACAGTGGACTCAGTGGTAGGATAGGAGTGGTGGTGGTTATGTGCCGTGGAGTCGGTTCCAACTCATAGTGACCATGTACAGGGCTTCTAAGGCTGTAAATCTTTACAGGAGCAGAAAGCCTCATCTTTCTCCTGCGAAACAGCTGGTAGTTTCAAATTTCTGACCTTAAGGTTAGCAGCCTGATTCATAACCACTATGCTACCATAGCTGCTTAGGATAAGAGTAGAAGAGGTAAAAATACAAATATTACATTTTTAGAGTACTCCATCAAAATGAGCCTTTAAAAATAGATTAGTGTCAATTTATGGCAATAAAGAGTGATATACATTATAAATGTTAGCAGGATAATTTATATGACAGCTATTGTGCTTTTATAATGACAAATTATATTATAATGACAACAGTGTATTTAAGCAAAAGGTTTCTCTGAGCTTAGAGACAAATGATTAACTTATTCATCTGACCTGATTTGATCAAAAGAGGGAAAATGCAGAACAATATTTTAAATTCATCTGGAATTCAACTTTCTGGAGCTACTGAGGCTGGTTGAGCAACTAAGCTATTGTCCTCAGATATCTTTGAAACCCAAAACTAAAAAAAGTATTTATTTATGGACTCCTGATTTAGTGCTGTAGGATAAGCACTGATTGCAAGACCAAGTTGAACTGCATCATCGTGGCAGTTCAAACCCATCAGCTGCTCCTCGGAAACCCTACACCGGGTCGCTATGAATTGGTAGCACACAACTGCCGCATAGGAGATACACACACACACACACACACACACACACACACACATACATACATAGTTTTAAAAGGGGATTTTTAAAACCAAGTAATAGTTTAGCATAACTAGTAAAGAATTCTGCCTTGAATACTGTGCTCTTCTAGAATTATCTGTATAGGTTCAAATTTTCTACAGTAACTTGAGAGATTTGATTGGAAACTTAGGGAACAGTGAAGATTGTGTTCACGGAGGAGGAACACTTTGGAAAAGGAGGGTGAGAATAATTGCACAACTTGAAGAATATAATCAATATCATTGAATTGTACATGTAAACTTATTGAATTGGTATATGTTCTGCTGTGTGCATGCTTAATAACAACAAAAAAGTAAAACATATTTTAGAAACATCTTAAAATCTTAGTAATTTAAATTTCTATCTTTGGCCCAAAATAGGTTAATGGAATAGAATACACATCCTTCAAACACGATCCAGTTAATATAAGATTCTTAAAAAAAATTATAAACAAGTCATCACAAATCAGCACAAAATTAATGGATTATTCAAAAAGTTGATTTTGAGATATTTGTTTAGGAGTTTGAAAAAAGTTATGATCTTGACCTCTATCATTATATCAAAATAAAAGTACAAATGGATTAAAAAGTTAACAAACAATGAGAAGAAAATGGTATGAATTACTATCTGATATCTTAAATGGGGAACATTTAAAAATCAAAAGCAGTAAGGAAAATATAAAAGGAGGTCTCAATAGAACTTTCCCATGTAAAATAGTTTTATACTTATTTGTCAAAACTCCAAATTATTAAAATTCAAAAGCAAACCACGGACTTAGAAAAACATTCACAACAAATAGTTTAAAGTGTTGCTATTTAGAATTCATAAGCTATCTTTTCAAAAATAGCATTATCCAAGAGCTAATTGGAGAAAGGACACAGACAATTTTCAAAAGGAAAAAAATTCTGGTTAAAACATATTTAGAAAATCATTGTTTCTGTTAAGTGCCATCAAATCCGACTTATAACAACCCTGTACAGGGTTTCCACAGCTGTAAATTGGCTGGTGGGTTTGAACTGTTGACCTTGAGGTTAGTTTAAGAAGGCTTTCTCACAATGCAGGTAGGGTGTAACTTGGGAAAAAATAAACTATTCTGGGAGATACACATCAAATAATTTTTTAGTCATAGCTTTTGGCCCAACTACATTCATTTCTTAAAATTAAGGAGACAAAAGAAATCTCAAAATATGGTAAAATGCAGCTTAGCACACTGCAGCATTATTTTAAATAATATAATGATGAAATCATCTTCTAAGTTCCTAAAATATCCAGCACTAGTGAAAGTAATCGTGAATTGCGATGTATCCATTGATGTGACAAATTTATAAGCAAATTTAAAAAGATACTTACAAAACTTTTCAATAAAATAGGAATATGATTGTGTTATGAGGCTGTTGGGTTATGAGGTTGCTGTGGTAGGTGCAGGGGGCTAAATGGAGGGTCCCAAAGTGATATGTCAAGTCCTAATCTCTATAATTTATTAATATAACCTTATATGGTAAAAGAGTGATATAACCTTATATAGCAAATGATGTAATTAATGATCTTGTGAGATTATATATAAGGTTATTAGTATAACCTTATATAGCAAATGATGTAACTAATGATCTTGTGAGAAGGAGCTTATTTTGAACTATTCAGGTAGGCCCTAAATGCAATCGTTGTAAGTGAGAGGAACAGGGGGTTTGGACACAGGCACACAAAAGAGGAGAAGGTGATGGGGAGATGGAAACAGAGACTGCAGTGATGCAGCCTCAAGTCAAGAAATGCAGAAGCCCCCATCAACTGGGAGGAGCAAGGGACAGAATGCTTTGCATAACTTCTGGAGAAAATGTGGCCCTGCTGAGGCCTTGATTTTGTACTTCTGGTCTCCAGAACTGCGAGAATAACTTTCTGTTGTTTTAGTCTAAAGTTGCAGTAATCATTAATGATAGTCACAGGGAAAATATCTACTGGATATATATTTAACCTTTAAAGAAATAGGAAAAATATAAAATAGTTTATATTTTTCCTGTTTCTTAAAAGGTTAAATATATATATAGTATATATATATATTTAACCTTTTTAAGAAGCTAATAAACAATTTTCTAAAGTACACATGTCTTTTTACATTCCCATCAGCAGTGCATGAGAGTCCCGGTTTCTCTATATCCTCAACAACACTCGGTATTGTCAGTTTTTTGTTTTGTATTTTATTTAAGCCATTCTAGAAGAATTGTAGTAGTATCCCATAATAGTTTCAATTTGGAATTCTCTAATAACCAATAAGGACTCCTGGTGTGGTGCTGTAGGATCAGCACTGTACTTTGAGCCACAGAGTTGGAAGTTCACAGTCACCAGCTGCTTGCTCCTCAGAAACCTTTTATGGGGTCACTATGAGACAGAACCAACTCGATGCCACGTACCAACAACAATAACCAATATGAAGCCCCTGGTTAGGGCAAACTGCTAGTCATCTGACTATTAGCCTGAAGGTTGGTGGTTTGAACCCATCTAGAAGTGCATGGGATGAAAGATCTGGCAAACTGCTAAAAGGTCACAGTTTTACAAACCATTTAGGGTGCAGTCTACTCTACACACCTGGGGTCACCTTGAGTTGGATTAACCTTGCTGGTAGCTGCTTTTTTTAATGACTGATAATGATGACCATCCTTTCATGTGCTCTTTTGTGTGCTGACATCTTCTTTGGTATAATGTGTGTTCAAATCTTTCACCTATTTATTTAATTTCATTTTTTAATTTTTATTTGGGCTGATTGTTCTTTTCTTATCAGCTCTGAGAGTTCTGTATATATTCTAGATTACATCTACCATGTGACCCAGATGTCAGAATGCTAGGTATTTACATAGAGAAATGTTATATCCATACAGAGATTTGTACATTAAAGTTCATATCATTTTTTTTATTAACTACCCCAAACTGGAAATATTCTAAATATTTATCAACACACAAATTATAGTACCATACAATGGAATGTTGTTGTTAAGTGCTGTTTGTTGGGTTCTGACTCATAGCAACCCTGTGTAGGGTTTCCCAAGAGTGGCTAGTAATCTTGAACCATTGACCTTGCAGTTAGCAGTCCAGTGCTTATCTTACAGCACCACAACAGGTCCCATACAATGGAATACTACAAGGTAATTAAAATGAATGAGCTACTGATATATGCAACACTATGAATATATCTCAAAATAATTATGCTAAGTAAAAGAAGTCAGGCATAAAAAGTATATGAACTGTATGATTCCATTTATTTAAAATTCTGAAAAATGCAAACTAATTGATAGTAATGGAAAACAGACTTGCAAGGATGGGGGAGTGATATTGGAGAGAGTCAGGTGGGAGGAATTACAAAGGAGCAAGAGACAATTTTGAGGATAATAATCATGTTCATTACCTTGGCTCTGGTGATAATTTCCAGGTATATACATATGTCAAAACTTTATCAAATTGTATACTATACTCTGTTTATCATATGCCAATCATACCTCAACAAATCTGTTTTATAAAGTTGCCTAATTTTCTGTGCCTCAGTTTCTTAATCCATAAAAGGGGTAATAACAGATTCTCCCCCAGAGTGCTATTATAAGGATTAAATTGGGGTATTATTTGCAAAGTACTCACTTCAGAGTTTTACACACAATAAGTAGCAGGTTCTGAGTCAGACTGCAGTTCTAAGTTACGAGAGACACATTGCTGGAAGACGCAAAGAAAGGGTAGAGGAAAGAAGAAAAGCCAAAAGATTTCAAGTAGCATGTTTGTCAAGAAGCAGCTGAGGATACTTGTCCTGTCTTCCTACTCCAGGGGAAGTTACCCCTTTGTAGGTAGGAAGAGCCATCCTAAGTATCACTGTCATTGTTCTCACCATCATCACCTCTTGGTTGGATGACGTCAGTAGCATTTTATCTGACCTCCCTGCTTGTACCCACACTGCTCTACATTCGGCAGGTCGTGTTCATAAATACAAATTGTACGCTTTTGTCTCTTGCCTGTTTGAAACCTTTCAGTGGCTCCCATAACCCTTTGTATGAAGTACCTATCTTTTACATGGCCCACGAAGTCCATGGTGGTCTTGTCCTGCAGAGCTCTCCCACCTCATCTTATGTGACTCTTCCCTCCCTCCCTCCCTCTCCATGCTTCTGCTCTCCTGGCCTTTTAGATTCTCCAAGTTCCCTTGGTCTTTCCTGTCTCATTGCCATCATGTCCACCCTTGCTTCTTATCAAATGCTCCTACCCTAGTGCTTTTTAATTTATCAGTTTCCTTTCTTGTAAGGCTCAGCATCATACAGTAGCCTTCCTAGGAGTCCCCTTGTAATACTCCTCCATTAACCGAATTGCTACAATTCAGCTAATTGGTCTTTCTAGTTGATCTGCCACCTGAAAGCAGAGCCAATGTCTCTGTAGTTTACTGTGCACATTGCCATCAAGTTAATTCTCATTCATAACAACCCCACAGGACAGAGTAGAATAGCCTCACAGGGTTTCCCAGGCTGTAAAATTTTTTTTTTTTAATGGTTTATTGTGAATTATGTGATAGTTTACATGGGAGAACATTAGGTTTACGTTCATCCTATCATATATCGTTTCATTGCCATGGTTACAATCCTCTCCATGCATCATCAATCAACCAAAGGGTATACTATGCAATTCTGCCCCTTGGTCGTCAGCACACAGCCCCTCTTCCTCTCTGGGTTTAGAGTGCCCACCCGCGCTATCTGTCCACATCATCATCTCTGCCTCCATCTCTGGTGTCACTGTTTCTCTGGGTAGGGTCCTGCACTCCTTCGCTCTTCTCCCTTTGATGATTCCAGGGACCTCTGCTCTTGGACTGCAAAGTCACGGACTGCAAAGTCAATCCCTCC
Organism: Chrysochloris asiatica; assembly: GCF_000296735.1. NCBI lineage: Eukaryota > Metazoa > Chordata > Mammalia > Afrosoricida > Chrysochloridae > Chrysochloris > Chrysochloris asiatica. The sequence continues at coordinate 18,075,731 of NW_006408548.1, read as the reverse complement.
CTTCCTTTTGCTACAAAATATCCACCTTTATATTTCCAACCCTCACAGTCAGTCCTGATAGCAATTATTCACTATTGTATCACACGGGACCTATCCCCATCTCCTTTCATCAGCCTCACCCAGACAGACTGGAGACTACTCAGTAGAGATTCTACCCTCCTCCACACCCTCTGGATCTAGGCTGCCTCTTGAAAGCTTGTAAGCCAGTCACTTCTTGCCTTTGTAGCGCCCCCCCCCTCCCATTTTGGGTAGCCAATGTCCAAGTTGCCCATCCCTGACTACTCTGTATGTTGAGGGGGTGGAAATGATCCTCGGTGTAAAGATTTATTCCCTCTTTTGAGCTACTGCATTCATAGGTGTAGGTTAAGTTCATCAGATTGTATGCATTCTCTTTTTTTTCCTGTTCTTTCTGCTTCTAGTTGAGTTCTGATCGTCCAGCCATTGAAACCAGGTCAAATAGGTATTATTTGCAAGTGTGGGTGTTCTTGTGCATATGCCCACGTTGTAAGTTTTACAGGAGCTAATTGCTACATCTTTCTCCAGAGGTTTTGGTAGGTTTGAACCACTGACCTTTCAGTTAGCAGTCGAGTGCTTTGAGCACTGTGCCACCAGAGCTCCTAGTTGATCAGTGTGCTGTTGTTTTTAAGTGCCGTGGAGTCAATTCCGACCCATAGAAACCCTGTATAGAGTTTACAAGGAGCGGCTAGTGAGTTTGAACAGCCATTTTGCCATTCACAGTGCCACACCAGGACCCAGTGTTGTTGTTGTTGTTATGTGCCGTGGAGTCGGTTCTGACTCATAGCAATCCTGTACAGGGTTTCTGAGGCTGTAAATCTTTACGGGAGCAGAAAGCCTCATCTTTCTCCCACGGGACAGTTGGTAGTTTCGAACTGCTGACCTTGTGGTTCGCAGCCCGATTCGTAACCACTACGCTACCAGAGCTCCTTGTAGAACTTCCCTAAACAAATAAGAGTTATAGGCACTTATTACTGGTGATTGCGAAAGCTGTTCCAGAGTCCCTGACCTATGTAAGGGGGTGACATGATAGAGAAGGGCATCCAATTGCATAGGGTGGCCTAGGGTAAATCATTTAATTCCTGGTTTAGCAATCTACAATTAATTATCTCCTAGATCCACTGTGTAGTCCTGGTGTGGCGCTGTAGGATAAGCACTGGACTGTTAATCAAAAGTTTGGCCATTCAAGCCCACTGGATGCCACTTAACAACAACAGATCCAAATAGATCTAAAATTGGGTAAAATGAAAGACGTGTCCCAAATGTTTTATAACATTTTCTTGAGGACATTAGTGCTCCCTAGTATTCTAAGGACAGAAGGCAAGTAATATACCTTTCCACTATAAAAATTTAATGCAAGGATCACCAACACTCTATCACTTACTACTCAGAACTTAGAAAGTTAGAATGATGAACCATATTTATCCGCCTCTCATAAAGTCTTCTTCTTCCTAAGAATGTTCTAACCCTGTGCCATATCATTATGCTACAAACAGTAAGCAATAAGATCCACTGCTGCCAAGTTAGTTCCAACTCTTTTTGACTTTGGAAGACAGAGTAAGACTGCCCCATAGGGTTTCCAAGGCTGTAATCTTTACAGAAACAGACTGCCAGAGTTTTCTCCTGCAGAAAACTGACAGACAGCTGGCCAGTTCAAAGTGCTGACCTTTCAGTTAGCAGCTAAGCACTTAACCACGGGAACCCTAAATGAATGGGACCATTCATTTTTAGGGGTCAATCTTAAATTTACTATGCACAGATAATGCACCCTCACTCAGCAAACAGTGAACCAGGGAGAAAGTGGATAAAAAAGATGTTCTTGGCCTTCCTCTGCAGCAATCCAGGGTTAAGAATGTACCATCAATTGCTTTAAAAAAAAAAAAAAAAATCTCTACTCTGTGGCTAACAGCTACACAGGTATGCATGAATTTAATTTCCTTAAAAATAGCCTGCATTCAGAATGACCTTAGGTAGAAGAAATGCATGAAGTTCCCCCTAGTCCTAAACTCCCATTGTTGTTGTTAAATGCTGTCAAGTCAATTCTGACTCATAGAGAACCCTGTATGAATCAACATAAAAATTGTATCTATGAACCTGAGGAGCGGCAGGTAAGTTTGAACAGCCAACCTCATGGATCAAATAGACCTTGAGAACCAGTGTTTATCCTATGACACCACACCAGGACTCCTAAACGCCCATAGTGAATTTCTATTTTTGGTTACATTCCTAAGGCAACAATACATTTGTACATATGGGCCACTGGTGTGGTACTGTAGAGTCAGTACTAGACTTTGAACCATAAGGTCAGCAGTTCAAACCTACCAGTTGCTCCTTGGAAACCCTAGACAAGGTCACTATGAGTCAGAACTGACTCAATAGCACTCAAAATCAACAACAACATACAAATCAAGAAGAATCCTGGTATGGTGTTATTGGATAAGCACTCTACTACTAACCACAAGATCAAAAATTCAAACCCACCACTAGGAGTCCGAACAGACTTCATGATGCTTAACAGCAATAACAACATACAAAGCAAGAAATCTTGGTTTGGCACTGTAGAAAAATTACTAAATTGCTCACTGTAAGGCTGGCTGTTCAAATCCACCAATGGCTCCTTGGGAACCCTATATGAGGCTGCTATGAGTCAGAACCAACTTGATGACACTTAAAAAGAACAACATACAAAGCAAATGGAAACATCAGATTTCACCAACATTACCCTGAATGACAAGGATGTCTAGTGCTGTACAGTTAAGCACTCAGATGCTAACCAAAAGATGGGCGGTTTGAACCCACCCAGTGGATCCTAGGAGAAATGACCTGGTGATCTACTCTCATAAAAACAAAAGCCTAGAAAACTCCATGAGGACGCTCTATTGTGTTATGTTGTTGTTGTCTGGTGCCATCGAGTCGGAACCAACTCATAGGGACTTCATGCACAGCAGAATGAAACAATGTCTGATCCTGGGCCAACCTCACTACCGCTGCTACACTTGAGTCCATCAATGATGCCACCTGGCCAATCCATCTTATTGGGGGTCTTCCTCTTTTTCTCCGACCCTCCATCTTACCAAGCATTATATCCTTCTCCAGCGACTGTTCTCTCCTGACAGTATGTCCAAACAGACAATATGTCTGTTATAAGGAGTCACTATGAGTCAGAACCAACTGACAGCACCCAACAACACCACCCCGATCTCAATGGCACATGATACTGAGAGAGGATTCCATGAAGAGATGGCACAGTTGAAGCATAATGAAACTGCATCTTTAGAAAGAGAAAATGTTATTCTTCTAGAAACAAAAAGCTGACTGTTGACTGCAAATAATTTTCCTGATTTAGGACATAGTAAATAACCACTCACAATGTATTTCAAATTTACTTTGACAAAGTTAGTTCAATAAGAACACTAAAGTTAGTAGCAAGAATTTTATTTATTCCATTTCCTTCTCCCTATGTCTTTCCATGAATGCTAATAAATAGTACACATCAATGTCTAAAAGTTCTATAACACATTTGGAATAAACACACTTGAATGAATGAGTGATAATACAGACACAGAAAGAAAAAGGTAAATAAATTAAAACGTGGTTGCCTAGTCAAATTATCTTGATGTAAAAAGCAAACAAACATCCTTGAAGGATAGAGACAGTATCACTGTCTCTCTCTGCAGCAAAGGACAGGCGTGTTTACTGCACATTATAAAAGATTGTTGTTGTTAAGTGCCGTCAAGCCGATTCTGACCCATAGCGACCCTGTATAAGGTTTCCAAGAAGCAGCTGTGAGCTTGAACTGCCAACCTTGCAGTTCAAATTTGCAGTCTGGCGCATTAACCCACAGCGCCGATTGGGATTCCTTAAACTCTGGCTCCTCGCTGGTATCACAGTTCACGACATGCACAAGAATCATCTATTCCTTTTTATTTTTCATCATCCCATGGGAACTGGGATTCAGGAATTAGCACAAGAAAATGTAGATACACTGGCTACTGCTATTACTTGAGTAATAAACTTTTCTTTATCTCTGATACCAGAATATCATTTCTGCCAGCATGCACACACCATAGCAAGGAAATGTGTGAGTTAGCAAGAATGGAAAACTGCAGACCCTACACAAATTTCCCCCCCTTTTTTTAATCTTTTCCCCCTTTTATAGACTCTACAGAATTTTTGACAGGTCACATCGCAACAACACAACAGGAGGTCTGTTAGCATGGTGGTTATGAGTTGAGTTGCTAACCTAAATGTCAGCAGTTCAAAACTACCAGCCATTCCACAGGAGAAAGATGAGGCTTTCTGCTCCCATAAAGATGTAAAGACTCAGAAACCCTATGCCGGGTCACTATGCGTCAGAACTGACTCCATGGCACACTACCACCACCATTCCTGGTATGGAGTCCTGGTATAGGATAAGTACTGGACTGCTAAGCACAAGGTCAGAGGTTCAAACCCACTAGCCACTCCTTAGAAACCCCATACAGAGTAACTATAAGTTGAAACTGACTGTATAGCATACAACAACAATAGCAACAATCAAATCAACAGCACTGTGGGTTAATGCGCTGAACTGCAAGGTCAGTTTGAGCCACAGGGTCGGTGGTTCAAACCCATCAATTGCTCCTCAGAAACCCTATATAGGGTCACTGTGAGTTGGAACCAACTTGATGACACTTAACAATAAAAAACCCCAGTATATTGGGTTATACATTGGAATGCTAACTGCAAAATCCCTCCACAGGAGAAGAGTGAGGCTTTCTGCTCCCTGTAAAGATTTATAGCTTCAGAAACCCTATGCGGGGTTGCTATGAGTCGGAACCACTCGACTGTACACAGCAGCAGCAGTCAACTTAACACTTTCTGCCTAGTTTAGGTTGTATTTTGGAGTAAAAGTTCTGATTAACAAGACTGCAGCAGAAGCTATTTTATTCTGGTGAGGCACTGCAGGGTAATGTGCTGGAATTCCCTAAAGCAACATAGTCAAGAGATAAAGAAACTAATCCAAGAAATCCAAAGTATAAGGCACTGAAAAACACCATTCTTGTAGAACTACAAATTGAAACTTGGTCTAAAATTAAAAGATTCTAGAAGTCCAGAACTTTGGAATGAAAAATTGAAACATTTTTCAAGCATCATGTATGTATACTTGCTCTGGAAATACTGAGTGGATTATATAGATTTATAACCTGACTTTAACTTGCCTACTAATAAGTATACTCCACTGGATTTTCTACAAGACAGACTCAGTTTATACTTAAAGACCCTAGCATTTGAACCAGTATCAAGAGTCAGGTTTAGAAAAGCATGAGTATGCACTTATCGGGGTCATGTAATAGAATATTTGAAATCCAAAGTTTCAGAAAATTTTTTACATAATAGGCTGTAATTATGCTGGATATGCAAGAGCACAATTTAAAAAATTCAAGGTCATTTACCATGAGGCATGTAAGAAATATGTTAATAATACTACCCTATATAAACATAGCTTTAAAAAAAAAAATCCTTAAATGCTTTCATATGGGGGCAAGGTTCTTCAAGGATACAGAGATGCAAGATTATAAGAGACAAGAGGCCAGAGTCCACTATTGGATATTGCATATAATAGAATAAAGTAAACAGCAGAAACCTTCCCCATAGTACTTTATGTAAATTAGATGAAGATATCTTAACAGCCTCTAAGTGTCTCCCAAATTTTATTAGGAGCTGCCTTTTGGGAACTGCACTTGTAGGAAGAGGTGCTAATGAACAGTGAAAAGGATTAAAAACTGGAGAAAAACAAAACAAGTATTCTCATACAATTTGATGAACGTGACCTACACCTATGGAAGCAGTAGCTCAAAAGAGGGAACAAATCCTTAGAGCAAGAATCATTCCCACCCCCTCCACACACAGAGTAGACAGGGATGGGCGGGCAACTTGGACATTGGCTACCCAAAATGGGGGGCGGGGGGCTACAAAGGCAAGAAGTGACTGGCTTACAAGCTTTCAAGAGGGAACCTAGATCCAGAGGGCCTGGAGGAAGGTAGAATCTCCAGTGAGTAATATTCAATCTGACTAGGCGGGGCTGATGCAATGAAATGCAGATGGGTCTCTTGTGATACAATAGTGAATAATTGTTATCAGAACTGATTGTGAGGGTTGGAAATGTAAAGGTAGACGTTTTATAGCAAGGAGGGGAATGATTAACTTTTCAGTCTAGAGCAGAGGTCCCTAGGACCATCAAGGGAGAAGAGCAGAGAGCAGGACCCTACCCAGAGAAGCAGTGATGCCTGAAATGGAGCCAGAGATGATGACGTGGCGCGATGGAGCAGATGGAGACTTTAGATCCAGAAAGGGAGAGGGACTGTGTGCTGAAGACTTGGGGAGTATGGGGGGGAAGGATTGCATGGAGGGGATTGTAACCATGGCAATGAGAGACAATATACGATAGAATGAATGTAAAACTAATGTTCTCCCATGTAAACTACCACATAATTCACAATAAAACATTTAAGAAAAAAAAAAAAAACAAATCACGCCCCGCCACCACCACTGCAAAACCAAAACCAAAAAACCCTGGGAAACAGAAGAGTAAGAAACCGCCCAAGGTAGAAAGTGCAAATCCAATTGTTGAGTTGGGGGTGGTGCGGGTAGGAGGAAGGGTTCAGGACAGTCTACTCCATTGTTTTAATTCTATATTCACTAAGCAACTATTAACCAATGTAGTAGTCTGAGCCATCCAAGCCATCCAAGCAGGAAGGGATTAAGTGGACTTTCTCATCCTGAGACAATTTGGAGCAAACTCTCTTTGAGGTGTTAAAAATGGAAATTCCTGTGTCTCACTCAAGACCTACTGATGAATCCTTAGATGAGTCCAAGAATCTGCAATCTAATCAGCTACCCCAGTTTAGTCGTATAATGAACTAAATTCTCTGACTCAACAGGGGAGGGGGAAGCTAGCTGGAGTACATTCTAGAGGTTTACTTTGAACACTATTCTGAAATGTAATGTCTCAGAAAGGAAAAGCAGGTTCATAAACTCAAGGAATACATCTTAAATCTATTTGTGCTTATGCATAAATACTCCAGGGCTGCTATGGGTTGAAGTCCATTCGATAGCATTTAACAACAACTCTCTACTAGTTCACTAAGTTTTGTAATTAAGCACACACAAACAATGTTATACTTGAATTATGTGACTGGTTACCTTGAGAACTGTGGTGGCCTACAATAAGGCACATTTTCTAGACCTGTTTAAGAAATAAATGCATTAAACTTTGGAAAGGACATACTAGTGATGGAAAAATAAATAAGACAGGACATAATGCCAATGCCACAATGCATGGTCTCCGACTGGCCTGTAATTCAGGGACTTCTGAAAATAATTATTAAGTGTCCTGACTTCTTGTCTTTTAAAAAACCATTGAAGATAAGGAGCTAAGGGGAAGGTTTTCCATAAATGTGCTGAGTTGGATTTGCTACTCTGCTATAAATGTAGCCATTTCCCCTAAAGCTGTTCTGCCCTCCCCCCATTAAGTCTGCAGTCATTGAGCTGAAATCCTGGCAAATTCACTAAGAACGAAATTACCCTTTGCATGAGGTTAGCAGTTCAAATCCACTGGCCGATCCTCAGAAAACCTATAAATAGTAGCTATGAGTCAGAACCAACTCAACAGTACTTAACAACAAACAACAACAAATTAGTATGTAAATGAATACCAGGGAAATAAATCCACCTGACTTTTCTTCCTTACTCCCCAGTTAGTCATAGTCTACCCAAGTGAAATATTTCTACCTTTACCTAAGATGGCTTTCCCATCTGGAATCTGTTTATGAAACTCCTATTCATCCTTCAAACCCAAACTCATATAAATTCTTTTCCATAAACCTCCCTCACCTAATTTCTGGAGATATCATTGCTTCCATATACAAACTTGTGAACAACTGAAGGGTAAGGGCCATACGCTGAAAAATAAGGATAGGCTCAAAACATTTATGCTGAACCAATTAACTGATTGATTAAGAAGCACTTTGGGATCATGTGACCTTAGGAAATTAAAACAACCCCCTCCCACCTCACAACAAAAAAAATTTTTTTGACTCCTTCTCATGGAAGATCTCTAAACTCCATGATAATTCTAGAAGCTGGTGATTCCAGTTACAGAATGTCATAGCCCTTCTGATAAGATTTTCCTCAGATATGGCCAATTGAGGCTCACTGGATTCAATATACTTCCGCACAGGAAATGATTCCACATTTAAAACACAACATTGATTAGCTACAGTTCAGACAAGAAAGTCATTCAACTTTGGCTTCCGTCCAATGAATGCCATTACTGTATGCCAGCACTTCGTCTATCTTTTCCTGTTAATGTTCACTGTCGCTTGCACCATGTGTTGAGTTGTTCACTTTTACAAATGAGGGAATGGAATTCTAGAAGAATTAAATAGCAACAACAACAAAACAAATCTGTTTCCATCAGGCCGATTCTGACGTGTATAGAACCATGTAAGACAAACTGCAAGTGTTCCCATAGGGTTTCAAAGGCTATAAATCTTTATGGAAACAGGTTGTCAAATCTTTCTTCTATGGAGCATGGCTGGTGAGTTAGAAACACCGACCTTCTACATGTAGCAGCTTCTGGTTAGCCACTAAGTCATGGGACTTAACTTTATAAGAATTAAGTAATTTACCCATAATCACAAAACTTGTTAGGTGGCAAGATCGGATTCAAACTTGGGTTGCCTGGTCCAGAACCCATGCCCTTTCAACAATACTATCTTGCTCTTGTATGAATGAATTAGGATAACTTTTCTAACGACCTTCCAAACATTTTTCCTATTCTTCCTTCTCCTCCTGTTCCAGCAGACCTCAATTTATTGCTATTTAATTATCTCCCATAAGTTGACACTTCTTAAAACAGATGCCACACTTCAGTCTTTGTTGTCATCTTCTATGACCCTCTTCCATGTTCTACACACATATTTGAAGAGTAAAAGCAAAGACCATATTTCTGTGATCTCACCTAGTATTAGGTTTGATCAATCTACAATTAAGAGACTCCATAAAGGACTGTGATCTGCCTTTAAGTTTCATTTATCTAGATTGCCATATCTTTCCTTTTCAATTAGCTATTCATTAACATTGCTGATATTATTGTTGAGTGCTGTGGAGTTGCTTCTAACTCATAGCAACCCTGTTTAGGGTTTCCCAGGAGCAGCTGTTGAGTCTGAACCACCAACCTTGAGGTTCAAACATACCTTGAGGTCCAGTGCTTATCCTACAGAGTCACATCAGGATTTCAGTTAGCATTGTTGTTGTTGCTAAGTGCCCTGCAGCCACTCTGACTTATAGTGACCCTGTATGGGGTTTCCGAGGAGTGGCTGGTGAGCTTAAACTACCGACCTTTTAGTCCAGTGCATTAATCTGCAATGCCACACCCAGACTCCAACTAACATTAGAGAATTTATTTTAATCAAACAATGCATTTCATGACACTCTCATGAATTCCAGCACCGTTTGTACCCAGTGGCTTCTGGGTTGAGATCAGCTCACCCACTGCTGTCAAGCTGATTCTTACTCAGAGTGACCATTTAGGCCAGAGTGCAGCTGCCCGACACAGCTTCCAAGACTGTAATCTTTAAAGGAGCAAGCTGCCACCTACTTCTCCCAAACAGTAGCTGGTGGGTTCAAACTACAGACCTTTCGGTTAACAGCCCAGCACTTAATCCACTGTGCCAGTAGGGGTCCTTTAGTTGGGATCAGGATGTACTAAATGAAAAGATTGCCAAATTCACATCTGGAGGACAATGCCCTGATTTCTCTAGCAATTTAATGGACTATATTTTTCTTATAATACTCCAATTTTAGTCTTGATAGTAATAGCTGTTCTGTCATCCAACTAATGTTTCCTGAAAGCCCACCTTGAGCTAGAGATGAGAAATATTGACTAGATAGGCTAGGAGCCACATCCATCACCCCTATTGATCCCATGTTCATGACAAGCCTCATTTATCAATTGTGACATTGTCAGATGTTATGGATTGAATTGTGTTTCCCAAAAATAAGAGTTGGAGTTCTGACCCCAGTACCTATGGCTGTAATCCAGTTTGAGTATAAGGTTGTGTTAATGTCCCATGTTACTATATGGTGTGTCTTTTGCATTATCACTTCTAAGTGATTTTGTTATTGTTGGTTGCCTTCAAGTCAATTCCACCTCATGGCAACCTGTGTGTTTTCAAAGCTGTGGTCTTATAGAAGGAGATTGCAGACTGTCTTCCAAGGTGCCTTTGGATTCAAACAGCCAGCCTTTTAGCTAGTAGTCCAGCCATTAACTGTTGGTACCACTCAGCCACTTTTTTAAGGGACAGAGCAACAGATACACAGAGACATGTAACCATAAATAAGGTGAGGGGGCAGAGAGACAGAGGCTTTGTGAAGATTGCCAAGGAGCCAAGCTGGGACAAGGAACTTCCCCCAGAGCTGATAGAGAGATAGACAGAGATACACATAAAGAGAGAGACAGACACACACAGAGAGAGAGAGTCTTCCCCTGAACCCAGTGCACTGAATTTGGACTTCAAGTCTCCTAAAGTGAAAAAAATAATTTCTATTCTCTAAAGCCACCACTTGTGGTATTTTTGTTACCACAGCATTAAGGAACTAAGTTATCAGCTGAGCCTGGACCCATGGCAAGGAAAGCAATCCCAACCAGTCCTAGAGCAGTAGCTAGGGCAGGGCTACTGGATTCTTGGCCACAGGACAATGAAACACAGAATAAGAAAATGAATTAAATGGAGGTGGTGTGTGCCTTGGAGTCAGTTCTGACTCATCAGTACCCTATATCGGGATCCATAGGCTCTAAATTTTTACAGGAGCAGAAAACCTCATCTTTCTCCCAAGGAGCAACTGGTGGATTTGAACTAATGACCTTGTGGATATCAGTCCAACAGGTAACCCAGTATGCCAAAGGAGTTACGTTGTTGTTGTTGTTAAGTGCAGTTGAGTTCATAACAACCTGTATAGTGTTTCTGAGGAACGGCTGGTGAGTTTGAACCGCTGACCTTGTGGTTGAGAAATATTGGGTAATTTTGGCACCTCCGTTTTCATCCCTTCCTCCTGAAAAGCATACTGTATCACTTCTGCCAGTTTGGTGACAGGCTCACCGCTATTTCAGGTAGCAACACTAGCTTCTGGAGGCAGAACACACCAGAGGTCCATGGACAGGGTGAGAAAGCCAGCTCACTCACGGGATCTTCTGGACACTAATATCTTCCCTCTTATTTCCTCTTCTCCCCCACAATGAACAAATCCCCTACATGGAAAGTCCATTTGAGGCTTCCCGCCTTAAGGATAAAAAAATTCTACTTGGGATTCAAATTATGATGAAATATTTTTACCGTATCTGCCCGATATTCCTCTTTCAGTTCATACTTGAGACTCAAAGAAAGGAGACAAATAAGCAATCAAAAGTTATTGAGCCCTTTCAAGAACCATGGGATATACAGTGTCCACTTACATTCTACACCTCTGAGATTTAGTGGGAAGCTGCTATCCCACTTTTGTTATCACATGCAAGGACCGGTGTACTACATGAATCTGATGAAATGGGCCACATCTCACCCATCCCATCACCAAAGACTACTTGGAACATACGTGTCCCACTAATTGTATCAAAATCCATATTATCTCAAAAATGTTTTTTCATTTAATTCAAACTATCCTCCATTACCCAAAACACATGGTTTCTACAAAATTCAAAGCAGAAAATAATTAGATCCTGAAAAAGTTAAAGTCAAATCCAGATTCCAGGTTACTGGACTCTTACTTTGCTTGTTGTTATTAAGTATTATGGAGTCAGTTTTGACTCATAATGACCCTGTATAGGGTTTCTAAGGCTGCAAATCTTTACGGGAGCAGAAAGGCTCATCATTCTCCCATGGAACAAGTGGTAGTTTCGAACTGTCGACCTTGAAGTTAGCAGCCCAATTCATAACCACTACGCTGCCAGAGCTCCTTTCATGAAGAGTAGCTAGTTTCTATCTGAGGAGTTGAAACACCAGTGACATCAGATACACCTGGTACTCATCATAAATCTAAGAATCTTTATGCCACACTGCATAGTTCATCATGCAGTAATATTGATATTATATTTATGTAAAAGCTGGGATAAGCTTTGTAAACTTTTCTTTAGGGTAGGCTCAACCAGAAATAAGTTTTGCAGATAGCAATGCCACATTATTACAAATGATAAAAGTTCAATAATAAGTTCCCCCATGAAGAGTGGTGGTTATGTGCCGTGGAGTCAGTTCTGACTCATAGCAACCTGCACAAGCTTTCTGAGGCCATAAATCTTTACAGGAGTAGAAAGCCTCATCATTTTCCTGTGGAACAGCTGGTAGTTTCGAATTGCTGATCTTGGGGTTAGCAGCCCAGTTCCTAACCACTACGCTACCAGAGCTCCTTCCATGAAGAATAGGTAGTTTCTATCTGAGGAGTTGAAACACCACTGAAGTCAGATACACCTGGCCTTGAATTCCCAGGTGGGTAAACCAATTTTCCTTGAGTTAACAGCCTAACACAGAGAACTCAAATGTTGACTGTTGTTATACCATGTTTATTTCCCTGGTGCATCTCCAAGATCTTCAGATTTTACTAATTCAACAGACTGATACTTATGACAGTTTCCAGAGGAAATGCCACTCAAAGCACTACCAAGGCATCCAGGCCACAGTACAAAAAAATCTGCTAAATGTGCAGATTCTGTAGTTTCATTTCCTTTAATAGGGGCCCTAGGTGTCAGCATGGTTTGTGCTTGTCTATTAACATCAAGGTTGGTGGTTCAAAGCCAACCAGGAATATGGTGATCTACTTCCATTAAGTACCGTGGAGTCAGTTCCGACTCATAGTGACCCTGCACAGGGTTTCTGAGGCTCAAAGTATTTACGGGAGCAGAACACCTCATCTTTCTCCCGTGGAACCGCTGGCAGTTTTGAACTGCTGACCTTGAGGTTGGCAGTCCAACTCATAACCACTATGCTACCAGAGCCTATGGAGTAGTTTTATACTGTAAACATAGGTTAACTGTAAGCCAGACATGATTAGCCAGTAATGCTTTTAGACCTTAGCAAAGTAGATGGCTCTGATTACAACATAAAATGATGATGATGATGCTATCAATAAAATTAATGAAAGTAAAATATCTGAAGTTTGTACAGGTTATTTATTTCTAACACTTTTATTATGCTCATGATTTCATTGGATGCTCCTTACTTCTAAAGTAGAATCCCTCAGTGGTGCGGTTAACACACTTTGCTACTAACTGAGTTCACCTATAGGTGCCTGGGAAGAAATCTGCCATGGAGAATACAGTTTTCTATGGGCACAGTTCTACTCTAACACACATTCCCCATTTGGGAGAAGGGTTTTATTTGTTAGGTTAAAGAGACCATGTTAGAGTAGAGTATACTTTAAGCCATTCACTTTTGAGATATAAAAAGAGCAGGTTAGGCACAGAAGAAGTAGCACAAATGGAGGGGAAGATATATGACCTTCTGAAGATCAACAGGGAACTAAGGAACAAAAGTTGAAAGAGATAAGGACCTTCCTCCCGGGGCACCAGAGACAGAAAGCCATTCCCTAAAGCTGTTGTTGTTGTTGTTGTTATGAGCCGTGGAGTCAGTTCCAACTCATAGCAACCCTGTACAGGGTTTCCTAGGTTGCAAATCTTTACGGGAGCAGAAAGCCTCATCTTTCTCCCGAGGAACAGCTGGTAGTTTCAAACTGCGAACTTGCGGTTCGCAGCCCAATTCGTAGCCACTACTTCTAGCCTTCTGAACTGCTGTTCTTGTTGTTGTTAAGTGCCATTGAGCTAATTCTAATCCATAGAGACCCTATATAGGGTTTCCAAGGAGCAGCTGGTGAGTTTGAACTGCTGACCTTGCAGTTCAAAAGACTGTAGTCTGACGCAGTAGCCCACAGTGCCACACCAGGACTGACTGTGAGAGTGTACATTTCTATTCCAGAAAGCCACCCACATGTGGTATTTCTGTTATAGCAACACTAACAAACCAAGATAAGACCTGTACCAGTGATTGTCAAAGTAAGATCTCGCAACAAGCAACATCAGCAATACCAGAGGAACTTATTAGAAATGCAAATTCTTGGACCCCAACCAGGTAATTCTGCTGCAGGCTACCGGCTGGAACTAAAGAAGGCCTGGAGGGTGCTGAAGGATAAGCACTGGACTGCCAACCACAAGGTCAGAAGTTCAGATCCACCAGCCACTCCATGGGAGAAAGATGGCTTTCTACTCCTGTAAAGATTTACAGTCTCAGAAACCCTATACAGGGTCACTATGAGTCAAAATTGACTCCATGGCAGTGGGTTTGTGGTGCTATGCAATAAGAATTAAATATAGCAAGTCTCCAATCTTCACAAATATCTACTTGAATTTCCACAAATCCAAAGCCTTTTATCCTTCACTCATCAAAATATCTTCTTTCTTACAGAACTATGAAAGTCTAATGACAAAATTTCAAATACTAAAGTGTCTTTTCAAATTTCTGATTCTTTAATCCATTTTCATTGTGCTAGGTAAAAGGAAACAAAAATTAACTGTAATACGAATTTGAAAAATCAATATTAGTCATTATAACATTAAGATTTTTTGAAAGCATCTTTTTTGAAAAAAATCATAATATTGTATGTATATATATACATATATATATATATATATTTTTTTTTTAAACCTTCTTACTCTGCATTTTCACTTAACACAACAGTTTTGACCGTACTATTGATTAACATTTTAAAGTTAATTTCGAAGTTGCATCATATGGATATGCTACATTTGATGACATGATACATTTAATGAAACCATTAGATACATTTAGTGAAATATTTTTTCAAATGTTTGCTACTCTAAGTAAGGTTTTAATCAATTATTTAAAAATACATGTATCTGGTAAAACCCATGATGCTATTCTTGGATTTCCCTATATATGGTATTGCTGGATCAAAATTGTATGTGTCTGACATGACTATTCAAATACACTGGCAAATTGTATGTAAAAATTTCTGCACCCATAGCAAGGAATCAGGAACTACCAATTCTCTTAGATCATGATCATATTATCAGTTTTTAAATTTTGTTAATTTAGTACAATGATGAGTTCATGGTGTTCTTTAATGAGTTAAATCTTTTTGGTATTTTTGGTAGTACTTCTATTCCATTTGTACAAGGGACCTTCAAAAAGTTCATGGAAAAAAATCCATTATCTTTTCATTTCATTCTTCCACAGACTTTTGAAGACACTACACATTTCTTTTCTTTTTTTTTTACTACTTGTGTTTTATTTGAGTTGCATTGCACCAGAACATTATTTTAAATTATTCAAGTCAATATGATAAAACCTTTTTCTGGGAAGCAAAGGCAATTTTGAGAATTAGTAAAGATTCTAATACATATTTTTCTACTATCTGATTTGACTCCTGTATTTTTTAATATACCTCAAAAAATATACTTAAATTTAAACAAAAAACTCTAAAATGCTTGAAGTTATTATTGGAAATCCAACTTAAATTAGAACATATATGCATTATAACTCTCTCTCTCTCTCTCTCTCTCTCTCCCTACCTACCTACCCACCCACCCACCTATCTATCTATCTATCTATCTATCTATCTATCTATCTATCTATCTATCTATCTATCTATCTAGCCACCTTTTTGTTGTTCAGTGTCACTGAATCAATTCCAACTCATGTTGTTGTTATTGTTAGGTGCCATTGAGTTGTTAGCACAACAAAACAAAACATTACCCAGTCTGGCACCAATCTCACAATCATTACGCTTGAGCCCATTGCTACTGCTACTGTGCCAATCTATCTGACTGGGGGTTTTCCCCTTTTTCACTGAACCTCCACTTTACCAAGCATGATATCTTTCTCCTGAGACTGGTCCCTTCTGATAATACATCCAATATAGAGAGAGGAAGTCTTACTATCCTGGCTTCTAAGGAGCATTCTGGTTGTACCTTTTTTTTTTTTTAAACCAAGACGATAGTTTTTTGTTCTTTTTTTTAACTTTTTTAAAAAATGTTTTATTGTGAATTATGTGATAGTTTACATGTGAGAACATTAGCTTTATATTCATCCTATCATATATCATTTCATTGCCATAGTTACAATCCCCTCCATGCATCATCAAACAACCAAAGGGTATACCCTGCAAGCCTGCCCTCTGGTCATCAGCACACAGCCCCTCTCCCTCTCTGGGTCTACAGTCCCCAGCTGCTCCATCTCTCTATGTCATGTCTCTGCCTTCAGCTCTGGCATCACTGTTTCTCTGCGTAGGGCCCTGCACTCTGCTATTCTCCCTTGATGGTCCCAGGGACCTCTGCTCCTGGACTGTAAAGTCAAACACTCCCCTCCTTTTACTACAAAATGTCTACCTTTACATTTCCAACCCTCACAGTCCATCCTGATAACAATTATTCACTATTGTACCACAAGAGTCCTATCCTCAGTTTTTTTCATCAGCCCTGCCCAGACAGATTGGATACTCCTCAATGGAGAGTCTACCTTCCTCTGTTCCTTCTGGATCTAGGCTCTCTCTTGAAAGCTTGTAAGCCAGTCACTTCTTGCCTTTGTAGCTCCCCACCCCCCCATTTTGGGTAGCCAATGTCCAAATTGCCCATCCCTGTCTACTCTGTGTATTGAGGGGGTGGGAATGATCCTCACTGCAAAGACTGTTCCCTCTTTTGAGCTACTGCATCCACAGGTGTAGGTCAAGTTTATCAAATTGTATAAGATTACTCTTTTTTTCCCCATCTTCTTTCTTCTTCTGGTTGAGCTCTGATCATCCAGTCACTGAAGCCAGGTCAAGTGGGTACTATCTGCAAGTGTGGGTGTTCTTATGCATATATCCTCTCCTGATCAGCTGGATGCTTCACTCTCCACTCTAGTCCTCTGTGGCTATGTCACTGACTCTGGGCCCAAGAGTCCCCAGGTCTTGACACACTGCTGGGCAACCAGATCTTCACTCGGGTTCACAGAAGTCTATTGGACATTGTAGGGTTTAGCTTGCAGCTTCATTGCTGTTTTTCCATCACTTCCCCTTATCGGCGACCAACGTAGTCATAAGTCAGAGTGCAAGTCTGCTCCTCTATTCCCATTGAGTCTTAGCCTTAGAAGGGGGTTTGCTCTGAGGGGACCTGACCACTTGCCTTGATGTCTCCTGGGCAAGCAACTTGCTTTTTCTTGTAGTAATCAGATGGACTGCTATTATTGATTTGTATTTTTCCTATTGGTCTTTCTTTCAAGAAGTATCTTCTATTCTTCTGGCCATTCCAGGCTGGTCTGCTTGTCCTTTCAAGTGGAAATTTCCTACCTATGAAGATTCTGGATGCTGTTCAGTATTCCACTATGGTCTTATGTAATGCAGAGGCTCCACAGGAAGCCTCCTTCACTGGGCATATTGTAGCCCCATTTTAGGTAGTCCAATTGGTTATAGGCAGAAGACAGACTTACAAGCTTTCTATGGTGATATTTCTGGCTATTCCTTTCTCTCCCCCTCAAGTGTCTATTTTATAATCATATGGCAGGGAAACCAAGATTCAAAAGACAGCCAATCATTTAAACATTATTTCCCCCCTTTTGCCCATTCCAACCATGCCTCAATCCTTTGTATCCCAGAGCCCTGTTGCAAGGTTGTGCATGCATCATTATTTACCTCTGTTCCTGCATGTTTCTTTTTATTTTCATTATTTGTGTATTTCTTGAAATATATTAATATTTATCTTTTATTATTGACTTGTAAAAGTTCTTTATACTCATACATTAAGGATTACCTCTAGCAACATTTGAAGGCAAGGAGGACATAGTAACATATCAATTAAGTAACATCAGAAGAGATGATTTAAATTTCTTATTAATCAAGAATAAACTATAAATAATTTTTGACTGGATTACACTTTGGCAAATCTTTTAAAAAATCAATATGGATCCCCTTTCTAGGACTGTACATTATTGCATAAAACTTACAAGTAGTCTTTTTGATTTAAACACCAATAGTACTTCAGAATGATTATTTTGCATTTTCCATTGTTCAAAGAAATTAATGTAAGTAATTTAACCTCTCTGTGCCTTACTTTCCTGTGGCACTGTAGGAAAAGCACTAGAGCACAAGGTCAGTTTGAGCTGCAAGGTCTATGGTTCAGACTTACCAGCTGCTCCTCAGAAACGCTATACAGGGTGGCTATAAATTGGAACCGACTCCATGACATTTAACAACAACAAGAAAAATCGAAATAACAAAAGTAATGTCTACCTCATATGGTTACTATTGAGACAGTAAAACAATGGTTACACACACAAAATCTGGAGCCTATGTGGATTTGAATCCTTGTTCTGCCATTTGATATGAATTCTTAATCCAGACACCAATTTCTTTAACTATTAAAAAGTAAATCTATAATATGAAGATAATACTAATAAAAACCAATTGCTGTGATGTCAACCCCAACTCATGACAACCTTGTTAAAGCAGAACTGTGCACCACACAGTTTCAGTGGCTGATTTTCAAGAAATAGATCTCCAGGCCTTTCCTCTTATGCACCTTGAAATGTACTCAAATCTACCTACGCCTTCTGGTTAGTGGGCAAGTACATTAACTGTTTGTATCACTCAGGGTCTCTGAGATTTATACTAGAATAAATGTATTAAGGTAAATGTAGAGGTTCAAACAGTGAAAAAAATATACAGCATATAAAATACATAAAAATATTGAGAACAACACCTGCAGGTAGTAAGCATCATATGTTAGCAAAATAATCATTGTAATTCAGTAAGAGAAATTGTGTGAAATGTGCTCTCTCAACTACTTCCCCACACAAATATCAGTGATGCAAGCTATCACTGCTATAGAGAATACTGCAGTCTTGGCATGTATATGTCGGGATGAATCTCTATCAAACTCAGTATGTAATTCTGGAATTGGCTTCTGGAATGGGTTTATGAATAAGTCTTGGGCATCCACTTGCTTTGTGATGATTCACTTTTTCTATTAAATACAAGGTTCAGGAAAACCAATCTGATTTTTGGTAAACTGAATTCTGATTGTCATAACTAATGATGTGAATTGATTACTTTGCTTCCATCCTAGGAGCTCACATTTGGCAGACAGACCATACAAGTGTTACGGCAAAGCAGCTCCTGAAATGTCTGTGTCAAATTTCCTCTTACAGAGCAAACACTGCATTGAATTTGAAAGTCATTTTTCCGTATTGAGATCAATTACATCCTGTGTACTGTGTTTGACACTTTGTACCAGCTAATAGGGACCTTTTTGGTCTGAACCATAATATGAATCATAATTAATATAAAGGATGATTAAAAGAACCTTGCAGCACTTGTGTCATTTTATCAGATCAAACCCCACTTTTTTTCTTGTGATTTACACAGTGTAGAAAGAAAACACACCCATATGGAATATGCTTGTAAATCAAAAACAAAGCCAATGCTCAAAATACAAATCAAAAACACTCCTAGAACAATAGGCCTCAACTAATGGATTAAAATGATCGCTGGCTTCTTTAAAATATTAAGCCCATCGATGCTTGCCAAAAACCCCTTGGCTAGCTGAGGGACTCAAATGGCATTGTTCAGCTAAAGACTGAAATCCTTCCATTCATCATTGACATGTGAGAGACAAGACAAGGATTTTGACAAAAAAAAAAAAGGATGGGGCGCCAGATGGTTTCCATCTGTATCTCCATTGATTGTACAATGAAAACCCACCTTCCCTAATCAGAAGGCTGTGCGATACATGGAAAATGAATAACCAATGTTTTTAAAGCATAATCGCCCCTTCCCAACCATAGACGCATAAATATTAATGAACACAATCTGGTTCTAAGCAAATTTAGCATGAACTTTTAGCAACCCTCCCTTGACAACTTCCTCCCTTTTTAACTGAATTAAGTGTCTAAGTTCTGTGATTAAAAATAGCAAATCCTGTATTGAAGCTGGATCTGTGACTGAGGCAAACCTCTCCCTTCCAGCTAGTAACCCTTTAACACAGTTCATATCAATGTGTACTTTTTATAACCAAGAAAAGGTCTCAATCTGAATGGATACTTAGCATGTGTGAATAGTAAGGTATAGAATGAGTATTTAATAATAGATTATAGAATCAAAGGATTAATAATTGATTATTAATCTATCATTTATGCCATGTCTCCTTTCACAAGAGCTTGAGCAAAGGTACAAATTAATACACATAATACCAGTAGGAAAGTGCTTTGTGCAAAACCTGATATTACATCATATACTGACCCCTATGGGGGGAAAAAAGGGTTTGTCTAATAACCACACAGTTGTTTTTTGTTTTGTTTTTTTAAAGTTAACTATTCTTCAAGTGTAAGGAGCTCTGGTAGCGTATTGGTTACGAATCGGGCTGTGAACCTCAAGGTCAGCAGTTCAAACTACCAGCTGCTCCACGGGACAAAGATGAGGCTTTCTGCTCCCGTAAAGATTTACAGCCTTGGAAACCCTGTGCAGGGTCGCTATGGGTCAGAACCGACTCGACGGCACTTAACAACAACAACAACATTCTTTAAGTGTAATAAAGAGTACTAAGACAAATTGTCAGTTTCTTGTACTGTGGTGGGTTGTGTATTTCTGTGCTGTTAGAGGCTATGCCACCAGGATTGTAATTACCAGCAGGACCATTGATGTTAGCTTTCAGAAAAGCTTCCAATAACACAGAGTAGGAAGAAACGTATAGTGTTCTTTTGGAATTACATCAATTAAAACCTAAGGGATCACAACAAAATAGAGACTGGTATAGTGCTAGAATAGTGCTAGAAGATGAGCCCCATGGGTTGGTTAAAAGGCACTGTGCAACAGTCACAACAATGGACTCAACATAGCAGTGACAATGAAGGTGGTGTAGGACCAGGCCATATTTTCTATTACACATAAAGCTGTCCTGAGTTGGAGTCAACTCAATGGTAACTAACAACAAGACAGATTTAATTCCTAACATTCAGGAGAAAATACTAGAAGCCTGTCTGAGACGTTTGAACTTGAATCATTATTATCACAATATTTTCAGTCTTTCCTTCTGACTGACTCCCAGAGGTTTTTCTCAAAAGTATCAGTGATTCAGCCTTTGAAATTTCTATCAGTTCCTCCCTTTGCTTCCTTTTCCTTTATTTCAAACAAGGAAGGTGTCCATAATCTGTGGATGCAAAATGCACATTTTCCAATAAGCTAGTTAGATCTTTTTATCATGAATGGTTTCATGCAAACTAAAGGGGTCTGAGTCTTGAAAAAAATGTATCAAATCAGTCAAAGGTAATGTAAAAAATTTGATCCAAATACGCAAATGTTAATTCCTCATGTGGCTGGAGAATAAAAAAAAAACTTACTGTTTCCTCTTGCTCAATATTTTTCTCATTTGGTCAATAATCAAATTTTTATTGAACATCTACTAAGTACCTGGAACTAAGGCAGGCACTGAAGATCAGCACACAGTATTACAACTGGCAGGCATGGACACAATTTCAGAGTCATCCTTCAGATAGGAAATAATCTTCTCTGCTTGACGATAACAGCATCATGTACACATTTTCTACTTCAAATCTTAGTACCTAGTTTTCTTTGGGAACGCACTCTCAGGGAGATCTTTTGGTTATGTGAGATCATAGCTGGATTGTGAACCACTAGGACAGCAGCTGAAATCCACCAGCTGCTCCTCAGAAACCCTATACATGGTCACTATGAGTCAGAAAAGACTCGATGGCACTTAACAACAACACCCAGTAATGCTGGTATTTGCTTAAAGTCAGCTTTACCAGGTTTTGACAAGCTTTCTTTTCCCTACATTGCTACAATTTGGTTGTCAGCAGCATGATCAGATGTCAGAGTAACATCATAAAGCTGGAATGAAGGAAGAGCTAAAGTTTGCAAAGTAAATGCTGAGCATATCAAAACACATTTTGGGTTTATGTTTAGGGCAAAAAGAACAGGAAGGGCTAGACCCACAGCTCCAGCCAGATGGTGCAATGTTAGCATATAACAAACAGGAAGGAAACAACTCTCTACTGCTTTTGTAGTTTTCATCACGAATAATCTTCAAACTGCAAAGCAGAGAACCTAAGAGATTAATTTTACTAGTTGCTGTTAGGTGCTGTCCAGTACTCGCCAGTGACCCTATGCACAAAGAACAAAATATTGCCTGGTCCTGTGCCACCCTCACAATTGTTTTTATGCTTGAGCCCATTGGTGGTGCCACTGTGCCAACCTATCTCATTGTGAGTTTTCCTCTTTTTCACTGACCCTCCAACTTGACCAACCATGATGTCTTTCTCCAAGGTCTGGTCCCTCCTGATAATATGTCTAAAGTATGAGGGATGATCTCTAGCCATCTTGGCTTCTAAGGTGCATTCTTCCAAAAAAAAAAAAAATTTGGAGAAAATGAGGAGATTGAGCATGAGCACCTACTTCCTTTAACTCTGTTTAAGTCTCTAGGACCAGGCACATAAGGTCTTCAAAAGTAATGGAGAAAACAAACACACAAGTAACAATATATAAGATTTGTCAAAATGTCTGTCAAAAAAGGGAGTTGGAGTAGTGTGGGAAGTAAGAGAGGCACAGGAAACAATATTTTACCCACAAGAACTACAATATTAGGAGTATGTTTAAGCACATGGTTTGTATATTAATATGTATATATGTATAATTATGTAATATGTATATTAACCAAAGAAAGTGGTGAGGTAATAAATAAGGACTAACCTAGGGTTGAGAGGAGGCATAAATAAATAAATAATATGTGATATTTGACATGCGATATATTACTTACATATGTTGTATCACAACATACTAATGCCTATTTCAGCAGGAACTTAACAGAGTCATGCAAGATACTCTTGGGTTAAGATGATAAAATATTTCCTAACTTACAAAGAATGAATACATGAGATGAGCATGCTAATTAATTAATCAATGTCAAAAACTTTGATGTAGAACAAGGACAGGGAAAATGATTATT
Organism: Chrysochloris asiatica; assembly: GCF_000296735.1. Lineage (NCBI taxonomy): Eukaryota > Metazoa > Chordata > Mammalia > Afrosoricida > Chrysochloridae > Chrysochloris > Chrysochloris asiatica. The sequence continues at coordinate 18,052,678 of NW_006408548.1, read as the reverse complement.
ACAGTTGAAGGTTCCTGGATAAATGAAATACTGTAGTCATATTTCCAAACAAGTCCAAACAAATGAATCAAATTGAAAAATTAGAGAGAAAACCATAAATGACTGCATTTAATATTAAAAAACATAATTAGGGAGACTCCAAGATGTAAACAGCAGTTTAGTACAAAAAAAAAAAAAAAATTGGAGGGGAAAAGTTGTAGAGAGACCTTTATTATTATTAAATGCCATCAAGTTGGTTCAGACTGATAGTGACCCTGTATAGCAGGGGTGAGAAAACTTTTATTCTGCCAAAATTTATAACATTATTCGCAGGCTATGCAAAATTATCAACCTAAATATTAGCCTTCTATATTTGATCAAACATTTAATTAGCTCACCCTTAATATGATGATTGGAACTGCTGTTACCTTGAAAGGGCTAGATCAAACATATAATAGAGTTTCTGTAGAGCAGATGGTGGGTTTGAACCACTGGCCTTGTGGTTTGCAGTCCAGTACTCATCCTATAGCACCACACCAGAGAGACCTTAGGGGAAAAGTAAGAGAACATATTCTTTGTCGCCTTACCTCCCATTAGCCATGGTCATCCTGGTGGTGATAAGGACTTTATAAAAACCTGGGATTATGCTATGAGAAAAAATTACTATCAGCAATATATAACACTGTTTCTTTCTAATCTACAATTAATTCTCATGAGATGTTCCTAAAGAACCAGATGCCATAGGTGTCAGTGAAGCAAGGTTTGAAAAATCCAAGGTGCTCAGATGAACACAGAAGAGTAGAAAACAAAAGGGAAAACAGGAAAGCAAGCAGATGGTATTGAAGCAGAAACAGAAAATTGTCCAATGGCACTGAATAGAAAGGCATAAAAACTTCATTTATGAAACCATCGGCATTCAATATCAAAAGGTAAATCATGAACTACTCAACAAATTCTGCATTTTAGACAGACAAAATTTAAGAAACTAGCATCACTAAATGTTGGCAAGGATGTGGAACAAGAAGAACCCTAATACACTGTGAAGGGAGGGTCAACTGGTTCAACCACTGTAATAAATACCTTTGCATCACCTAGCTAAAGTTAAGGCTCTTGTGATGGAGAGATTATCCTGCATGATATGACTGGTCCAACATAATAACAGTCCTTATAAGAGGGATGCAGGAGAAGGTAATATGATGATGGAAGCAAAAACCACAGTGATACACTTTGAAGATGGAAGAAGGGGCCACAACCCAAAGAAAACAAGCAACTACTACTAAAAGTTGGAAAAGGCAAGGAAATAGGTTTTCTCCTTAAAGACTCCAGAAGAACGAGTCCTGATGACACCTTGATTTTAGAGAAGTGTATCTGATTTTGTACTTCTGTTCTCTAAAACTATAGTATAATACATTCATGTTGTTTCAAGTCGCTACATTTGTAGTCATTTGTTACAGCTGCAAAAGGAAACCAATACACTATTTTACAGGGCTTTTGAGGGTACAAAAAAAAGTTTTTGATTCTATTGCTATTGTTACCATATGTTTAGTTTACCCAAAATTTGGACTCAACCTATCAACTCTACCAGTTATTTCCCCTCAAAAACTGTTTTTATACCTTCCTGTACACTAATGAAGTGGGAGAGATGGCTCTTGGAGGGAGGAGTTCATAGCCAGTAATTCTGAGGGTCCTGACAGGTACTTAACTTCTCTAGGCCTCTGTTTCTCAGCTATGATTAGTGGCTAGATCCTCTGAGTTCTAAAATTCCCTGATTATAGACTTACTCAGGTAGTTCAAGAAATGTTTTCTGAGTCTGATCTCTGCCCTTCTCTTCAAGTTTAATCTGTAGCTGTTCCCTTAAATTTCTCATGCCAATTGCCCCTAGGTTATCTTTGCATTGGGCACTGATTAACCAGGGAGGCCCTGATTTTATGATTAAAACAAAAAAGAAGATAAAAAGAGGTCATACAGTTCTTAGCTTAGACATATGTTTTTAAAGGTATTCAGTGTTTTAAAGAGTAATGTCTTCAGCCAAAATATCCTATCTCTAAAAGTCCACTTAGATTTCTCCTGGCTTTTTCTTTCTGAATTCCAGGTAATCACTTCCAATAACAGGGTTAATTGGCCATCCTGACCAAGTGCTCTGCCCATGCTTTTATTCTCTCTCAGTGGCTGGATGTTTGGCACACTTTTCTTGTTGCTAAAGGTGTAGATAACAGTACATTGGGATGAAATAGGACTGAAATAGAACAGACACCAAAGTGCCATTAAACACAAGCTCCCTGTCATTTTTACTTTCTCCAACTCACCATGGAGAGAAAGTCTGTGAAAATGATTGGCCACCTTTTAATGATTCTGCAAATGTAAAGCATTATTTTTTAATTCCAGTGTAAGGTAAATGTTGTGATAGAGACATAGACAATAATCAGGTGACAATTCAGAGGAATTGTTACCTCAACATGAGGACATCCTGAAAACTTCACCAGGTAGTCTTGAAGGAAGAATAGATGTTTGTCAGCTAGAAGAGAAAAAAAAAAAAAATTAGGAGACAAAATGATATGTGCAAAGGCAGAGACGCATCCACTAAAAATAGTAACAAGTTCAACGTATTTAGCATGTAATTGGGAGGAGGCAAGCAATAGCAGGAGAGTCTAAGGTCAGCTTTTTCATTACTGTTTCTGTTATGCTGGACATCTGAATCAGAGACAACTGTCATCGGGGTGCGAAGTGTTCAGAGAGCTATCCAGGATCTTACCATTATCTGGGTCTGGAATATTGACTACAGTAGTGGGGGTGAAGAGAAAGGACTAGACTGAAGCAACCTTTCACTGACAACCATCTGGATGTTGTTGAGAAGAGGTCTATAAAGATCTGGAGGTTTCTGGCTTAGCTAGTTAGATGTATGGTTATATCACTGGACAAGCCATGAAAAGCAAGGTTAGAGAAAGAAAGAACAGAGTTTGAGACTACGGGGTAGATGGAAGAAAAAGAGCATATCAAAATGCTAGAGAGCCATGCACTTAGGAAAACTGAGGCAAAGTAAGAAACAGGAAGTGTGTGGAGAAAGACAGAAGAAAAGAAAAAAGAGTGATGTCAGAGAAACCAAATGAAGAAAAAGATGAACAGGGAGGGAGCGCTGGCCAACTGTGCCCAACCTGGTAATGAGGTTCAGTGAGTGGAAGACAGAAATAGGCACTGCAGGACCACCCTAAAAAGATCCCCAGGTGAAAATGAGAATTGTTTTCTCTTCCAAACATGACAAGTTACCTTTTGACTCTCTCAAAAATTAGCATATGCCTGGCACAGGTATGAGTTTACTGTGTTTGCTTGGAGGAACCAAGGGGAATGGAGTCTTGCTCATATTTTTACAATGCCAGCGGGCAGAGCCAAGCTCTAACCACCACCAGGCAAAAATGGAAAATCAAATAAGTCCTTATAAAGTCTTTTGTTTTAAAAAGCAATGAAGATAGAAAACAATGAGTGGTGTGGGGTCAACAATGAAACCAAAGCCTGCAACAAACTGCACACACGTGTACTTCATGGGCTGCCCCTTCCCCACCCCACAAACTTTTTACAAAGAACAAGTGACTGTTGTTGTTAAGTGTCATCAAATCAATTCTGACCCATAGCGACCCTGTAGAGTGGCTGGTAAGCTTGAACTACCAACCTTGCAGTTCAAACCAGTGCATTAACTCACAGAGCATTAACTCTGAGGAGTGGCTGGTAAGCTTGAACTACCAACCTTGCAGTTCAAACCAGTGCATTAACTCACAGAGCCATATCAGGACTCCAAATTAGAGTGCTGTATAAGTGATTCTGTTTACATGAATAGAGAAATCAAGGAACTATATAAACGCTTATACTCACAACAATCATTAAATACACCCTTAAGTGTAGTAGTAGGAGAAAGCTGAGACTGGAAGAGAATAACAATTGGTACTTATGTACTGACAGGGGATTAGATGGGCCCTAGGGTAAATAATAAGACAACAGAATTCCTGTTTGAGGAGACAAAGGAGAAAGAAGTAATCCTAGAACAACAATGTCAATGCATATCTGGGGTTAAGTACAGGGACATGCTTTCCTCTCATGGCAAGGCATATGCCAAGGAGATCCATCTTCCTCGCAAGAACCTATAACCCCATTTTTATCATGAGAAAAACATCAAATTCTAATAGGGGATATCCTAGTACACCTCAAAATTGTCAAGGCCATCAAAATCAAGAGCAGTCTTAGAAACCGCCACAAGCAAGAGAATCCCAAAGTGACTTGACAATGAAATATAACTAAATATAAGGTGTGCTCTGGTTGCTGATGTGGTGCTATAGGTTCAGCACTGGGCTTCAAACCACAATGTTGGCAGTTCAAACCCGCCAGCTGCTCCTCAGAAACCCTATACAGGGTTGCCATGAGTTGGAGCCAACTCAGTGGCACTTAACAACAACAACATTCTGTGTGGGAACCAGAAAAGTGACATTTAATACAAATAAAGGAATCTAAATAAATAATGAAATTTAGTTAAATATATATGAAGGGGCTTCTTCCTACTCTGTTTTAGCCTAGAAGTTCATTGAAATATTCCATTCCATCTTTCCATGAAATTTTTTAAAGCTCCTAGTGGTTACGAATTGGGCTGCGAACCTTAAGGTCAGCGGTTCGAAACTACCAGCTGCTCCGCGGGAGAAAGATGAGGCTTTCTACTCCCGTAAGGATTTACACCCTCGGAAACCCTGTACAGGGTCGCTATGGGTCGGACCCGACTCGATGGCACTTAACAACAACAACAATGTATATTTGGACTCCTGGTGTGGCACTGTGAGTTAATGTGTCAGACTGCAAATGTTTGAACTGCAAGGTCGGTGGTTCAAGCTCACAAGCTGCTCCTTGGAAACGGGGTTGCTATGGGTTGGAATCAACTTGACCTTGACAGTATTTAACAACTTAACAACAATGTATATTTACATGTTTTTGTTAAGTGCTGTTGAGTGGTTCCAACTCATAGCAATCCTGTATAGGGTTTCCAAAGAGCAGGTGGTGTATTTGAACCACTGACCCTACGGTTCACACAGACCTCCCTTGCAGTCCAGTCATTATCCCACAACACCACACCACGACATATTTACATATATTATATTTTATATTAGTAGCTCTGTTGGCACTGGACTGCTAACCACAGTAGTATAAGCACTGGACTGCTAACCACAAGTTCAAACCTATCAACTACACTGTGGGAGAAAATTGAGACTTTTGGCTGATGTAAAAATTTACAGCCTTGGAAACCCTATATAGGGTGCTATAAATCAGTGCCTCCTTGAAAGCACCTGACAACAGCAAGAGTATATTTATATTATGCACACACATATATATGCATGCATAATATCTATACATACACATACTTGAGGAGGCTTCAAATGGCTTGTGGAAATATTCCTATGTCTTTTCATTCCAACTTCTTTTTGAAGATCCCTAGTATTCATTTGGAGTCCCGGTGTGGTGCTGTGTGGGTTAATATGCTGGACTGCAAAGCCATTTGAACTGCAAGGTCGGCGGTTCAAGCTCACCAGCTGCTCCTTGGAAACCCTCTACATGGTCGCTATGAGTTGGAATCGACTCGACAGCACTTTATAACAATAACAACACAGTTGTTGTTGTTATGTGCCGTGGAGTCAGTTCCAACTCATAGAGACCCTGTACAGGGTTTCCAAGGCTGTAAATCGTTATGGGAGCAGAAAGCCTCACCTTTCTCCCACGGAACAGCTGGTAGTTTCAAACTGCTGACCTTAAGGTTCGCAGCCTGATTCGTAACCACTACACTACCAGAGCTCCTTATAACAACACAGTATTCATTTCTATTTCTTGAGTTTTAAACACTTTATCTTCTTGAGTCAATTGGATGACTAGTACAAGCAATTAGGAGGGTTTTTTGTCCCTTTTTTGGCCTCATTCCGGGCCTGACTGTCAAAAATAAAGACAATTCAATCATTAGGAAAGCCTTCTGGGCTGGGTGGCCTGGAAGATCATGCACATTCAGCCATCTGTGTCCAGGTCCCTTGAGCTTTCTAGTTGCCAGAAAGGAGTCTCCATCTCTGCTTGAAGTATAATAATAATGTGAATCTCTTCATGTCATGATCAAGAAGTCAGCTAATCAATGCTAAGAATGGATACATACAGAAACACCTCCACATGTTAGGTCTGACTAGTACATTACAATCCACTTGGAAGGTGGACATCCCTAAGTATCATGGCAGAAAGTGAACTGTAAAGAGCTTATTCGTTCAATTAAAGGGTTATGGAAAATTTAGAGATGGATAATAGTGATGGTTACACAACATGATACACACAACTGATGTCACTGAATTGCACATTTGAAGAATGTTGTAATAGCAAATGTTTTGTTACATATATATTTATTACAATTTAATAAGTGGTGGGAATGGAGATTCTTCAGTCTGTACATCAATCAACTGTGAACAGACCAGGCAGTTTCTCCATTAAGCATAAAAGAGGTAGTAGAGCTTTGTTATTCTCTGAATTTATGTAAGAGTCCTGTTGTCTACATGGCCCAACCAGAAAGGAAATAAAGAAAAAAGAACACATTTTTGGGCCCAGAGAAGAAATATTCCAGAAGTAAATGAGTTCATTCTGCTGATGACACAGATCAGCCCTCCACCTGCGTTTTTATTTGTCTTCATAGCTCACCTCTCCTACTGTTTTGCAAGTGCTTCTCGAGCAAGACTGCTTCTTAATACCTTGTGTATATCTCTTCTGTTTGTCAAGCGTTTTATGCTTTCGTAAGATGTCTCACATGCACTGCATCACTTGGTCTTCACACGCCTATGAGTCAGCTAGGACAGGCAGGTTATGTTCATATGCAAGAGATCTGAGGTTAGAAAAAAATTACCTGGCTTAAAGGTCACATGGCTATCCAGATTAACCCCAGAGCCAGAAATTAGGCTAAGAATCTACACTGCCTAACCAAGTCTCTTTCCCCTACAGGTAAAACTGTTTATGTTTACCACTTTTTACCACTACGAGAAGACTGGCTAAAAAGTGCAAAACAGAATAAATACAAGGTAGTAAAAATGCAGAAAGTCTCCAGATATCCACTGACCTTCCTGTTTCTCTAATCTGACAAATCTGTGAACCACTGTTAGCATATATGTGATGACACCGAGTGTTTTATCACCATAAGAGAGAGATAGCATTGCCACTGTCAGAGGGAACAAAAGGAAGTTGTGTGGACAAAGTGTTATGATAAGAGGTACAGGATCGCTGATGTTGGCATGAGAAGGACCCTCATGGGCACCTATTTCCATGTTGGTGGAGAAGTCCTAGATTGGCCAAGCAGCCTGGGTCCATTGAGGAGTACTTCTGAGAAACAGATCTCTCTTTATCGAGTCCCAGAATAAAGCATACAGGAACAAACTGGAGAAATTCATAAGGGAGTGCAGTAGGCATGATAGAGCAGGGAGGAAAAAGAAATGGTGTCAGAAACCACTAATCTGATCTCATGGTGAGCAAAGTTTCTGCAAAGATTGTCCCATACAGAGGTAAAGGGGCTAAGTTGTATCTAGGCATCAGTTTTTTTCTTAAAGGCTATCTTCAGGGATGGAAGATGTAACCTTCCAGGCATCTATGAAGAAGACACATCTCATCCTGCAAGGGCAGCCCTCCAGGGGAGGGTGCAGCTGTGACACACGAGACACCCCTAGCAGTTGAAGGATGGAACACTAACCTGGGGAAGGGAATCTGTGTAGGGCATTCACAGAATCTGCAATAAGCAGCTTCTCACACCTAGAGAAATAGGCATTCCACAGAAATGGTCCAATTCAGCACTGGATGTCCTTTCTATGAGGTACCTGAAAAGTCAATCTTTTGTTTGGGGCTGTGGTATATTACTCCTACTTTAAAAACTCATATCGATACGTTTCTTTGTATTTCTTTTAATTGAAACTTCATGGCCTCTAAATATGTGTCTTTTGGTCAATCACTATCTCATTGAGACCATACATACAAAAAACTTTTTAAAAATATACTGACCTCTGCACAAATCTTTATTTGTATACCTTGCAGGGATGATGGGCTCAATACCTTCCAGTGACAACCCATCCAATTTTGCTACTAACTTCAGTTTAGTAGGCATTCTGGCCTGGCACTGTGTGGTAATGTGCTGGACTGCAAAGTCAGTTTGAAATGCACAGTTGGCTGTTCAGATTCATCAGCTTCTCCTCAAAAACCCTATACAAGGTCACTATGGGTTGGAATAGACTCTACCACACTTAATAAAAACAAACAGATTAGTAACTTCTAGAATCTATTTTCCTATAATAATCTATTCACCCCAAACAAAAATGAGGCCTGGCACTGTGTTAATGCACTGGACTGCAAGTTCATTTGAACTGCAAGTTTGGCAGTACAAGCTCACCAGCCACTCACTGGAAACCCTATACAGGGTTGCTATGAGTCAGAACTGATTCAATGGCACTTAACAACAACAATCTTTAGATAAGGGCTATGATAACTAGTGGTTATGAGTCGGGCTGCTAACCTCAAGGTCAGTAGTTGGAAACTACCAGCCACTCCAC
>NW_006408548.1:17981200-18042608 GCF_000296735.1 Chrysochloris asiatica | reverse complement strand
CTCATTCATCTGGTCTTTGCCACATGGAAAGTTTCCAATTCAACAACGGTCCTATAAAAGAAGGTGTCCAGAACTACCCAACCCTCCATGAATGGTATGGCCCACATGGAACAGACAATGACTATTTTACTTCTGGACACACTGTTTCCATTAATGCAGTCTCAAATTAGCAACATTACTTAATTAAGCTCCTCTACAAGCCCCATTGTGGCACTGTGGGATACTGCCTCAGACTGCAAAGTTGTTGAATTGCAAGGTCGGTGGTTCAAGCTCACCACTGCTCCTTGGAAACCCTATACGGGGTCGCTATAGGTCAGAATCAACTTGATGACACTCAACAACAACAATCCCCATTGCACTCTTGATTTATTCTTAGTGTATAAACAGCTAATGTAAATATTGTTTAATGTGTCTCGCTTCATCCTTAGTTTCTAGGTTGATGTTTTAAAAAAATTCTAGATATATGCCATTCTATCTATTTCAATTAAAAGCTCATTTTGGTAGATTTGACTCCTTGTTCTAGCCTAAATTCATCTCTCTGGAATCAAATTATCTTACCCAAGTATATTCTATGCTTCTAGGCTTCATGTCAACTCCAGCTTTGAAAAATATGCAATGTATATCCTTAACAAAAATCATTGATGAAAAACAATCCCTTTATAGGGTCAAGGGTGGGTCCTCATAACCTCCCAATAGAATTTACTGTTCCCAGAGTGGTTATAATGCTCACATATTTTAACTGATACTGTTTTCCAGACCTCAGTCTAAATTTGATAATGAATTCACTCTTTCAGAAATATATTCTAACATATCAAATTTTGAAGGCTCAAAAATAATTTATAAAATATTTAGAGTTACATTTATATACTAGAATATGAAAACAGAATATGGAGCTTATAATAGTATTCTGAATAAAAATAATCCAAAGAGACAAAGGCCAGCTATAGAATATGATTTCTGAATGAAAAGATTACCTTCTTCCATTTGGAAAATGATAAGTCTAACAATGCGGAGACGATACCTAAACCCTGGACAGAAACACACGGATAATTGGACAAAGGAAAATAGGTGATTGGTGATAAGGTAATTCAAGACTAACTGGATGCATTAGTTTCATACTGCTGTATAACAAATTACCAGAAAATTATTGTTGCGTGCCATCAAGTCAATTCTGAATTTTAGGACAGAGTAGAATTATTTCATAAGGTTTCCAAGACTGTAAATCTATATAGAAGCAGGCTGTCACATTTTTCTCTTGCAGAGTGGGGATGGATTCAAACCACTCACCTTTTGGTTAGCAGTCCAGAGATTGCTCATTATGCCATCAGGGCTCCTTACAACTTAATTAGCAGCTTAAAACAACACTAACTCATTCATTATCTAACAGTTTTCATGGTTCAGGAGTCCAAAGACAAGTTAGCTGGTCCCTTTGCTCATGATCTCACCAGACTTAAAGTACTGGTAAGCTGATTGGTTGTTTGGATGTTAGCCGAATTTAGTAAAGTTTTCACTTTCTTACTTGCTATCATCTGAAGCGAGGTGCTGGGAGGGAGGCAGTCTCAGCTCCTAAAGACTACTCATTATTCCCTGCCAAATGGCCCTCTCCATGTTATGACACTTTGCTGTTTCAAGGCCACAAACAGAATGTGTCTCTCAGCCTGCTATGTTATATGACGTAAGCAAGGTAGTGACCATACCATCATAGTCACAGATGTCAATCACACCAAGAGAAAGGGTTATACAGGACATGTACATGAGGGAGTGGGGATCTTGGGGTGCTGAAAGAATTCTGCCTACCACCACAATGGCATGGCAGAAGCAAAGTGATGGAATGATAAAAGAGGGTCTGGAGAAGCTCTTTGTGTCCTATTATGGAGTTTGAATGTTATCCTGAAAGCAACAGAAGCACATTAAATGATGTATTCATTTTTGTGGAGGTATAGGGAAGTGTTGCAAGTAGTAGTGGGTAAAAGTATTCAGTAAACAGAGGATTTCAAGAGCACATCAGTGAATTAATATAGACAATGTGAGGGGACTTCCAAAAAGTTTGTGGAAATTTTCCATTATCTTTTATTTCCATTTTTCCATGAACGAGTTGAAGTCTCTTGGTAATTGTAAAGCACAGCATAACTCACATATATACATTTCTAATTTGCCATTACACTTGTCTACATGACAACTGTGAGAAAGCAAAACTCCACTTGGCCTGCTGCCATTATGATGGCTTGTCTTTCACCTACCATAGTCAGAAAAAATGAAACATTCTGTACCATTGTTAAAGCCTCTTCCCCCAAACACACTACCACTATCTCCCCCAGGATAAATAAAGACTTGGGGTCCTTTCCTGTAAATTGCTGGCACTTTGAAGATAACACCTTTATCGCTGACTTTTGGAACACAGATGTCTGACTATAGAAAGGTGAGTACTCACACGTCAAGGATAAGCAAGTGAGGCATTGCTGTTTTCCACCGAAAATTGTGAGCAGATTAACTATACGTTTGTGAGATAGGTTTTTTTGTTTGTTTTTAACATTTTATTTTCTTTAAATGCCTAGTATATCTTTTATTCAGGAGTCCAGTTCTAAAGTCTTCTAAACATAGCAAATAAAATTGTCGAATTCTCAGTTTTCCTATGAGATTTCCATTGACATCTACCTACACATTGTAACCTTCAGAACAACCATGGTTACACTCTTACTATAACAATGGAAGTAGTAAGAGCTACTTACTACTGCTCTCAGAGTTCCAAGTTCTAACCATCAGAGATGGATATTGTGGCATAGAAAGTTTAGGTAACTTAGTGGAAGTTACATAGGTTATTAGTGAACCCCGGTGTTCCCAATAGTCTTCAGTCACTAAGATAAGCTAGGCACTAACTACTCTTGGAGTCCCAGTGTGGCACTATAGGATAACCACTCGACCATAAGGTCGGTTTGAACCACAGAGTAGACAGTTTAAACTCACCATCAGCTCCTCAGAAACCCTATACAAGGTTTCTAGAGTCAGAACCAACTCAAAACCACTTAATAACAACAACAACAATCTCTTAAGAGTGGAGTTTGAAATACTCAATAAATGATCATTAACAAGCAACAACTATTTTTAAGGTAGCATGGTCAGAAGCATATTAAAACTAAGATCTAATAAAGGGAGACAGAGTTCTGGGGTGATGCTTCAGGATATGCACTATACTACTAACTGCAAGGTTGGTAGCTCAAACCCACCAACTCCTTCTTGGAAACCCTATATGGAGTCACTATGAGTTGGAACTGACAAAACAGCATTTCAAACAACAAACAATAAACGGAGGAAGAGAAGTGATATCGCAGAAAATATGAGAGATGGAAAAACAGTAGGATAAATAAATCTAAGTGATAGTTCTTAAAAAGAGATATAACATAAACCTCAGAATGATACAATAAATCAAGAAAAAGAAAAAGGATCACTAATATAAAATCCTTAGACGCCATAAGAGACTACTGTGCTCAACCCTATGGCCATAATTTTTAAAAATCTGATGAAAAAGAGAGGGAGAGAGAGATAACAACTTTGAGGTATAATATTAATTACCAAAACTCACACAAGTAGAAACAGAAACACTGAATATACCAATGATTAGAGAAAGAACCATAACAAGAAATATACTAATAATAACAAGATAAAAATTGAAAACATTGTCAATCATCAACTTGTTCAATCATCAACTTGTTCAAAAACCAATCCAGACGAGTATGGGGCCTTAGATGGAATCCTGAGCCCCAACCTTCTGAGTTGTTAAGACATTCACACTTGGCAATTCATGGGCACCAACCCAAATGTGCTCAGAGAACAGAAAATTCTTATTGAAAGGGAGACCATTTGGCTGTTTGAAGACCAAACAGGTTGTTTGATTTGGAGGTGTCAAGGTGACAAATGTCAGCCCATCAGGGAAAACCCCTTTCTAGGACTGAAACTCAAAGGGAGCCCATGAATGGTCTAGTATGCTCATTGGTGACCACCTTGGTCTATTTGTGAGTGGAAATGGGGGGAATACAGCAATGGAAACATGAGCTGAGTTTGACCATGTTCCATTGACACCCATTGACCTCGAAATGAGAGAGATAAAAGGAAGGCCTGGCTGGTCTGAAGTTTAGGGAGATGTGTGTATTCAGGACTCTATAGGCACTGACCTAGCTGAGAGTGAAGTGCCCAGCTGGTCTAAAGTGCAGGGAGGCATGTGTGAACTCCCAAACTTGAAGCTAACATCCATTTGACCTAATTGGGATGTCTAGCTGACCAGAACATGACCAGATGAAGATAAAGATGCTTGATCCTGTGAGCAAGTGTAAATTGCTACAATTTTATGAACTGGACCATTGCTTATGGATGTAGTTGCTCAAAATTTTGACCGGAATGGAAGGATTCTTCATATCAAAGAACAAGCTTGCTTCCTCAATTCACTGGGCTGATAGAGATGAGTAATTTAGACATTGGCTATTAAAACTGGGTGTTTATAAATGTATGAAGTGGCAGCTTACAAGCTTCCTTCAAGAGTATGCTTACTTTCAGAATGAGGGGAGTAACATAGAATCCCCACAGAATAGTGTTCCTCTTCTCCATATGGATCTGTAAAAGGAGATGGGGATGATACTGATAGGATTTTATGACTTAATTGTGAGTAACTGTTAGCAGAATTAATTGTCATTGTCACAACTATAATTATAGATGTGTAACTAAAAGGGGGTGTAGTTAATCTTTCATTTTAGGAACAAATGATCCCAGAACCATCAAGTAGGAAGAACATGAGTGGAGCATGAGATCCTATCTAGAAAAGAAGCAACAGTAGAGACAGTGACAGAGGTGATGGCATGGAGAAATAGAGCAGCTGCAGGTTCTAGGCCCATGGACTAAAAAAGATTGTGTTTTTGCAGGCAGGAGGCTGGCTTGCAGAATATGCCCTTAGGCCATTTAAATGAATATATATTTTTTGTTTTGTAGGTGCACATCAAATATTTTTGCTTTGTTCATTTGTGAAATAAGAGATGTAAATGGAAAGGCACAGAGAGGAAGTTGGATAACTGTTGTTGCAGGGAAAGGATAGTAATCATTGAGATGACATAAAGCATATAATTTTTTGAATATAAAGCTGATGTTGTCTGTTAATCTTCACTCAATTGACAAAAATATTTTTTTTTTAAATCCAGACACAGGAAGCTTCTTTCAAATATTAAAGAAAAATATAATTCCCCTACCTTCTAGCTTCAGTGCACAAAAAAACAAAAATTTTCTAATTAGTGTATAAAGTATGGTTCTGTTATCATAACTGACAAAATAGCAAAAAAATTCAATTAATAATCAAATTCATTAAAAATTTATGCAAAATTCTACAACAAATATTGACTAGAGCAGTGAATTACCAGAAAGAACATTTCATCATGAGCAACTAGACGTTATTCCAAGAGTAAAATGTGATTAAGTATTGGAAAATCTATGATTATGATGCAGCATTTTATGATGCTTTATATCAAGTCTTGTGGAGTCCTGGTGTGGTGCTGTAGGATAAGCACTAGACTACTAACCACAAGATTGGTGGTTCAAACCCACCAACCACTCCTTGTAAACTTTATATAGAGTCACTAGGAGTCAGAACCAAGGACAACATTTAATAACAACATATCAAGTCTTATGTTAATGTATTATAAACGACTGTCATAAATACTCATAATATTTTTACAAGATATGTTTTATTACTATCCCCATCTTACATAGTAAAAAATGAAACTGGGAGAGAATATATAACCTGCTAATTTTGGTGTAAGTCTAAGAGAAGAAATAGGAACTCATGCCCAGTTTTTTCTGGCCACAGATGCTATACTCTAGCTTCCCTGCTGTATGCTCTCCTCATAAACGATAATTTCTGAAATAATAAAAAAAGCCATTTGACAAAGTTTAAAACCAATTTTTTTAATTAAAAATATTCTCAGCATGTTAGGAATATAATAAAATTGCTTTCACATGGTAAGAAAGCTATCACAAAATACAAGGATGAGTCAAAAATTATTCACACTCAGCTATATTAAAACACCCATCCATGTCTACGGCTGATGACAACACTGGGTGTGCAATATGAAATGATTCTGTCGAATACATGAGTGACAGCGGATTATGTGGCAAACCATTTGCAAATCAGCCATAGCTGTGCCTGTGAAATAATCCTTAACAGACTTGTGTTTTGAAAAGTTTGTGTGAGATGGGAACCATAACAACTCATGAAAGAGCATAAACAGTTTTTGGCCATCTGCAAACAAAATTTGGACCCATACTCAAAGGAAGATAAAAAGTTTAAAAAACAAAAAAAATTGTTACTGGTGAAGAGACATCAATTCATCACTACAAGCATGAAAGCAAACAGCAGAGTGTTGAATGGAAACATCCTCAATCACCAAAGCCGAAAAAGTTTAAAAGCCATCAGTTGGAAAATTGATGCCTATAGTTCTCTGGGATTCTTAAAGGCATACTCTAGAAGTGTTCAGTAGAAACAATTAAGAAGGTGACAAAAGATGTAGCACAGAAGATTTAGTTTACATATCCTAAGGTGTGTGAACATTAAACGTACATCCAAAAGAGCACTATTTTACAGTCACTAAGCAATCCTTTTGTTTTTGTTTTTCCTGGAGGGATGGCCATTGTTCTTCAGCTTGATCCTGACCAGGGCATTCTAACTCATGCTGGGCAACCCTAACAGCTAAAACATTTCTTCTTTTCTCCTCTTTCTCTTTCTCTCGTTTTTTTTTTTCAAGAAAAAAATTTGAAACTTTTATTGGTTGATATCAAAACTATTCCAAAGGTTGTTGTTGTTGTTAAGTGCCGTGGAGTCATTTCCGACCCATAGCGACCCTGTACAGGGTTTCCGAGGCTGTAAATCTTTACGGGAGCAGAACGCCTCATCTTTTCTCCCGCGGAGCGGCTGGTAGTTTTGAACTGCTGGCCTTAAGGTTCGCAGCCCCATTCGTAACCACTACGCTACCAGAGGGAAATATAAAAATGCTAAACAACAACAACTGAAAAAATCCCACAGAGTTCTTGAATGGAAAAGAAATGATTAAAATAGGTGATAATGGTAATAGATAGATAGATAGATAGATAGATAGATAGATAGATAGATATAGATAGATAGCTTTTATTGTGGATTGAGTGATAGTTTACATGGGAGAAGATGGGTTTTGCACTTATTCTATCATATTTTGTTTCATTTCAATGATTATAATCCCCTCAACACATCATCATTTAACAGTATTTGCTTCTATTCCCTCTGTCTTTTTTTTCTTTCTTTCTTTTTCTTTTGATGCACACAAAACCACTAACGAACACATAATCATTTAAACAATCAAAGGGCACATTCTGTAAGCCAGCCTCCTGGCCGCCAGCACACAGCCTTTCTCTTTCCATGAGTCTAGAGTCCTCAGCTACTCTACTTCTCCATGTCATCATCTCTGCCTCCATCTCTGGTGTCCCTGCTTCTCTGGTTAGGGTCCCATGTTCTGCTCATGCTCTTCTCTCTTGATGATCCTAGGTCCTCTGTTCCTGAAATGTACGATTAACTACTGCCCCCTTTATGTTACAAAACTTCTACCTTTACAGTGTGACAATTGCAATTAGTCATGATAACAATTATTCACTACTGAATCAAAAGAGTCCTATCCCCATCTCCTAGCAATAATGTTTTGAAGAGTATTTAATGCCAAGGAAATGCTTCCAGTCATGTGATTAGCTTTAAAAGTATACTGAGTGAAATAATTCAGTCACAACAGGACAAATACTATATAACCTCACTTATATGGAATAAGCAAATATATAGAAACCAAAGACTTTTAATGATTGCCAAGGATGGGAAGGAAAGAGAAAAGGAAGTTTTGCTTAGGAGATATTGCTGTTGTTAAGTGTTGTCGAATTGGTTCCGACTCTTAGTGACCATGTATAGGGTTTCTGAGGAGCAGCTGGTGAGTTTGAACTGCTGACCTTATGGTTCAAACCAACCTTGTGGTTCAAACCAACCTTGCAGTCTAGTGTTTATTCTACAGCACTACACGAGGACTTCTAGGAGGCAATGAGTTCATGTTAATGGTGGTGGAATAATTTGGAGGACAACAATACTGGTTGCACAACCTGAAGAATGAAATAACTGTAACTGAATTACACACATAAAAATTGTTGAATTGGCAAATGTTTTGTTTTGTATATTTTCACCACAGTTTAAAAAACCAAAAAGGGTAGGAAGAAACCCAAAATGCTATAGATCAGAATATGGTTCTCTTTCTTTAGTGTAACTACAGAAAGAAAAAATATTGCAAGAAGTATGTTGAAATATTATAATACTAGCTCCAAGTATTAGACTGTTGTTGGTAAATGCTGTCAAGTCATTTCTAACTCATAGCATCCCTGGATAAGGTTTCCAAGGAGTGGCTGGTGGGTTTGAACAACCAACCTTACCCAACAGTGCTACACCAGGAAGGTAACTTCTATTTTCTACAATGCATATCAGAATGAAATGTATTTTATAGGGAATAAGAGTGATATAATTATCAAAAAGAAGAGAAGAGGCTATGCACACTGGACATGAGCTTCTGAGGAAATGAGGAAATGGTAATTCCTGAAGCCTTCCGTGTTCATGTCCCTCTAATTTTACTGCACTAACTCAGAAGGAAATGAGTAGAGTGGGTGTACCAAGCTACCATAGGCTCTAAATGGATTCATCCCAGAAGCCACCTCTCCATCAGATCTGGCTCACTCCTCCTTTGCATCTTCCACTCTGGTCTCTTACCCACTGAGCTCTGCCAACCTCCACTCTCCTCCCACTCGAAGTCTGGCCACAACAAAACAATCGCAAAGCAGGAAGCAGGTCTGGAGGGAGGTCAGCATGCTGGGTGATTATCAAGGGAATGAAGTAGGTTACTATAGAAATGCATTCTGCCTCTGCTAAGATCTTTCTCAAGAAAATGTATACTTTTGGAAATTCTAGCAAGGCTTACTGTCAGGATAGCATCAGAATTCTATTTTTTTCTTACCAGCACAAACAGAGAGTTTTACTAAAACCATTTCATTTAATCACCCAACAAAATTCAACAAATATTTAACAGGGTTTCCCTAGGGTTCTGCCAAATGCGCTGTGGGTGTAGCTGGCAGAATAATAACCCCAGAGATGTCCATGTTCTATTTTCTGTATCCTGTGGATATGCTATATCATACATAGATAAAAAGGTCTTTGAGATGAGATAAAGTTAAGAATCTTGACATGGGTAGAGTATCCTTTCTATATGGGAAGATAAAATGCAGTAACCAGGGTACATATAAAGGAAGGGACAGGAAAGTCAAGAGAAGAAAATGTGATGAGGGAAGCGAAGTGCAGAATAACGCAGACCTGCATCCCCTTAGGTGTTTTACCCAACAGGCAACCTCTCTAGTAGCTGGGAAAGGAAACGATAAGAGTCTCCCTACAACCTCCAGAAGAAACATAACCTTGTTGATCTATTTTGAACTTTTGACCTTTTGAGAGCCACCAGATAATAAATTTGTGTTGTTTTAAGTCAACAACCACGTAGTAATTAGTTGCTACATCTGTAAGAAACAAATAAAGTGAAATGCAATGAAATCAAGAGCCTCCCTCCATGTAGACTTACTGGACACTGGTCACCGCTTATTATTTCTTGTTTATGGCAGAATTTCCCAAAATGTATTTCAGAGCATTCAAGGCCTACAAGATGCTCTGCAATTTTAAACAGAGTTCGCCAATCAGATAAGTATACCTTATCACCCTCCTGAAGACTCACAATACTTATTTGAACATATTAAAGACTGAGTTGTCTTACAACCCACTACTAGTTTAATTTGACATGTTGTACATGTTGCTATGGTGCTGGAAGCTATGTCTCCAGTATTGCAAATACCATCAGTGTCACCCAGAGTGGACAGGTTTCAATGGAGCTTCCAGAATATTATACTTTAGGAAGAAAGGCCTGATAATCTACTTCTGAAAATTAGTCAAGGAAAACTTTATGTATTACAAGAGAATACTGTCTGATATAGTTCTGGAAGATGAGACCCCTAGTTTGGAAGGCCCTCAAGATACACAGTGGCCTCAACAATAGACTGACACATACCACTGACCATGAAGGTAGAACAGGACTGGCCAAGCTTTTTTGTTCGAGTACACATTAGGGGCTGACTCAGTAGGTGCTAACCACAGTCTCAATTGAGAAGTTGATTTCACGTTGTGGAAAATTCAGAGCTTTCCAAACTTATTTGATCATAGAAGCTTTCATATACTGATTTACATCAATATTATTAGCAGCAACACATACTTACTACATTGCGTGTTTGTATGTGTCTGGGCCCTGGGGATACAAGAATGAAGACATTCTTTAAACCACTTCTTATAGTTAAAACAAAAACAAGCTGAACCAAACTTTGAGAAACCCCATTAATCCCTACAACACTTGAAACATGCTGTCTTATGCTTTTAGTCATCCATTTAGGTGTTTTACCCAAGAGGAAGTTAAGTTCCTGGAGGGCAGGAGTATTTCTTGGCATGAAATGCTCCCCAGATCCATCAAAAGCTATTCTTCGGTAGCTCTGCCATCAGGAAGCTAGTATTTCAGTTTGTGAGACTTGCATAACCCACATTAATAAGAAACAAGATATTTTAGGAAGGAAGATGAGGGATTCTGTTGTCTGATAAACATTGTCACTTAGTAATTGAGCTTATTAGCCCAGATTGTTTTACTAGACAGTCACTAGGCTGTATAGTTCAAAAGACCTTCCTCAATCAAATAAACTTTTTAAAGATGTGACAGGAAGTCTGGTGACCAACATCCATAGCCGGAGTCTCCTCCTCCATCAACATGGCGTTTCACCATGCTCCTATTCTGCTGTCTTGATAGCCCTTTGAAGGGATGGTATTTAGTTAATTTCTAAGGTAGTATGAAGAATACAGTGGCTCTGTATGATAAACATTGGACTGCATGTGAGCCACAAGGTCGGCAATTTCAGCTTACCAGTCACTCCTTGGGAGAAAGATGAGACTTCCTTCTCCCTCAAAAATTTACAGCCTCAGAAACCCTATACAGAGTTGTCATGAGTCAGAATTGACTGGATGGCACTTAACAACAATGTAGTATGATAGCTAGGCTGCTATCTGAAGCATTAGAGGTTTCAGTCCACCAAGTGGCACCACAAAAGAAAGGCTAGAAGGTCCGCTTCTTAAAAATATCAAGCACTGAAAATCCCATGTGGCACAATTCAACTGTGACACAAATGGAGACGCTATGAGTTAGAATGGGCTCAATGGCAACAAGTTTTGGTTTTTCCTTTGGTTTATTTTCCCAAAAGGAAAAATATTAGTCCCACATACTGTAAATTTTATCCTGCTGCAAATAGCTTTAATTGCTCTTCTTTCAAAAGTATATTTTGTAGGTTTCCATTTTCCATGATCACAGGGACTGTAATTATGCAAATATCATGAGAAATTGACTGATTTTATAATAGAGGTATAGTAGCACTTAGCAATGCATGGTACTGTGGGTTAATGCGCCAGACTGCAAAGCCATTTGAATTGCAAGGTCGGCGGTTCAAACTCACCAGCTATTCCTTGAAGCCCTATACAGGGGTGCGATGGGTCGGAACCGACTCGACGGTACGTAACACAACAATAACATTTTAATTATAAAATTAGTAATCATAGCTACCCCATTTCCAGTTGCGTTTCAACTTAAATAGATCAATTTTCTAAAAATCACATATTTATTTTGATAATTCATTTAGGAAAAACCTGGAACATTTAATGAATGTTATGAATTACAAAGCATTACCATGAAAAAAACTCATCAATTTTTAAAGTACTATTGAATAGTCTATCAATCAGCTTTTCGGTAACAGTTAGCTGGGAGTGATGGCAGTGGTGGTGGTGGTGTTTATACGTTGTTGAGTCAGTTCCAACTTATAGTGACCCTGTATAGGGTTTCAGGGGCTGTAAATCTTTACAGGAGTAGAAAGTCTCATCCTTCTCCCATGAAGTGGCTGGTAGATTCAAACTGCTGACCTCTGCTGTTAGCAGCCCAACTTGAAACCCACTATGCTACCAGAGCCATTAAAAACAAAACAAAACAAAACTCCTAAAATTAAATGTTCTCAATGGTTCAGACAACTCTAAAGTGCTGACTGCAGTACCTAAGGAGAACGTTTTCTCAGGCCACACCCTTCCTTGTTTAGTGTTGTCAAGTAGGTTTTGGCTCATAGAGACCTTGTATAAGGTTTCCAAGGGGTAGCTGGTGGGGTTTAAAAAACTGGTCTTGTGGTTAGCAGACCAGTGCTTACCTTTAAGAAATAGGAAGTATTTCAACCCAAAGGGAATGCATTTTGTTTCATCTTGTGCTGTTAGAATACTAATTTTAAGTTCAGTTACCAGCGGGCAATTTATCATTATATAACCATTATGACACAGAAATGTCTTCTACTTTGATTATATTTCTCTTGTATATGAAGGTTCCTCCTGGTGGTATCAGCAGTTTGCCTTCAACTACTAACCCAACTGTTAGAGGTTTGAGCCCACACAGCAAGGGCACAGAGGAAGGTCTGACGATCTGCTGAACATTTCAGCCAGGAAAACCCTATGGAACAGTTCTACTCTGAAACATATGAGTCACACATTTTAAGCCCTCTTCCCTCCCAACAAGCAAGGCTGTATCATCTACATATCACAGGTAGTTCAAGGGTCTTCCTCCAATCCTAATGCCATGTTCTTCTTCATATAATCCAGCTTCTCAGATTATTTGCTCAGCATACAGACTGAATACATATGGTGACAGAATACAATTCTGACACACACCTTTTCTGATTTTAAACCATTCAGTATCCCCTTGTTCTATTCTAACAACTGTCTATTGGTCTTTGTACAAGTTCCTTATAAGCACAATTAAGTGTTCTGGAATACTTATTCTTGACAATGTTACCCATTGTTGTTGTCAGGTGCCATCGAGTCAGAACCGACTCATAATGACCCCATGCACAGCAGAACGAAACAATGTCCGATCCTGGGCCAACCTCACTACCGCTGCCACACTTGATGCCATCAATGATGCCACCTGGCCGATCCATCTCATTGGGGGTCTTCCTCTTTTTCTCTGGCCCTCCATCTTACCCAGCATGACATCCTTCTCCAGTGACTGTTCCCTTCTGACAACATGTCCAAAGTATGAGAGACGAAGTTTCATCTTGGCCTCCAAGGAACACTCTGGCTGCACTTCTTCTAAAACAGATCTATTTGTTCGTTTGGCAGTCCATGGCACTTTCAGTATTCTCCTCCAACACCACAAGTCAAAGGCATCAATTCATCTACGATCTTCCTTATTCACTGTCCAGCTTTTGTATCCATATGAGGTTATTGAAAATACCATGGCTTGGGTCAGGTGCACCTTACTCCTCAAGGTGACATCTTTGCTCTTTAACACTTTAAAAAGTTCCTGTGCAGCAGATTTGCCTAGTGCAATATGTCGTCTGATCTCTTGACTGCTGCTTCCGTGAGTGTTGATAGTTGATCCAAGAAGAATGAAGTCCTTGACAACTTCAATCTTTTCTCCATTGATAAGAATGTTGTTTATTGGTCCAGTGGTGAGGATTTTTGTGTTCTTGACATTGAGATGCAATCCATACCGAAGGCTGTGTTCTTTGATATGCATCAGTAAATGTTTCAAGTCCTCTTCACTTTCAGCAAGCAAGGTTGTTAATGAGTCTACCTCCAATCCAATGTTACCCATAGTTTATCACAATACACAAAGTCAGATGCTTTTCCATAGTTAATAAAGCACATGTAAACATCACTCGGTGTTCTCTACTTTCAACCAAGATCCATCTGACATCAGCAATGATATCCTTTGTTCCATGTCCTCTTCTGAATCTGGCTTGAGTTTCTGGCAGTCCCTATGGATGTACTGTTGCAACCATTTTTGAATTGTCTTCAACAAAATTTTACCTGCCTGTGATATTAATGATATTGTTCAATGATTTCTGTATTCCATTGGGTCACATATCTTTGCAATGGGAACAAATATGGATCTCTTCCTGTCAGTTGGCCAGGTAACTGTCTTTCAAATTTCTTGGCATAGATGAGTGATTCATCAGTTTGTAAAAAGATTTCAATTTGTATTCCATCAATTCCTAGAGTCTTATCCAATGCTTCCAATGCACCTTTGCATTTCTTCCTTAAGTATTATTGGTTCTTGATTATACACTACTTCTTGAAATGGTTGAACATCAACCATTTCTTTTGGGTACAATGACTCTGTGTATACCTTCCATCTTCTTTTGATGGCCTCTACATCATTCAATATTTTGCCAATAGAATCTTTCAGTATTGCAAGTCGGAGGCTTGAATTTTTTCTTCAGTTCTTTCAGCTTGAGAAATGCTGAGTGTGCTCTTCCCTTTGATTTTCTAACTCCAGGTCTTTGCAAATTTCATTATAAGACTTGACTTTGTATTCTCAAGCTACCCTTTGAAATTTTCTATTCGTTCTTTTATTTCCTTGTTTCTTCTATTACTTTAGCATTTCTACACTGGAAACCCAGTTTCAAGGTCTCATCTGACATCCTTTTTTTTTTTTTCTATTTTTTGCCTTTTTAATTACATTTTGATGATCTTGATGTCATCCCAGAACTCTCTGATCTTCGGTCATTAGTGTATAATGCTTCGAATTTATTCTTGAGATGATCTCTAAATTCAGATTGGTTATGCTTAAGGTCATATTTTGGCTTTCAAGGACTTGTTTTAATTTTCTTCAGCTTTAGCCTGAATTTGAATATAAGCAATTTATGGTCTGTTCGACAGTTGGCCTCTGGCTGGTGATATTGAGCTTTTCCATGTTCTCTTCCTACAAATGTAGTCAATTAGATTTCTATGTATTCCATCTGATGAGGTCCATGCCTTTTGTGCTGTTTAAAAAAGGTATTTATATTGAATAAGTCACTGGTCTTGCAAATTTTTATCATGTAATCTCCAGCATAATTTCTGTCACCAGGCCATATTTTCCAACTACTGATCCTTCATCTTAATTTCCAACCTTCATATTCCAATCACCTGTAATTACCAATACATTTTGATTACACGTTTGTTCAGTTTCAGACTGAAGAAGTTGGTAGAATTCTTCAATGACATCTTCATTGGCTTTAGGTTGGTGTATAATTTTAATAGTCGGGATATTAACTAGTCTTCCTTGTAGGCATATGGATATTATCCTATCACAGATAGCATTGTACTTCAAGACACAATGGAAGCACACTGAAATGTTTTCTTTTAGATGATCAATGTGACACCATTCCTATTAAATTTCTTGTTCACAGCACTGTAAACCATATGGCTTTAAGATTCGAAATGACCAATACCAGTCCAGATCAGCTCACTAATGCCTAGGAAATTGATCTTTATGTATTGGATTTTATTTTTGACAACTTACAATTTTCCCACATTCACAATTTGTCCATTTCATGTTCTGATTAATAATAAATGTTTGTAATGATTTCTCCTCATTTTGACCTGTGCCCCCATCAGCAAATGAAAGTCCCAAAAGCTTTACTTTATTTATATTATAGTAATTCTACTTTGAGAAGGCAGCTCTTTCCCAGTTGTATTTTGAATGCCTTCCAACCTCAGGGGCTCATCTTCCAGCACTGTATGTGGCAATGCTTGGCTTCCATTCATAAGATTTTCAGTGCCTAAACATTTAGAAGTGGTCTACCTCTCCTTCTTCCTAGTCTGTCACATTCTTGAAACTAAGAAAAAACCTGTATATCATATGTGACCTGATAGTACTTAAAATACTGGTGGCATCTCTTCCAGCATCACAGCAACACAAACGTTACTACAGAATGACAAACTGACAGACTCTCTAAGTTTGTATTAACTACTTACTCCATTTCAGTCGCAGAGACACAGGGGAGTCTCCTCTTGACTGCTTGTGGGTAAGAGGTTCAATGAAGTGCCATAGTATCACCTGTAAGGGTATCAGGCTTATAAATGATTCAGGCAACCCAAACAAGACAGATATTGGTCCAAAGCAAAGGTGATTAGTAGAAACAAACCTCACATTTTAAAAGGTTATAAGAAAAACAGGTTTAATGGAAGGATATGGAGGTACCTTTAGACTCCAATGAAGAGCTTCAGGAGCGAGAACACCATAGAAACCAAGACATCTGCTCTATCTACATTATTCATCTCTGCTTGTCCTGCTCCCTTCTTTCTTCACAGCTGCATATCTATTTTCTATAAACCTTGACAACTAACTGCAGGGTAGTACCAACCAGTTCTGATGAAGTCACTGGTGAGTGCCCATTGCCCACTCAGATGGCACTAGTCACGTGGAGCTACAGACCCATGTAAACTTTCACTCGAGTAATTTAAAATCTTTGGTGTCAAAACACATATGTCAACCTTGCGTATCTCAAAGTGCTTCTGAAGGTGCCTACAATCTATTTAATTTCCATTTAGCACCTTTTCTGTTTTAGATTAAAAAACCACAACAAAATGAAATCAGTTGCCACTGAGGCACCTCTGACTCATGGAGACCCCATGTATGTCAGAATAGAACTGTGTTCCATAGATTTTCATTGACTGGTTTTTTGGAAGTAGCTCACCAGGTTTTGCTTCTAAGGTGACTGTGCGCAGACTCAAACCTTCAACATTTTAGTTAACAGTCGAGCATGTAAATCATTTATACCAACCAGGGACTCCTTTTATATGAGTGTTGTGGTTGAGTGCCGTCAAGTCTGTTCCGATCCATAGCAACCCTCTATGGGGTTTCCGAGGAGCAACTGGTAAGCTTAAACCACTGACACTGCGGTTCAAATTAACTTTGTAGTTCAGCTCATAGACTCACAGTGCCACACAGGGACTCTTTTTATATGATTAAAGGCATTTATAATATACCATTATTGATGTTGTGGATTAAGTGCCATCGAGTCAGTTCCAACCCATATCGACACCTGTATAGGGTTTTCAAGGAGAAGCTGGTGAATTTGAATAAACAGCCTTAAAATTCAAATTAACCTTACTGTCCAAAGTATAATTCCACAGTGTCACACCAGGACTCCCATACCATTACTACAACTACATAGTAAAAATATGCATAAGCAAAAAAGACTGAAAGGAAAGACATTATGATTCTAACCACAGATCGAGTGTTGTTGATAAATATCATCAAGTAGGTTCCAACCCACAGTAATCTTGTAAAGGGTTTCCCTGGTGAGTCTAACCTGACAACTTTGTGGTTCAAACCAACCTTGTGGTCTAGTGCTTATCCTAAAGCACCACACCAGGAATCCACGGATATACTAGGAAGATGGAATTATAAATGATTTTTCTCATCGCCATTCTCCAATGTTTTATAATATGACACTTTAATGTGAAAAATGCATTTGCATATTTTAAGTGATTGTTAATTTAAATGTCTATAAATGCTTTTGAAAATGAATCTTGATGGTACAATGGTTAAGCACTTACTTCATTCTAACCAAAAGGTTGGCAGGCAGTTCTACTCTGTTAAATGGAGTCACTATCGAGCTGAAAATCTGCCCAATGTTACACAAAACAACAACTGCCTGGAAAATGTCTAATTCTGGGAATTCACTAGTAGAATCTGTAATTTTGTTGATAAAAATAGTATTTTTTTAACAAACTCTTTTCTCTCTTGGCACAAGAAAATCTAAAAGATGTCCTTCTTCCTATGCATCATAAAAGTGGTAAAACTTCTAATTGTGAATGTGTGAGGACCTTGAAAAGTTATGGAAAAGCAAGTAATCTCAGCCATAATCAACAAAGACAGCAGTATAACCTCAAGAAGCCATAAAAAAAAAACCTTGCATATATGAAATAATCAGAATAACATATATGGTGGTGGTGGTTATGTGCCGTGGAGTCGGTTCTGACTTACAGTGACCCTGTACAGGGTTTCCGAGTCTGTAAATTTGTACAGGAGCAGAAAGACTCATCTTTCTCTCGCAGAACAGCTGGTAGTTTTGAACTACTGGCTTTGCAGTTTGCAGCCCGATTCCTAACCACTACACTACCAGAAATCCTTGAATAACATATATGAACAAAAGTCAAAGGTACAAATGTAAGCTTAACTTTGAGAAGGATAATATAGCCAAAAAAGGTTGTTGCTGTGATTAAGGGTCACTGAGTCAATTCCAACTCATAGCGACCCTATATAGAGTTCCCAAGAAGTGGCTGGTAGGTTAAACTGCCAACCTTATGATCTGAAGTGCAGTGCTTATCCTATAGCACAATACCATTAAATTGACAATTTTAGTAATGTTAATGGGAGTGTAGTGGTTATGAATCGGGCTGCAAATCACAATGTCAGCAGTTCGAAACTACCACCTGTTCCACGAGAGAAAGATGAGGCTTTCTGCTCCTGTAAAGATTTACAGCCTCGGAAACTGGGTACAGGGTGGCTATGAGTCAGAACTGACTCCATAGTACATCACAACAACAACAACAACAACTTTGTTTGGTGACGGTGTTTGTGAGCCACTGAGTTGGTTCTGACTCACACTGACCCTGTATAGGGTTTCTGAGGCTGTAAGTATTTACAGGAGCAGGAAGCCTCATCTTTCTCCTGAATGATTACTTGCGATAACTATAAAAGTAATCTGACAGAGAGAACCGTTATTAATTAAGAAAGCTGAAATACACAGGTAGAAAGCAAGCCATGCCCTGGTTTGTTCCATCAGATAGAGGAGCAGCCTTCACGTCTTTATTAAAATAAACTTGTTTACCTCCTGTCCTGCAATAGCCACAACCTGGAAGTTCATTTTCTGAATGAAGACACCCCACTAAACACCTGTTATGAGGTTATAAAACGCATAAAAAATAAAAACCTTGATCTTTGAAAGTTCACAATTTTTTCAGTTTGACTAAATGTATATTAAAATGGTCAAACACTGTATACCTGCTCCAGATACAAAAACTACTGTTTGAACAAAGAAATGTCCTTTCAAAAATA
Source organism: Chrysochloris asiatica (assembly GCF_000296735.1). Lineage (NCBI taxonomy): Eukaryota > Metazoa > Chordata > Mammalia > Afrosoricida > Chrysochloridae > Chrysochloris > Chrysochloris asiatica. Next base: position 18,023,583 of record NW_006408548.1, on the reverse strand, counting down.
AAAGATGTACTTGGTAGCGGATGACAGTGAAGAATGATAAGCTCCCAGCTAAAAATAAATAACAGGGGGAAAAAATCAGAGAAGCCCACACAAAGACCAGTCAAAGAAGTGTGAGTTTAAAGAATGGCAAGCAAGCTACACCAGCCTAAGAAAAGTAAGGTCAAGGACAATAATAAAGCCTAAAGGAAGACAAAGCAAGAATGGCTTGTGTTTGAAGTCCAAGGTAGAATCCTGAATTTGAATAGAGTGATGATGGGAAGCTATGTGACAACTATAGAGACTGTTGCAAAAGTTAGTCATTTAAAAACAAAGAAAAGTCGAAGTTCTTAGAAACGATGCTTTTAAATTCTTGAACTAAAGCCATTTACAGGCCTGTTTCAGTACAAGCATGGTGAACACCATATGCCAGTAACATGACTTTTCCCTATTTTAAGTTTACGCCCAACAATATTCATAGGTTCATATATGCATGACCCATTTCTAAAATCAGGGTAGGCCAGTTTCATATGGAAACACAATATGCCACACCAGTCTCCCATTAATGGTTCCCAGGAAGACCTGACAGGTGAGTGGCAGAAATGAGCTTTTTGATGGTAAATTCCCAGCACCCAGTAACCTACACTAGAGAACACCACCAGAGAAAAGACAGCAGTACTATATTTTAGCTCAGCAGGGAAAGGAGCTAAATTGTTCTCCCTTTTTATTAATAGACCAGCATTTAGTTCAACAGTTTTAATTTGCAGTAGAATTTTTCACTCTCTTCTGAAAACTGAAAGATGAATGGTTTTCTGCATAATGCTTGTCTACAAATTCTGTGACTATTCACATGATTGCAGATTTTTCAAAATAGGGAAGTCAGTCTAAAGAATATTAGCTTTATCTTTTTCGCTAAATGACATATGTGATGGTTAGTCAAAAAGTATTGCTACAAAATGATAGATAACTTTATTAAATAAAAATATCAAAATGTGAAGCAATGGCTTCATGGCATATCCTCCGTCTAGGTCTAAACACTTCTAAAGGCAGTGTTTCCATTTCTCTAACTCTTTCCAAGGAATTCTGCAATCTTTGATTCACACCACACCAAAACAGCAGTTTTGGTAACCTCGAGGGACTCAAATCTTGTTCCTTTTAAATGCTCTTTGAGTTCGGTAAATAAAAGCATGTCTAAAGTGGCAATATCAGAGCTATAAAGTGAGTGAGTAACGTTTCCCATGGGAATTCTCACAGGGCAGTCCATGCTACCCTGTAAGAATAAGCAGGTACATTGTCCTGAGGGAAAAACAATTCCTTGGTGCAACTTTCCTGACCTTTCTTTCCTTAACACAGTTTTTTATTTTCTTCAAACTACTAATTTGCTTTTCCAGTTCTTAGTGGGACTTACTACTTTGACTTAAAAAATCCTTTGCTGTTGTGGTTGTTAGGTGCCATCGAGTCAGTACCAACTCATAGCGACCCTATGCACAACAGAACGAAACACTGCCTGGTCCTGGGCCAATCTCACAATCGCTGCTACATTTGAGCCCACTGATGCTGCCACTGTGCCAATCCATCTTGTTGGGGGCTTCCTCTTTTTTGCTGACCCTCCACTTTACCAAACATGATATCCTTCTCCTGACAATATGTCTGAAGTATGAGAGATGAAAGCCTGGCCATCCTGGCTTCCAAGGAGCACTCTGGCTGCACTTCTTCCAACACAGATCTGTTGGTTCTTTTGGCAGCCCGTGGCACTTTCAATATTCTTCTCCAACACCATAACTCAAATGCATCCATTTTTCTACGATCTTCCTTATTCATTGTCCAACTTTTGCATGCATATACTGAAAATACCATGGGTTGGGTCAGGTGCACCTTGGTCCTCAGTCATTCTTACAGATGTAGAAATAAGACAATCTAACATCTAAAGCACTCATAAGAATGGAAAAGGAAAGGCAGGGAGGAAGACAAGGGGAAAGGGAAGAAAGAGAATTAACTAAGACAGAAAAATAGAGGAAATGAAACTTGGTCCCTTTGAACAAAACATCATAAATTAATTATTTAATAGTGTCACTTTATACAATTGAAAATATTTTTTCATTCTTTAAGAAAAAAATAATTTCCATGAGTATACCATACAACAGTAGCTCTGGGACCATAAGATATTTAGTCATATTTGGAAAAGTTCTTTGGGCATAAGGCCTAAATACTCAAAAAGAGATTCCTGCCAAGGGGCAGCAGCTAACTGGACTCAGGGATTTTCAGCAGAGCCCACATGTGCATATTGAGGATTTTGAGAAAACCAATTTCATCCCAATATTTATTCTGCTTCTGAAATTTTAACTGAATGTTCCAAAGTCTGAAGGAAACCTCATCACACAAAATACCATTTCTTTTCCCTTTGTGAATTTGTGTACCTATTCTGCAACTTTTCTTTCTAAAGTATTTTTATTTTTACTCTTACTGAAGAAATCTTTACCGGATTTATCTACAGTCTTCCAGTCTCAGTTCATGACAACCCTTGCACTTATTTTCCCTAAAAACTCAAAGATAGGTTTCTAAGTTATGTAATAATGAACTTCATCCTTTTGTACAAATTAAACCAGAAATTATCAAGCAGTAGGTAAATGGAAAACTGAGTTAAAAAAAAAAAGAAAACGGACCAATCTATTGCAGGCTCAGCTTTTTTAGAAAGAGATTAAGGTGCAGGCAGTCAACTGTTATGAAGGTCACCAAACAAAATGTTGCAATCTTAAAGTGCTATTGACATGTAGGCAGTGTGCAGCTGCACTTCCCGACTAACTCATGTAGCTGTTTCTCCTAACTCATTGCTTCCTGCAAAACCATTCATAAAAGGTACCTTATAACCATCTATTATATTTGCAGGAAGTTTTTCCAAAAATTTAGGAGATTTTTTTTTAATTGAGATAATTAATGCTCAAATAACATACATGTTTAAAATTTGGCTCCCCATTTTCAGCTTTTGTTATAAGAAAACCACAAACTCAAAATTTCAGTTGGTTTCATGTGAGCTATGACAAATCTGTCCTTTCATTACTCATTATTCACCTGCTGGAAAGGTCTGAATTCCCAACTTGTTTCTATTGGAAATGTTCTGATTTTCATGGGAAATTGCTGAAACCAAAGCTTTCTAAGTCAAAATCAGAAGGAAGCATTCCTGGAAATGAATGGACCCTTCGTTCACTTCCTCTTGTTCTTGACCTGCTGCTTTCCTATTGGCAATGACAGCTCCTTGTAAAGCAAACAGCTTCCTACTCTGAATGGGAATGTCTGTCTTCCAGGTTCATTTTGCAAGCACAAAGCTCACTGAGAGTCATTCAGGGAGTGAATCAGACTTACAGTCCATAATCACAGAGCTGACCTTTAAACCTCAGCCTTTAATAGAGCATTGGGTTATTTTGTTTTATGTTTGCTCAACAGTTGCAGGTCACAAGGGTCTGGGCTTACTGAGGTGGGACAAACTAGGGAATCTTGCTCTAACTTCCAATTTTCAACTGATAGAAGAGGGTAGGAGGCTGGGCTAATAGCACACCTCAAGCCCCAACATCAAGTGTACCCTGTATCACATGCTGAAGAACTTGTTATTAAGTCTATAGTATCTAGACTTTAAAACATTCTGATAGCTCACCCTTAGCTAGCAACTTTGGGAGAGACAAGAAACTTTTAACTCTTTGCTTGCACTCTATGCTAAGGAAAGGGAACATCCTTCACAACGGGCTGTATAAGGCCCACGAAATCATTTGTTCTGGTCTTGCCAAGGCAACTGCAGTTCTAGATGTCATATGTTTGTTGTTACCAAGCGCCGTCGAGTTGGTTCTGACTCATAGCAACCCTGTATAGGGTTTCCAAGGAGTGGCTGATGAGTTTGAACCACTGATGGTTCAAACCGACCTTGCAGCCCAGTGCCATATCTCACAGTGCATTAATTAAATGTTTGTCCAAATATAGCAGGCTAATTTATAAGTTGATAATTTTGTATGACCCATGAATGATGTTATAAATTTTGGTAGAAAAAAGTTTCCTCACCCCATCTACATGAGTCCTGGTATGACGCTGTAAGATAAGCACTTGACCACAAGGAACAACCACTCCTTGGAAACTCTATACAGGGTCATTATGATTGTGTGGATCATGACAAGCTATGGACAACACTGTGAAGTATGAGTATTCCATAACACTTAATTGTGCTCATGAAGAATCTGTGCATGGACCAAGAGGCAGTTTTTAGAACAGAACATAGGAATAATGAATGGCTTAAAATTAAGAAAGGTGTACGACAAGGTAAGTATTTTTCTCCATACTTATTCAACCTGTATGCAGAGCAAATAATCCAAGAAGCTGGGTTCTATGAAGAAACACATGGCATCATTGGAGGAAGACTCATTAACAACCTGCGATATGCAGAGGATACAACCTTGCTTGCTGAAAGTGAAGAGGACTTAAAACATTTACTGATGAAGATCGAAGAGCACAGCCTTCAGTATGGATTACATCTCAATGTCAAGAAAACAAAAATTCTCACCAGAGGACCAATAAACAACATTCTTATCAATGGAGAAAAGACTGAAGTTGTCAAGGATTTTATTCTTCTTGGATCAACTATCAACACTCACGGAAGCAGCAATCAAGAAATCAAAGGACGTATTATATTAGGCAAATCTGCTGAACAAGAACTTTTCCTAAAGTGTTGAAGAGCAAAGACGTCAGCTTGAAGACTAAGGTATGCCTGACTCAAGCCATGGTATTTTCAATAACCTCATATGCATACAAAAGCTGGACAGTGAATAAGGAAGACCGTGGAAGAATTGATGCTTTTGAGTTATGGTGTTGGAGGAGAATAATGAAAGTACCATGGGCTGCCCCAAAAACCAATAGATCTGTTTTGGAAGAAGTGCAACCAGAGTGTTCCTTGGAGGCCTAGATGGCCAAACTTTGTCTCTCATACTTCGGACATATTGTCAAGAGGGACCAATCGCTGGAGAAGCATATCATGTTTGGTAGGGTGGAGGCTCTGAGAAAAAGAGGATGACTTCCAACCAGATGGATTGGCCAAGTGGCAGCATTGATGGACTCAAGTGTGGCAACAGTAGTGAGGTTGGCCCAGAATTGGGCAGTGTTTCGTTCTGCTGTGCATAAGGTCACTATGAGTTGGTACAGACTCAATGGCACCTAACAACAACATGAGCCAGAACCAACTCAATTAACAACAAAAACCCATGCTCTATCCCAAGTGATATCAAAGCCTAAGGCAAAAGGAACAATTAGTAATACTGATCCACCTTTAATTAAAATTTTTTTTGTTTATCATGTATTTCCTTTTTATGCTCAGCTTTCATTATTAGAAAACTTTGCATTAAAATACGTACCTTGACGTATGCTATGTTTTTCTTGGGACTTCCAAGACGTCTCCCTCCCTTTACCCTAAACTAGCCCTAGTCCTGTTCTTTGTGTCATGCCACTGTTTCCGGCTTACATCTCATCTACAAATGGAAGTAGATCTTGTCCTTTTGCTAGAGATGCTTACAGCTGAGATAAGATAAGAAGGGCACAAAGTGCCATTATTGATCAGCCGCTGTATGCCAGACACTTCATGTACATCCTTTCTGGTTCTCACCAATGAGGAAAGTACAGTAATCCCGTTTTAGAAACTGACACTTGGTGTAACCTGCTTTGTCCTGACTCCATCCCTCCTAGGAACTGGCCCCACCAACCACCTGACATTGAAGCCAAAAATCTGGGAATTGTCTGTGATTCCTTTTCTCTTCACCATTGAGTCTATCACCAACACCTGTAACTGTTTGCAACCATCTAAGTAGCTTCGGAAACCCTATACAGAGTCTCTATGAGCAGGAGCCGACTCGACGGCACTTAACAACAACAACAACAATCAGTCCATAGTGGAGTGAAGTTCAAAAGGTGGTCTGTTTGATGAAAATACCCACACCCTTCTGCTGTATCTTTCACCTCCCAAGGGACATCAGTCTAGGACTGTTTTGATATCTCCTGGATAGTCTAGGACAAACTGAATTATTTCTAAGCGCTGAAAGTTCTGAAGATTTATCCAGTACATTTGAGTTTGATCTTACATGCAAACTCTGTCCCGGACCCAGGACACCTCTCTGAACATCAGATTCCTCCTGGATATCTCACATACATTTCACACTGACCTGTCCAAGACCAGACTTTTCATCTTCTCCTTAAACTCTACTTCTCTCCCAGTATCCTCCATCTCAGGGCCTGGCACCTTAGCCAGTGGCTACTCAAGTCAGGAGCCTGGCAGCTGTCTCTGACACCCCTAAACATTTCCCCATCCAAACCATTACCAACAGCTGGCCATTTAATTAATAGTAACTATGGGGGGGGAGGGGATCCTGGTGTGGGGCTGTGAGTTAATGTGCCAGACTGCAAAGCCGTTTGAATTGCAAGGTCGGTGGTTCAAGCTCATCAACTGCTCCTTGGAAACCCTATACAGGGTCACTATGGGTTGGAACCAACTCGACAGCACTTAACAACAATGGATTCCTGGAGTTCTGGTGTGGCACTGCAGGACAAGCACTGGACTGAAAGGTCCACTTAGACCTCAAGGTGGGTGGTTCAAATTCAGCAGCTGCTCCTCAGAAACCCTATAGAGAGTCACTATGACTCAGACCTGACTCAACGACACTTAAGAACTATGGACTGTGATGTGGTGTGATAGGCTCAGTACTAGTCTGAAACCCACAAAGTTGGCAGTTCAAACCCGTCAGCTGCTCCTCAGAAATCCTATACAGGGTCGTTATTGTTAAGTGATTCCAACTCATAGCGATCCTATATAAGGTTTCCGAGTAGTGCTGGTAGGTTTGAACTGCTGGCCTTCTGGTTCACAGTCCAGTGCTTATCCTACAGTGCCACAACAGGAATCCAATGAGACAACAGAGAAGTTAATTTGCCCAAAGTCATATAGATAGTAAGAAGAGGCATTACTGCAGTCTGGTTTTAGCAAATACATAACTACTACATTCAACCTCCAAAATATCATATCTCAAATCCATTCATTTTACTGGCTTTACATTGCTTTTGTTGTTAAGAGTGTCGAGTCGGGTCCAACTCATAGCGACTCAGTATATGGTTTCCGAGTAGCGTAGTGGTTACGAATCGGGCTGCAAACCTCAAGGTCAGCAGTTCGAAACTACCAGTTGCTCCGAGGGAGAAAGATGAGGCTTTCTGCTCCCGTAAAGATTTACAGCCTCGGAAACCCTGTTCAGGGTCGTTATGGGTCAGAACCGACTCGACGGCACTTAACAACAACAACCATCTTATTCCAAGCAACTCTCCTGTCCATAGTATTCTCAGTCACCCTCAGTGTTCATTCAAGTAACTGCCAAAGCCCACTAAATGGTCATCTTTGTTCTATTTATGACTCATTTCCACACATCAGTCTTTCTGAAGAAGCCAGCATGGTCTTTTTAAAGTTTATATCAGATTATGTCATTTCCTCTACTTACACTCCTCACAAGCATCTAACTAATTTGTGAATACATTTCAAACTCCTAAATGTGGCTGATGGAGTACAGGTGTGGCGCTGTGGGTTAATGTGTTGGACTACAACATCGGTTTGGATCACAAGCTCAGTGTGGTTCAAGTTCACCAGCTGCTCCTCAGAAATCCTATACAGAGTCACTATGAGTCAGAACTGACTCGATCAACAACAGAAATGGCCGATAAGCTCCAGAGAGAGTAAACATCTTTCTTATTCTTTCCTAAAATCACACAAGAAATGAGAATGAGAATCAGAGTTTTCTTGACAAAAGTGTTATTTTTATTTTTTAGGCAGCATCACAAAAATGTAATCAATGACATTTTCCTGAACTAAGTCTCATGCCTGGATAAAGGAGGTCTGTCTATTCAAACTAAGAACAGAGAATAAGAGATTAGATGAAGTCCACACAGTTATTACTGCTCCTTGAATTCGTTTCTTCAATAAGTCTTGATTAACACAATAGGAATAAAGCCAAACTTTTTCTTTTTTTTAAACAGCATAGACTAGGATGTTTAGATTTGGGCTGTAATTCAAAGAGTTAGGTCTTAACACACATTGACACTTGAACTGATCACCACTACTGCCAAGCTTCTAAGTTGAGAGAGAAGCCGTCACAAATCTAATACCAAATTTGACTTAAAATTTTCTCTTCAATCTTCCCAGAACAACATTTGTCTTCCTAAACCCCAACCAATATTGCAATCAAGTTGACTCTAAGTCATGGTCACCCCAGGTGTGTCAGAGTAGGTCAGTGTTCCATAGGATTTTTAATGGCTCAGTTATCAGAAGCACATCGCCAAGTTTTCTTTTGAGATGCCTCTGAAAGCCTCCAATCTTTCAGTTCACATCCAAGTATATTGACCATGTGCATCACTATGTGAGTCCTTTTGCCTTCCTGCCTTCCAATCCTAGATGAAATGCCTTGTCTACCTTCCCTTTCCTATTAAACACATTATTTTGAGCTTCTAAGAGTTCACTTTGGATTTTTAATCATCCCATGTTCCCCTCTCTCAGGAACAGCGAAAGATGTGAGTTCAAAGGCGATTTTGTTTCTTAGCATTGCTGAGAGTTGCGGATACAAACATGATTTCAGTTAAATTGTTCCTTATGATACAATTTAAAACACTGGTATTGATACAATACTTACAAAAAAATCAGACTATTCAATCTGTTCACATAAGAATTTTGTATCAAAATAGTAATTTTATTACTTCTATATTTCTTGGCTAGCTCCCTTTCCAGCTTTTCTCTTCTTGGTAAAATCTAAACTGCCTAAAGGAATTCTGGCTTCATTTCAAGGGGATATTTGATTAATAGACAGAGACGGTGGTGGTAGTGTGTCGTGGAGTCAGTTCCGACTCATGTGACCCTGTACAGGGTTTCTGAGGCTGTAAATCTTTACAGGAGCAGAAAGCCTCATCTTTCTCCCGAGACAGAGAAGAGGGACTTGTATTCTAAAAGTGAATGGAATAAAGGTTTGACTTGTACTACTCCATTTGTCTAACTGTTAATGAGAAATGGTTGTGCTGAGTTAAGTGAGCTAGGGAGCGTGGGGACACTGCTTTGACATCATTATTATTGCTCTACTCTCTGAAATATATTTTTACAGCATTTTATCAGCCGCTTCACTGAATTTCTCTGCAAACGATTATCTTCTCACATATTTCATTAGGAAAGAAAGCATACGGTCTTTTTAGATTCAACTTAAAAATAAGTTGAAAGTGTTTGCGAAGCTTATAGGAATTAGTTCATTCAATCTGTTCTGTCACTGGATAAAATTGTCTAAAAAGGAAGCCAAGTTATTTTTTATTTTAAAGAACTATGAAGTCTTTTTGTGTAGAGCAGTGATGGGGTCCTGATATGGCAATGTAGGATAAGTACTAGACTTCTAACTACAAGGTCAGCAGTTCAAACCTATCAGCCTCTCCTTGGAAACACTTACAGGGTAGGTATAAATTGGAACCGACTTGACGGCACGTAACAACAACAATAACAGAATCGTGATAAATGATCTTCCTATCATATAGTAAATAGGCTTATTAATAATCTTGTTTTTGTTGTTGTTAAGTTCCGTCAAGTTGGTTCTGACCCATTGCAACCCTGTATAGGGTTTCCAAGGAGCGACTGGTAAGCTTGAACCACCAACCTTGTAGTTCAAATGGCTTTGCAGTCTGGCGCATTAACCCACAACACCACACCAGGACTCCATTAATAATTTTACTAAGGTTTAAATCATTTGGCTACTAATTAGCATTTTTCCTAAACCAAAACAAAAACAAATCTATTGCCATTGAGTTGATTCCAGTTCACAACAGCCCTATCTAGGGTTTCTAAGACTAAGTCTTTACAGACTCGGATAGGCTCCTCTCTCTCCTGAAGAGTGGATGGTGGGTTTGAACTGCAGATCTGTAGTTAGTATACCAACTCTTAGCCCATAATGCCAGCAGATCTCCTAGGTACAGAGTAAGGGGCAAAAGAGGATAAACCTAGTACAAAGTGTGGAGTTGAGGTATTTTTGTGTTAGAAACTGGCAACCTAATCTAATTGTGCTCCTAGTTTAACTTATCTAGATTACATAGTATTAGGAAGGAAGGGAGGGAGGAGGAAAGAAAGGGAGAAGACAGGAAAGTAGGACAGAATGGAACAAAGGAGGAAGGGTAGATTCACAAAAACATGAAATGGCCAATAGGGTGGACAGTTTTCAGTGGAGCTTACAGAATAAGACAGATTTGGAAGAAAGACCAACAATCTACTTCCAAAACGTAGCCAATGAAAGCCTATAAAACACGTCCGACCCACTTTCTTTGGATATGTCATCAGAAAAGCTCAATCACTGGAGGAAGACATCATGTTTGATGAAGAACAGGGCCAGTGAGGGCTCAGGAAACCCCTGGTGCGATGAACCGACACAGGGGCTGCTGCGATGTACCAGAACATGCTGGACAGGATTGAGCAACAGTTTGTTTTATGGTACATTAAGGTCAGCACCATGAATCAAACTCAACTCAATGGCAACCAACAACAAAAACCTTGAGAATTTCCTTACAAATTCAGTTGTCTAGTTTCCTCTTTAAAAAAACAGGAAGGCGTAGCCACTCCATGCCTGCCTTTGGAGGAGTAGCTGCCCGGTTTAGATTAGACACATGCAGGCCCGTTCCCAGCTGTGTTTACCATTTTTGGATAGCTTGTCCTGTTCAATCTTTCCAAGTTCCATTACCTATTTGGTTCCTAAAGGCGTTTAGCCCATGAGACCCTCCTGGGTTCTGGTGTGGCACTATAGGATAAGCACTGGACTGCTCTCAACAAGGTCAGCAGTTTGATCCCACAAGCCACTTCTTGGAAATCCTATATGGGATTGCTAGGAGGCAGAACCAACTTGATGGCACTTAACAACAAGGGTCCTCCTGATCTAGGCCATCACTGCAAACATTCCAATCAGCAAAATGAGCACTTGGCATTTGACCACAGCCTGGCTACGTCTCCGCCAGCACTGCCTTGAGTCACTTTTTATCTATGATTAGGTCATTGAATTTATGATTCTTAATGAGCACTGAACATTCCTCAGAACAACCGCCCCCCACCCCATTACTAGTTTTTAATTTGCCAATAAATATCACAAGGATATGTAGTTAGGTGCTGTAAATGAGTGAATGATGAATGAGAATCAGTCTTTTGGTCTGACTCCAATCTGGAAAACCATTTCCTAAAATTTTAATCCATCTTCCTAAACAAAAAAAAATTGAGCACAAATTACTACCTCTTAGCAAACTTCATAAACTAACTGAAAATCCAGAGTTCTCTGATATACTCTTTAAGGGTAACACATTTGTGGCAAAAAGATAGGAGCCCTGGGTTTAAAAGAATATTTTTGAAAATGTGCATCTGTACCAGTGTTTCCTAATAGTCCTCTCATCATTCTTATTTTTACTTTGGTATTTTTTGCTGCTGTTAAGTGCTGTCGAGTTGGTTCTTACCCATAGCAACCCTGTGTACGGTTTCCAAGGAGCAGCTGGTGAGCTTGAACAGGCAACCTTTTGGTTCAAATCAACTTTTGCAGTCCAGCGCATTAGTCCACAGTGCCACAGAAGAACGCCTACTTTGGTATAAAACAGGGCTATTCTAACATGCTATCTGAATATCAGACTACCACGGTACATAAAGAAATCTCACTAACAAGAGCCTAGGATACTTTCTGAAGACCTCATGTGGCACAGTAGGAAAAGCATTGGATTGCAAAGTCAGTTTAGACTGCAAGGCCAGAGGCTCAAACCAACCAGCTGCTCCTCAGAAACCTTATACCCGGTCTCTATGAGTTGTAACTGACTGGGCAGCACTTAACAAGAAGAGGGTATTTTCTGGAGTATTGGTATGGCATGGTAGAATAAGCACTGGACTAACCACAAGGTCAGTGGTTCAAATGTACCAGTCACTCCTCAGAAACACTGTATGAGGTAGCTATGAATCAGAACTGACTCAAGGGCACACACCAAGAAGATACTTTCTAGTCTTAAGACATCTCTGCAATAGTCAGGTTAGAGTTCCTGGCGAAGACTTTACAGAAAGATCAGGCACATTCATTTGAAAACTACATGAACTAGCCAGGGTCACAATAGTGGCGATTGATTCGTGATTGCTTCAGTTCTCAAACTTCAATGAACCATCTAAAAGTCTTGTGAAATGTAGATTCTGATGCTGTAGGTCTGGGGTGGGGCTTGAGAATTTGCATTTCAAATGTGCATTTCAGGGTTCTACATCTGCCTGTCAGTTGGCTGTACTGTGGTAGCTCGCATGTTGTTATGATGCTAGAAGTTATGCCATCTGTATATCAAATACAGCAGCAGCATCCATATTAGAAAGATGACCCTACTGTACTTGAGATACTACAGAGTTTATAGACTAAAACAGACTAAGAAGAACAGCCTGGTGGTCTACTTCTAAAATTTAGCCAATGAAAACCCTATGGATCGCAACAGAATAGTGTCCAAGATAGTGCGAGAAGATGAATACCCATGGTTGGAAGGTATTCAAAATACACAGTGGGCACAACATTCGACTGGAGCGTATTAGCAATTGTAAAGATGGCGCAGGATTAGAGGTTTGTTCTGTTTTACCTTGGGCTGCCACGAGTCAGAGCCAATTCTATGGAAACTAACGAAGAAAATGCAGCAAGGTTGTTTGTTGTGGTTAAGTGCCGTCACATTGTTTCTGCCTCATAGCAGTCCTGTGTAGGGTTTGCAAGGAAAGCCTCATCTTTCTCCCATGGAAACTCTGGTAATTTTGAACTGGTGACCGTGAGATTTAGCAGCCCGACTTGTAACCACTACACTACCAGAGTTCCTTATAGACCCTGTATGGTGGTGGTGGTTATGTGCAGTGGAGTTGGTTCCGACTCATAGTGACCACGTATAGGGTTTCTGAAGCTGTAAATCTTCAAGGGAGCAGAAAGCCTCATCTTTCTCCTGCGGAACAGCCAGTAATTTTGAAGTACTGACCTTGAGTTAGCAGCCCAACTCATAACTACTATTCTACCAGAGCTCCTTAATGAGCCTGTATGGTGGTGGTGGTGATGTGCCATGGAGTCGGTTCCGACCCACAGCGACCCTGTACAGGGTTTCCAAGGTTGTAAATCTTTACGGGAGCAGAGAGCCTCATCTTTCTCCCGCGGAACAGCTGGTAGTTTCAAACTGCTGACCTTGCGGTTCACAGCCTGATTCGTAACCGCTACGCTACCAGAGCTCCTTAATGAGCCTGTATAGGGTTTTGGAAAGCAGCTGGTGGGTTTGAACTCCTACTTTGACATTACAAGCTCAGCGCTTATCCTACAGTGCCACACCAGGACTCAACTAACTGATACACAGATCTGTAAGAGGAAAAATAACACTAGGGATATATGCACACCTTAGAATAATCAGCCATCTGAGATCAGAAGGGCAGCATTTGCCCAAAGACAAAGTTCAAGAGGTGAGGAAAGTAGGAGGGATGGAAACAGGAAATACGGGGAGGAAATGGCATTCAGTGATGTTGCACTTAGGGGATCGCAGTCAATGACATGAAACAAAATGTATATGATTTGCTCTGTAAACCTTCATCCAATTCACAATGTTGCTGTTGTGTGACATCCAGTGGGTTCCAAATCATAGTGACTCTGTATACAGTTTCTGAGGCTGTAAATCTTTATGGGAGCAGAAAGCCTCATCTTTCTCCCACAGAGCAGCTGGTGGATTCAAACTGTTGACCTTGGAGTTAGCAGCCCAACATGTAACCAGCCTACTATGCCACCAAATTCACAGTCACATTAAAAAGTATATAAAGATGAAGTAGATGAAGTAGCCAACTCTGAGTACTTTCAAGCTCCCTTCAAAAAAAATTAGCAGGACTTTAACTTAGAAACGTAAACTCTGGCAGCATAATGATTTACAGTGCTTGGCTGTTAACCAAAAAGCCGATGGTTCAAACCCACCTGTGGCTCTGCTGGAAAAAAAGACGCGGCAGTACGCTTCTATAAAGTTTACAGCCTTCAAAACACTATGGGGGAAGTTCTACTATGTTCTATAGGGTCACGATGAGTCAGAATCAACTCCATGATAATGGAGTTTTCTCTTTTTGGGGAAGGGCCTACAGGAATGGGGGAGAGCACTTAAAGACCCTGTTACATTAGATAGTCCTGGAGCAAGTAGCACCATGGAATACTTTTCTGTTGTTTTAAATCAAAGGACATTTGAGGTTGTTTCCGAAACTCTTACAGAAGATCAAAATTATGGACTATAGTTTATGTTTGGTATAAGTGACTTTGGGTATTTAAAAAAGTGGGGGGTGGCTTTCATCTCCCCAATGACAACAACATTGCCTCTCAGTGAGCTAAAAATTATCAACCCTTTCAAGCCACTCAGTAGAGTGCCAGTTAATGTAGTGGATGTTAATCATTTAGCTATTAGTTTCAATTTCCTCCATGAAACCTTTTACAAGTGGTAAAATTGACTGAGTCAAGCGTCTCCTCCCTTATCCACAGTGTACTAATGGTGCATCAATAGTCTGAAAGAATTAATGTTCCTCAGTGAACACCCAAATTACTATTGAGGAGAGATTTAAGCTCTGGGGGACTTAGATTCATGTTGTTTAAAAAAACACAAAAAACAAACCCAAACTCAAAACCAACAGTAACCTAACAGAAAAGATGATGCTTAGATACATCATCAGATGTGCATTAGTACAGTCTTTAATTATCAATTATTATTACATAGTGTACTACATATTTTAAAAGAAAAAAGTGAGCACCTAATTTTTTATATAAATCCCAATCATAAAGTACTTTTAATTGACAATACACTTATTTATATTTGGGGGACACATTTTACTTTCATAATATATTTTGGTAAATACAAGTATAGCTGTATAATTAAATTTTACCCATTCAACGCTCAGAAATCATTTCAAACCAGATAGACCAGATCAGATGGTGCCTAACACCTTATCCACTGTCCAACTTTCTTTCCTTCTGGTGGTCGAGGTAGTGTTCTTTGGAGTTGGTTCCGACTCATAGTGACCCTATACAGGGTTTCTGAGGCTGTAAATCTTTACAGGAGCAGAAAGCCTCATCTTTCTCCTGTGGAACAGCTGGTAGTTTCAAACTGCTGACCTTGAGGTTAGCAGCCCGACTCGTAACTGCTACACTACCAGAGAGTATTATTCTAAGTGCTTTTAAGAGATTTTATTTAGTGCATTTTCCTGGTGACATTTTAGACTATATTATCTAGATAACTCCATCTGTCATTCATAAAGCAAAATAGAAAGGTTAAAACGACAGACTCATCTACCTGTGATTTATCTTTTTACTAGTAAGCAGAAGTTATTATTTCTTTTCTTGTTTTAATGATGCACTGGAAGACTGAATTCATAGCTCTGAAATATAATGCTGGCCTCATCAGGGGCATTGTAGAGTTCAGAGATAATCAGAAAAATTGCACTGAAATATAATTTACTCTCAATTATATGCATTAATGCTGGGGGTGGTGGCATATAAAATCTTCAAACCACTGTGATGGTTTTGTACAATTCCCGACTTGTAAAAAATATCATTTTCTTTTTTTTTTTTTAAAGTATCTTTTTTATCTTCTTAACATGATATACAAATTAAAAAGAATTTCTAATACTCCTTTATTCCTTTAACCTACCTAATGGAGGGAGAATATGAAAGTTACACCTCATAATTCACAAAGTAATTTTTAAGTATCTTGAGGGTTAATTATTTGGGTGTGAGATCATATCTCACTAGTTATTCTGTAGTTATGATGAAGTCTCAACTACTAAAGTTCTTAAGGGTCTGCTCCAAAACTGATTGATCCTAGAAAAGACTGAGGAACAGACAAGATTTGTAGCATGTGCTTCGTGGCATCTTTCTTTCCATGTACTGAGCCTACAGCTCTTAAAGGGTCGCAGTTTCAGTTAGCAATCACCACATGGGTTTTTCTTATAGGGTGATGTGCATTTTAGCAGAAGACTAAAAAAGCTATAAAGACCCCAAGGGAATTGTTTAAGGGATTATTTCAGGCTGAAGGCTGTGTAACTCCTGAAAATTGATTCAGAATAGTGCAGAAACTTTCATATACACTTCTCTATAGTCAAAACTTTCATATACACTTCTTTATTTGTTATTGTTGTTAAATGCCATCAAGTCAGTTCTAACCCATAGAGACCCTGTATAGGGTTTGCAGGGAGCGGCAGGTGAGCTTGAACTGCTGACCTGGAGGTTCAAACTGACTTTGCAGCCCAGCGCATTAACCCACACCGCCACACTAGGACTCCATAGACAAAGGTACAGATTCTCAAATGGGTGTGCAACTCCCAGGAGTTTCTTTAAACTATCATTACATTAAGTCATTAAGAAGGAAAAAATGTCAATAGAATCACTTTGGAAAGGTTGGCCCTAGTTTTGGATTTTGGAACAATTTGCTGCGCCACCTCACGCAGGCTGCTTAACCTCTTTAACTACAGTTCTTTTCTCTATAAAATAAAGATACCAGTGTCTATTTCTTTGAGCTGTCATGAGTATTAAAGAAATATTTTTAAAGAACTTGGCACATACCTGGTACACTTTCAATAGATAGTTGTTGTTGTTAAGTGCCTTTAAGTCAGTTATGAATAATGACCCTGCATAGTGTGTTCAGTACTCCTTGTGTGCTGTAGGATCGTCACTGGACTTTAAACCACAAAGTCTGAGGTTCAAACCCACCAGTTGCTCTTTGGAAGCCCTATCCAGGCTTGCTACGAGTCAGAACTGAGTCGATGGCACTTAACAACAACAACACAGGGTTTTCAAGGAGTGGCTGGTGGGTCTGAATCACTTGTGGCTAGTAATCAATTGCTTATTCTATAGTGGGCCTCCCATTAAATAGGAGCTGTTATTATTATAGCTTGTGGGATGTTGTAGGAATAATAATGGACTACTAACCAAAGGGCAGTGGTTCAAAGCCACCAGCTGCTCCTTGTAAACCCTATACAGGACCGCTGTGAGTTGGACTAACTCGACAGCATGTAATAACATTACTATTACCTGTGTTATTAATTACAAAATGAACTGTGAAGCTTTATTTGACAAGTAATACAGCAGATTTTTCTAATACTTTTTTCAAGTGTCAAATAAAATAGGGATATAACTAATTAACTTAATGATCAAGCCATATTTGACCAAGTCAGAGCTAGCAGGTTTGTTACCAAAAATAGTCTGACTTTATTTATTTTCTATGGGAGATCTAATTTAGTGAAATTAAATAACTTCTGATGTTTAAAGATTTCTTGGTCTCCAAAGAATTTTCTATAACCTGGTGTCGTGCTGTAGGATAAGCACTGGACCACAAGGTTGGTTTGAACTGCAAGGCTGACGTTTAAACTGACCAGCTGCTCCTCGGAAACCCTATACAGGGTAGCTATGAACCAGAAGAGACTCAATGGCAATTTAAAACAACATAACACCTATTATTTCTATACTGAGGATTTTTTAATCCACCAAGTAAAACATGCAATTAATTTATGTTCAGCTATGTTCGCAAAAAATCTTTAGTGTTGATGAAAAATAGGGACCTATTAGAGAAATCATGGTACATTTCTAGACCAGATTGCCATGAAACTATTAAAAATAATTTTTAAAAAATGTTTAATAACATGGAATAATATTGATCATATATGAAGTGAAACAAGCAGCCCATAAAACTACTGGAATTCTAATTCCATTTTTACACATCTATTAGCATAAAAAAATGCCTGAAAGAAAATACATCAAAATGTTCCTTTTCTTTTTTTGAAACTCTTTATTGTGAATTGAGTGACGGTTTACAGACAGAATCATCAGTTTTACATTCAACAAATTATACATTTTATTTCATCTCAAGGATTATAATCCCTTCCATGTAACAAAAGTTATCCCACTTTCTCAATGTGGTTCCTATTTCCTTTACATCCTCTTTCACAGTTCTTCTGAATTTTGTCCTTAGGTAAATGCTGCCCTTTTAATCTTGAAGGATGAACATACCCTACTAGTGTTGTTGTCTCCCCTATATACCTACCTTCTACTTGGCAGTCTCACACCCACGGGTGTGAGTTCCGTTCTGTTCAAAGGCTATAGTCTCGGGTTCCTCCAGTCTCTTTCTGACCAGTAAGTCTAGGGTTGTTGTTTTGTTTTTTTAATTTTGAGTTTTGTTCTACATTGTCTCCCACTCTATCTGGGACCTTCTAATGTGATCTCTTTCAGGGCAGTTATATCAAGCTTTTGAACAGTGGGTGGGTTATATAATCACTAAATTTCTACAGTGAACACTGTTACTGGCGTGATCAGATAACAATCAAAGATACTAAAATTGAAAGGTAGTAAGACTATAAAACTTATCAGCAATGTGATATTCCGGAAAAGGTACTTGGAAAGAATTTGTGCTCAAGACCAAGACCTGGGCATATTTAAATGATAACCTCAGAAAACTTATCTTTCCTCTCTGGGGCAAAATATTTTCCCTTAGAATTGAGACGATTTGAAAAAAGGATCTCTATGTCTCTTCCTTCCCAAACATTCTAGATTTCCAGATGTTGTGACTACTTGTTCAGAAATGGAATGTGGTACCACAAGAGTGAAACTCCAGTGAGGTCCTTTTATTTTCAATATCTCCACATATTGGTTTTTAAAAATAATAAAGATATTATCACTTTGATAATTAAAATGAAAAAATCATTTGACGTGAATAGGAAGTCTAACATAAATATGGGCTTACATACACATTAGACTATTTGACAAACATCATATTTTTAAATGCATCAATATTTTATTTTGCTGAAACAAATCAATTTTTTTTTAAAAATCACAAATTGATAGTCCTGACTCTGAAATTCTGATAAGATGGTTTTCTTACTAAATTCTCAGACTTGAAGTTATTTGAATTAATTTGGAACTTGTAGCATTGCTGAGGTCTTAATCCTGGTTCGAATCACGAAATAACAGGGGAATGTCTATATGATTAAAATGGTTTAATGGTAATAAATACTAAGAAAGTAAGGGCTTTTGAAGCCTCAAAATTAAAACCGAACAAAACATGTTTTAAAGACATGAATGTGCTATACCCCACTTTCCATGAGTCCTACAAAGAGGGGAGGAAATTTCTCCCTTTGCTCCTGCCTAGATTCTTCCTCTGGAACTAGCAGGTTCATCAGCTGCCAATGTGAAGTTTCCTCGAGATGCTTTTTAAAGGACGCTGAAAGACAACAGCAGTGACCCAGAAGTCTGGGAAAAATACCCAGTTTCTCAGGCTACTAGCCCCACCCCCTTCTGGGCAAAGCTCAGCAGCATAGAGCTAGTCCCCAAAAGCTGATCTGCACAAACAAGAACCACTTTCCACCCACACCAGGTAACCCGTTCCAGTCATTGCTGTAGGATTTCACAACTTGACTTCCCTCCTGGCAGTACCTATTTGGACCCTGCTTGACAGCACTTAACAACAACAAATAACATTGACAAAGAGATTGGTTTGGCCTGATTAGTAAGAACATGGTGCTGTTTACTGTTATAAAGGCCAGTTAAGAGGGGAAGAAGTACCTGAAACCTTTACAGAAAGTTAGAAGATTTCTAGATGACTTTGTTTCTAGAAAAAGCGCTGGGCGATAGGGAGAGGAAAACACCTCTTTTCACACCATCTAATTTCTAAATTTGATAGTCATCGTTTATGAACATTGCTGATATGAATGCTTTAAAGTTACTTCTACACGAAGCAAGTTTTAAAATAATACATGCTTCTTGAGGAATTTTCATTGTGATTAGACAATTGCTTCACAAGCCTAAGGTTTCATGGCAGATAAATTACTACCCAGGAATTAGGGAGACACACTTGGAAGCTGTCAGTCAACAAGCATTGTCAACTATTCTGTAAGTAATTAATGAACAACCGTGAGTGCAAAATTACTCATTTAGGTCACAGTGTCACCACTTAGAACATTGATGCAGTAATCTATTAACTGCTATCTTTCATGAAAGAGTTACTGACACTTCAAAAATGCCTATGACTACAGCAAGTTGGTGAATATGGTGTATTTCAACACTACTGCACAGATTAAGATAAACTAGGTTACAAAACAAAATCCATAGTGATGATGATATTGTTGTTGTAGTGAAGTGCTGTCAAGTTGCTTCCAAATCATAACTATCCTGCATTGGGTTTCTGAGGAGCAGCTAGTGTGTTTGAACCACCAACCTTGTGGTTAGAAGTCCAATAAGCCATGTTAGTATTCAATTTTGCCTAATATTAATATTGGTGTCCTGGTGCACCAGACTGCAACATTGGTTTGAATCAAAGGTAGGCAGTTCAAGCTCACCAGCTGTTCCTATTTATACCATATCAAAACATGGCATCCTTGAGGAACTCAGATCATATTTCTTTTAAAGATTCTTTGAGTTCGGGAAACAAAAAGCAGTCTGAAGGGGCAAAATCAAGGCTGTAGGGAAAATGGAGTAAGACTGATCACCCCCAAATGATCATAGGAGAGTCTTGTTATCCTTCAAGAATAAGCAAGTGCAGCATCATAATGGAAAAAAAAAAATCCACAGCATAACTTTTCTAACACTTACTGTTCTCCTCATCAAAGCAATTTTCAATTTATTTTAAACCTTTTCTTAATAAGGTTATTATTATGTGTTATCCTGTGTCCTTAGAAAAAAATGATCAAGATGACCCCTACAGAATTCCAAAAAGCAGTTTAACCTAACTAACTTCTCTGCCTTGAATTTGACGAAGATCCCCTCGGAAGCCAATGTTTGATTGGGCCTTTCTTCTTCTTCTTTTTTTAAAGTATCCTGAGACTAATGATGTTCTGTATGGCGCTTTGTGCAAGATCGGTTTAAACCTCATGGTCAGTAGTTCAAACTCACCAGCTGCTCCTCAGAAACTCTATGTAGGGTCACTTTGAGTTGTAATCCACTCAATGACACTTAACAACAACAAAATGAGACTAATGAGAGCACAGATGTCAGTCTGAGGACTAAGGTGCTCCTGACACGGCCATGGCATTTTCAACAACCTCATATGCATGTGAAAGTTGGACAATGAATAAAGACCATAGAAGGAAGAACTGATAAATTTATTTGAGTTATGGTGTTGAAAAAGAATAATAAAAGTACCATGGACTGCCAAAAAAACAAATCCGTGTTGGAAGAAATACAGCCAGGATGCCCCTTAGAAGCCAAGATGACAAAACTTTGCCTCTCTTATTTCTGTCATATTATCAGAAGGGACCAGTCCCTGAAGAAAGAAGTTAGGCTTGACAAAGTGGACGGTCAGTGAATAAGAGGAAGATCCTTAATGAGATGGATTGGCCCAGAGGCAGCAGCCAATGGCTCAAACGTAGCAACAATTGTGAGGATTGGGCAGTGTTTCGTTCTTTCTACTGTGCATAAGGTCACCATGAGTTGGTACTGATTTGATGGCACCTAACAACAACAAATTGACTCGACGGCACTTAACAACATCAACAATAACAGCAACAAGACTAAGGGAGTAATGGTATGTGGCATTGTAGAAAAAAGCACTGGGCCACAAAGTTGGTTTGAATCACAAGGTTGGCAGTTGGAACTCACCATCCACTCCTTGGAAACCCTATATAGGGTTGCTATGAGTTAGACCAACTCAATGTCACTTAACAAGAGTGAGACTAACAGAGTGAGGTGGATCTATAGGATAAGCATTGGAATTCGAACCACACTGTCGGTGCTTCCAGCACACCAACTGGAAGAAAAGATGAGGCTTTTTGCTTCTGAAAAGATTTACAGTCTTAGAAACCCAAGAGAGATGACACTTAACAAAATGAGACTAAGACATGCTGTTATTGAGAAAACTTGGTTACAGTCATTCCCTGATCTCAGAGACATGTTTAAACAAATTCTGTTTGGAATAGAACTGGATGTATGAACTGGTAACTTAGTAGCAAGACTTTGAGTTGCAGTCATATTTTTATGCAATATGGCAGTCTTTGTCTTCTAACTGGAGAGTTTTATTTATATTTATTGTGATTCAATATATATTTGGAATTATTTCAGTTTGTATTTGTTTGTTTACAATTTGCCATATGTTTTCTTTGGTACATTTTCTTCTGTCCTGTCATTTTATAGGAATAAGTAATTGGATTTCCTTTGTTTCCCCCAATGGCTTGGAAGCCAAATGTTCTATTTCTGTTGAGGTTACCTTACATTTATACATCAACCAAAATCTCCAGAAAATAATTATCTCTATTTTTCTCTTAAAAATACAAAGACAATGAAAGAAATTACTTCCATCTCTCTCCATTCCAGCCTACTGAAATACAATAGGTCAGTTCTGTATTATTTTTAACAAACACCCTTCATAAGAGTTATTATTTTTGTTGTTTTATCAGAATGTTTTACTTAGATTTCCATTTATGTTTGCCAGTTTCTTTGCTAACTGTTGTTCCCTGAAATTCACATCATCTTCCTCTGCTCAATTCTCTTTTGATTTGAGTATAAAAAATCATAACCCTTAGTAGTTCTCCAGCAAGAGTCTATGAGCTTATTAATCTGAATTGGTTTTTATTTCACCCTCAGGATTGAATTATACTTTGACCAGATACAGAATTATGGGCTATTTTTGCTCAGTCTTTTGAATATCACATTCCATTGGAATCCAGAATCTACAGTTGTTAAAGAGAAATAACCTAGCTCTTTAACTGTGATTTCTTGGCAGATTTGGACCTATCTCTACCTTCATCCCTTCCAGATAGCACTGAAGACTTTTATTTTTTTCATTCAATCATCTGCATTGTCATCACAGTGATTGGAAGGATGGATTTGTTTTTATTTATCCTGCATAGAACTTAAAGTTCTCCTTTCATCTGAACCTTCATATCCTAGGTGATCTCCTTAGCATTATTTTTGAGTCCAGTAATTTTTTTCCTCATCTATATTTAGTGTGATCTTTTATTAGACTTTAAAAATTAATTTGCTTTTAACTTTAATCAAATTTATACATGACCAAATTTATAGTGCCAGACAGTTTTATAAGATTTTTTAGGAAAAACTGCCTTCTCCCATCCCACGCTTACCCATTTCAATCTTCCTGGAGACCTGGTGGTGTAGTGGGTTATGCATTGGATTGTTAACCATAAGCACAGTGGTTCAAATACACCAGGGGAGAAAGATGACACTATCTGCTTCCATAGAGATTTACAGTCTCAGAAACCCTCTGCAAGGTCTACATGAGTCAGGACCGACTCAACAACATACTACACCAACAAGAGATAATCACTGTAAGTTTTTATTTATTTGTGGGGAAAAGGGAGTTCTCTCATAAAAACATGATTGTATCATGTGGCATTTGCATTTCAGTCAGTATCTCTGTCCTCCATTGTGGAAGAGAAGGAATCGGCTAGTTTACTCTTATGTCTATCGCCCATGTATATCCTGAGTTAATACGTTAATGAGCTCCATTCTCTCTTTTATTTTTCTGTTTTCTCCTGGTCTTTTTACTATTGTGCTGTTGAACCATGTGACCGTATCCTTCAGTTATCTTGTCTTTTTCCTCCTATTTACCATCTCCAAATTTTTCCTTTATTTTATCAACTTTTACCTTTTACTTTGTAGATCACTTTGTTTGGGTCATAATTCAAGGCATCTCCCATTCAATACTCTTAGGGCTTTCCTGGTGGCTAGGTCAGTGAAGGCTTGCCTTCTAGGGTCCTGGGAACCCTCGGGTAAGGAAGTTAGAGACTCTCAGTATCTAGTAGTATACACACAACTACCTAATTCATGTTTCAGTACAGTAACCTCCAACCTCAACTGTGTCAGACAGTCTTTGGTCCAACAACACACACACACACAAACAGATGATACACCTTTACCAGGCTAACTATAATCCAATTCAACACCAGCTTCTCCCAAGCTCTGCAGGATCTCTCCAGTAGGCACACCAACTGAGAAGTCTGAGAATCCAGGTATACCCCTGCCTTTTACTGTGATTGTCTACTTACACATCTCTCGTCCTCCAAAACCAACTACAGACAAGGAATGGTACTGCCCATCTCGGATTCCCTGAGTGTGGACAAATTTCTAGCATATAATAAACTCAAAAAACTTCATGAATCATAATTAACTTCTGAGACATCCAAGTGGGCCCATATACAAAGGGGCTTTAAAAATATCATGGAAAATAGAATTTTAAAATAATGGGAGTTTCCCAGGAACTTTTTGAGGCATTTTTATCTAGAGGAAGCTCATGTAAGTGGTGAAAGCACCTCAAGGAAACTAAATTGTTAAGGCTTTTGGTACCAGCCTTGTGCATCTCCGCATCTCCGCAGCAAACTAGAGGACTCTTAGATGTCCTGTTTCCTTATCAGAAATATGCAAATTAGGGAATGCTTTCAGCTTACTTCTCAGAAGCACAATGAAAGATCTCTGAGAATGATCACTGTGACTTTAAAATATGATGGCATCAGATACATGCAAAAGTTAAAACACAATGTTTCTAAGAAAAACCAGGGTTGTAATAAAATCAGCCAAAAAACAGCTATTAGATATAAGAGCATAACTTATTTAGAAGAGAGTGTTGAAGAGCAACAGGCTACGAGCAAGTGTCTGTGCGGGTGAAGAGTGAGGCATGGGTAATTTATTTTTATATCCACTTTAACTGAGACAGGCAGAATCTTAAAAATCTGCATAAAGCTTCAAGTAAGCAAAGCAGAAACAAACAAACAATCTGATGAAGAAGGAAACATCAAGTGAATGAAGTCAATGTTTAACCGGGTTACAAAGTTTTAAAATCAGAATATGAGTTATAACGTTAAAAATATTTGTACCTCATCAAGGTATACATACTATTCACAATTGTGCTTATGAAGCATCATTTGGATTCCAAGAAATATTCCCAAAGTGAGGCTTTAACATTCCTGGACCGTATAAATGACTGATGTTCCTAAGTGTCGTTAAGTTGGCTCCAACTCATAGTGACCCTGTATAAGGTTTCTGAGGAGCAGCTGGTAAATTTGAACTGCCCACTTTGTGGTTAGCAATCCAATGCTGATTCTACATTGCCACATCAGACAGATTTTATTAATCTTGAGTTACAGTGTGACCCAAAACTAATTTTACCTGCTGTTGCTACTTCTGTTTGAGTATCACCGAAGTCTATACACCAAACACAAGCTTCTTGTTGATAAGTGTCATCAAGTTGGTTCCAACCCACAGTGACCCTATATAGTGTTTTTGAGGAGTGGCTGGTGGGTTTGAACCACTGGCCTCACAGTTAGTAGTCTAGTAATTATCCTAACAGCCCACAGCAGGACTTCAAATATACGATAGGTGCTTTACAAATACTATCTCTTTGATTATTCACAACAGCTCTATTTTACAGGGAAAAGACTGTCTCTGTTTTACAGATGTGGGGACTGAGTCATCAGGCAATTGAGAAGTTTTTTAAGATAACACAGTCAATGTTGTTGTTGTTATGTATCATAGAGTTGGTTCCAACTCATAGCAACCCTATGTAGGGTTTCCTTGACTTGAAATTTTCACAGGATCAAAAAGTATCACCTTTCTCTTGCAGAGCAGCTGGCAGGCTCAAACCTTGAGGTTCACAGTCCAGTGCTGCTCATATGAAGTCCCCACACTCCCAAACACAGTCAATAAATATCATAACATATTAAACAAATGGACTGCAAGTGTCAGCTTGGATTCTAATCACAGTTCTACTACTACTGGTTACATAATCTTAGCAAAGTTGGTCAACCTTTCTGAATCTACTTAATAAGCTTGTTATGGGAATTATATGAGTTAATATGTGCAAAGTATTTGGAAAAGTGCCTGGTACTTAGTAAGCCACACAGAAGTGTTTGTCAACTATATAAAAGGGTGGCAAAACTATGAATCAAATCCAGGTTTATCTGTACACATTCTTAGCCAGGACTCTTTACCATGCTGACCTCTCAAGTATTTGTAAGTAGCTCCTACAACTCTGAAGTCGTTTTCTTCTCTGTATGGTGGTCATTCCTCAATGGTCCTTAATATTACCTGTTTTCCAGAATTTCCTCCATCCCCTGACTTTTGTCCTGTTTGAGTGGGACCCATAAATTGCTACAACACTTCAGCAGATTGCAGTAAAATGATTACCTCCCTAGCTCTGGGCAAGATTGTTCTAGGACAGTAGTTTCCAAAGTATGGTGCCTATACCAGGAACTTGAACATCTGGAAACATGTTAGATATGTCAATGACCCAGTCCATTTAGGCTTACTGAATCAAAAATTCAAGAGATGAAGATCAGTAATCTGTATTTTAACAAGTCCCTCCCCCATAGGTGATTGTGATGCAGCTAAAATTTAAGAATCAATTTAAGGATACTGGTGTTGCTGGATCATAATTGGACTGCTAAACACAAGGTTTGCAGTTTCAAACCTACCAGTCATTCCTTGGAAATCCTATACAGGGTCACTATGAGTCAGAACTGACTCAAAGGCACTAAACAACAACAAGTGCACAGTTAAGGATTTCATTTACTTGGATCCACAATCAATATTCATGGAAGCAACAATGAGGAAATCAACCTCCATATTATAGTGTGCAAATCCACTTCAAAATGTCTCCTTCAAGAGTTAAAGAGTAAAGACGACACTTTGAAGACTAAGGTGACCCAAGTCATAGTAGTTTCAAATGCCTTATATGTATGCAAAGGCTAGACAATTAAAATGACCAGAGAAGAACAACGGAGATGCCTTTTAATTAATGTATTGGCAAAGAATACTAAATAGACCATAGGTTGCCAAAAGAACATACAAATCTGTCTGGGAAGAAGTACAGCCAGAATGTTTCTTAGTAACAAAGATGGTGATATACTTTGGATATGTCATCAGGAGAGACTAGTGCCTGGTGTAGGACATCATGCTTGATAATGTAGAGAGAGAAAAAGAGGAAGGTCCTCAACAAAGTGGGTTTATATAATGGCGGCTACAATGGGCTCAGATACAGAAACGATTGTGAGGACGCTGCCGAACAGGGCAGTGTTTCCTTCTGTTGTACCTAGAGTTGCTATGAATTGGAACCAATGCCACAGCACCTGGAAACAACCTGCTCACAGTAGGGGCTACGCACGCACACTTCTCTGCTCAAACGAAGTTGGTGACTGGAGGACTTTTAGATTGCGGGCCTCCATCATGTATTTACCATAATGCTGTGGTTTTAACACCCTCCTGCTGCCTATTTTCTTTCATCTGCCCTCACTTTTCTAGAATTTCAGGATCTCACTAAATCCAAACTCTGTTGCTGGGAATATTGGTTCTTTCCTCCAGCTTTGTGACTCCTCAACATTTGATAAGCAAGATCATTCCAGCTAGTTAGCGGGGAACACCAGTATTTATATTCTAGTATGACCATTAAGATTCATATTTCTACCGCCCAGTCAATTGCAACTTACAGCATACTTATAGGAAAATTCCATAGTGTTTTTGAGGCTGTAAACCTTTACATAAACAGTCTACTTCGCCTTTCAATTACAGAGTGGCTGGTAGATTTGAACCACTAACTGTTTGGTTAGCAGCTCAATGCTTAACCTACTATGCCTCCAGTGGTCCTTATTAAATTATATTAAACTTACTGTGTCTGTACATGGCAAGAGAAATAAAGGAGATACAAAGGGGATCTTTGCGACCTTGTTAGCTCATACTTTATTTCAGAGAACACTAAATAGCTCAATTACCAATGGTCAGATTACCACAATTGTTGGTGGTCATGGTGTTGTTAAGTGCCATTGAGTTGATTCCAACTCATAGTGACCCTGTGTAGGGTTTCTGAGGAGCCACTGGTGACTCTGAACTTCTGACCTTGTGATTCAAACAAACCTTGTGGCCCAGTGTTTATCCCAGGCACGACACCAGAACTCTAGTTAACTGGTAGCATCTTGAAACACCTACAGGGATATAGCACATTGTGTCTTCCTCAAGAATTCTCCAACTTGTGCAGAGAAATCTGAACACAACTGATCTTGTCCTGGAGATAACCGGTCCCTAAAAAAACCAAGTCAACTGTTCAAGGGGCTTAAACATAAAGCCAATTGTCTCCTCCTGCTGTCTCTGCCAATATTGGTGAAGTCAAGTCCTGGACTTGTTGAAGAACGTGATTCATTTCTCCCTGGAAAGAATGCCAAAACCATCCACACAAAAGATTTCTTTCTTCATGTCCTTAATTCCTGAGGACCTATAGTCAGTCACTCACTGTAATGTAAGCAATTATAAGCTTTCAGGTTTAGCAAATAATTGAGTAATATGGAAGAGAACACTACTCAGGCCTCTTCACAGGCAGATTTCAAGGGCGTCCAATCAAATTGATTGACAGGAGACTCAATTCTTCTTAGCAAAACAAGAAACACAGGCTCGAAATACCTTCAAACTACAGATTTGCACTCTTGTGACCTCTGTCAAATTTTTCTCCCTTCCTAGCTCATTGGACCAAGCAGAAACTGGCCTGTGATACCACTCTGCCTTATTCTCTCATATGTAACCTACTTCCTTCCTGTTCCCTATGTCAAGGGACTGCTCAAAGCTTCAGGAGAGGATGAGTATCATAATTAAGTAGGTCATGATGTTGAAATGATAATTTACACAAGTAAATACAATTTTATCATTTAAATATGTAATAGAGAATATAATTTTTAATTTCGAGATCTAGCACATTCTTGAGAGAGTATCGATTATTTTGAAATCTCAATTTATAAATTATTATTATTGCTGTATGGAGTCCTGGTGTGGCATTGTAGGATAAGTACTCTACCCCGAGGTCAGTTTGAACAGCAAGGCTGGTGGTTCAAACTCACCAGCTACTCTCTGGATACCCTATAAAGGATTGCTATGAGTCAGAACCGATTCGATGGCACTAAACAACAATAACAATTATTGCTGTAAGGACCCCTGATGGCATAGTGGGTCAAGTGCTATGTTGTTCACTAGAAGGTCGGTAGTTCAAACTCACCAGCCACTCTATGGGAGAAAGATGTGCCAACTTGCTTCTGCAAAGATTTACAACCATGAAAACTCTATGGAGCAGGTCTATCCTATCCTATAGGGTCACTATGAGTTGGAACCAATGCTATGGCAACAGGTTTTATTACTATTTTGTTTTTATGCTGCTTTTACTAATGGTCTTTGAGTCAGTTCTCATTCATAGAGACCCAATGTACAGCAAAATAAAGCACTGCCTGATCATGCACCAAAATACCATTAGTGCTGCATATATGCATAGAATACCAGGATTCAGAAGACCAAAAGAAACAACTAAAGTTCACTGCATGTCTTATTTATATATAGTATTACTCTAGACTTGCCAATCAGGAAGCTCTCTTACTCAGTTTTACTTATTTACAAATGAATTTCTGACTTCTTGTTGAATAGAATCAACAATTCTTCATAACCCCTACATAAGCACAAAGCAGTTCAATCCAAAGGCAATACTTTATTTTAATGTATATATTTGATTTGCATTTCAACACCTCCCCCTTCACCTCGAGGACCACAATTTTATCTTTGTCAAGATGGAAATATGTTTAATGTTAATTTTACAGAAATCAAGATATGTCCCACAGACACTCAACATTCCATCTGCTGAGCATATTCCATCTAGTTTGGTCATTATTTGTTTCAGAATTTCTTGGAAAGCATTTGAAATTCCATCTGAATATGACTAGCCATCTTATGTATTTCCCCTAACAGAATATAAATTTTGATATTGATTCATAGGCAAATACTTGGTAATTTAGTGGACCTAAAGAAAACATTCTTGAAAATTTAGTTCTCCTTGAGGTATAGGTACAGATTAAGAAAATACATGACACTCAGTCCATTGTTCTCTTTCTTCTACCATAACAGACATCACTAATCGATTATAACACGTTTTGCAGCTAAACCCAGGGATCTGACCTTATAAAATTTCTCAAACATATCAACCCTAAAGCCACTAAAATCTAATGAAGTTGGCACAAAATGGTTTGTCATCCTAGGCTTTGTAAGAGATCTATCAGAATTTGTAGAATTAATAGCTACTGGTTTGTTTCAGACTTCTTAGGCAGGAAAAAAAGCTACATGAATGATCCTCCCAGCCAGAATAATTTGATAATTCATCTAAAAAAAACCAACAATAACAACCCTTTTTTAATAGATCATAAGGCCAGTGTAGATTACACAGTGTACTCATGTTGTTGTTGTTAAGTACTATCAAGTGGGATCTGACTCCTAGCAAGCCTCTATAGGGTTTCTGAGGAGCAGCTGGTGAGTTTGAACTGCCAACCTTGCGGTTCAGTGCTTATCCTACAATGCCACACCAGGACTCCTGTTGTTAGGCACCATCTTGTTGTTGTTATTATTAAGTGCTGTAAGTCAGTTTCAACTCATAGCGACCCTTTTTTGGGTTTCCAAGTAGCGGGTGGTGAGCTTGAACCACCAACCTTGTAGTTCTAACCGACCTTGCAGTCCAGAGCTTTAATCCACAGCACCACACCAGGACACTATGTTGTTAGGCACCATCAAGTTGGTTCAGACTCATAACGACCCGAGACACATCAGAATGTAGCACTGCCTGGTCCTTGGCCATCCTAACAATTATTATGTTTGAGCCCACTGCTGCTGTTACTTTGTCAATCCATCCCGTTGGGGGTCTTCTTTTTACTGATGTCCTTCTCCAAGACTGGTCCCTCCTGTCAATATGTCCAAAACATGAGAGAAAAAGTCTCGCCATCCTTGCTTGTAAGGAGAATTCTGACTGTACTTCTTCCAAAACAGAATTGTTTGTTCTTCTGGCAGTTCATACTGCTGTCACTATTCTTCTCCAGAACCATAATTTAAATGTGTCGATTCTTCTACACTCTTCCTTATTCATTATTCAACTTTCACATGCATATGAGGCCATTGAAAATACCATGGCTTGGATCAGGCAAACCTTAGTCCTCAAACTGACAGCTTTGTTCTTTAACACTTTAAAGAGGTTTTTTGCTGCAGATTTGCCATTGCAATATAATATCTTGATATCTTGACTGTGGATCCAAGTAAAATGAAATCTTTGACAACTGTAATCTTTTTTCTGCTTATTTATTGGCCCAGGTGTGAGGATTTTAGTTTTCTTTACATTGAGGTACAATTCTTACTGAATACATTTAAGTGCCATTGATTCATAGTGATCCTGTATAGGGTTTCTAAGGAGTGACTGGCGGATTTGAACTACAGACTTTGCAGTTTAAACTGACCTTTCAGTCCAGTGTTTATCTACAGCACTGTACTGCAACTGTAAAACTAGAGGTATAGGAAGCAGCTCATGCTTCATATATTTAAAGATGACTACAAGTAATTCAACTGTGTGGACTTGTATCACATTGGTATATGCTGAAACATTTTCTTTTCTTACTAATTTGAAAAGAATACACAAAATGTCCATTTGGGCAATATTTGACCCCATATACAACCATGGTCCCATAAGTATAATAGAGTTCAGAAATCATGATCACAGAACAGTTTGTAGCAGACATAAACAAACATAGCGAATGCAACAGCTTCTCATACACAATATGTGTACCTAATGTCTCTTGTATACAAAGTGATAGAGCTGCTAGGCATATGTACACTACATAAACAACCTATAAAATATATTTCTATATAGTTAGAATGCACTGCATTGAATTTTCTATCACTATTTTAATGTGAAATTTTCTAGTTACAAATGTACTATAGAACAGTCAGTGTATATTTTGACTCATTGGCAAGAAAAGCCAATCTCATGTATTGCGTATCTCTTAGTATTGTACTATTATCCTTCTGTTTTATTTTCTTTCAAAAACACTACCATGAAATGCATTGTTGTTGTTGCTAAGTACCCTGCACAGGGTTTCCGAGGCTGTAAATCTTTACAGGAGCAGAAAGCCTTGTCTTTCTCCCGTGGAACTGCTGATAGTTTCAAACTGCTGACCTTGCTGTTAGCAACCCAACTTGTAACCACTACGCTACCAGAGCTCATGGCTCCCAAATGCAGTAAAACCAATGCTAGTTCTAGAAGCAGAAAGAGGCAAAGGCTAAATGTTGATTTGGAATGGAAACAAAAGGTTATTAACAACTCAAAAGTGGGAAAATCAGTGAATGCTATTGAAGAAGACTTAGGCATGTCTGTTTGTATAAATGCTAAGTATATCTATAATATACTTATACTTTGTATAATGTTTGTATAATGTTTGAATTATATAATATCCTATTTCACAGAATATTTCAGAATTAAGTGACGTGTGGCTGTATATAAAATCTCTCTGATATATCTCCTCTTCTAACTTATCAACATGATTAGGTTCCAAAGACCAGGTCATTATTCAAAACACAGCATTCTGCAAAAAATGAAAGATGAGCAGGTCAGACCATAAAGTAGAGGCTGACTATATCATTACATAAATAGTAAATTACATTAGTACAATACTACCAAATTATACTAATATGTAACTGCCAAATCACTGAGAATCATGGCCCACCCAAATGGACACATAACCTCAACCATCACATCCAGCGTTACTCTTGTATTACCTCAGTGTTTGCTGCTGCCGTATGTATGTCACCAGTGCACAAAACAGATAGATTTTTTATTACAGTTATATATTGGAATATCAGATAATAAGAGCTGATAAGTGAGGGCAAGGTGTACAGCAGAGAGCAGAATGACCTAGTATAATGAGCCACTCTTCTTAATTGAAAAGACATAACACTGATGCTAAATCACAAAGGGAAACCGCAAATGTGTGGTTTTGTGTAGCTAATGTTCCAAAAACAAAATGTTCTATTTGGCATAGGTCTCAGCATTTGTCATGTCCTCATTAGTCTTGAGGGCAACAGTGCTACTGTACACAACTGTAACAAGAACTAAAAGCCTTAAACAAGTGAAAACATGATAAAAACAGATTATGAGAAGTAAGAATAACTACAAGTTGCTATTAGAATTGGTAAAATAAAAGCACAAATCTTGAAATTAATGAAAAATGATCAACCATGATAGTGAGGACTTATAGCTTACTCCAGTTAGAAGTAATTAAATGCAAGATGTCATTATAAGTACCACCTTTTTATAATCAAGTGCCACCTCTCCAATGCCCTTTCTTATACAAGGGGCCTTCAAAAAGTTCATGGAAAAATGGAATAGAAAGATAATGGAATTTCTCTATGTATTCAAATTGCATATACCTAATACATTTGCATTATATTTTACATATGTAATTTAGTTCAAAATAATATATTCCCAAAAGTATGGGCACTAACAGAAAAAATGACAATGATTATTTTGAAATATATTAATAGTACAGTCAAAAGGGAAAACAGAAAAAAAAAACACCAAAAATCTCTTTAAACTATAATACTAATACTTGAGAGGGAACACTAAATACCTTCTATGCTCTTGCTGTTGTTATTAAGTGCCATTGATCAAGTCTATTTCGATTCATAGCGACCCTGTATATAGGGTTTCTGAGGAGTGACTGGTGAGTTTGAAGGGCTGACCTTGTGGTCCAGTGTGTATCCTACACCAGACCATATAGCATGTAATTAAATATATATATATAGTCATAACACAACATTCGTTAAGATGTGGACACTATCATTCGTTCTTTAAAACCAAGCAAATACTCTATAATTTATATGCTAATTCTAGAGGAGAAAACAAGTTTAAGGTCCTTTCAATCATGTTTAAGTAGTTTTGTCTATCTAAGGAAATAACTCTAGTAAACAGTCATCTCATCAAAATCAGAGAGCAGGAAGAGGAGCCAGGTATTCAGAGGGGCCTGAAAGAACAGTCGGAAGCTCCCTCTCAGGTTCATGCAGCTGCTGCTCATTTGCTGGAAGGGTAAAGTCACTTTCAAAGACAACTCATTGTGTGGCACAGACCCTGCCAGCAAGATTGAAAGCACTTCCCTGTTACCGCGTCTCATGCTGGCATTAGCACCCTCCTTCACAAAGCGCCTTGGTTTTACTCCCATGGACTAGTTCTTTCTCACACATGGCGAAATCTGACTCTGGGAGGTTTCTCAGAGTCTCATCTTCAGACAGACTGGTGCTTGAAGAGGAACTCACTTTTTCTTCTTTCTATTGGTGGTTTAATAATGTTAGCTGAACTTCTGCTACAAACTTACAAAAGATTATCATCAGAAATGTTCATTATTGAAATTTCTTGAATACTCCTTTAGTTTTATGATTTTTGATAACAATACTAAATTTATTGTTCCAGTGTTTGCTATCTTCAAGTAGAGGCACTGAAACAGAAAAGTAAACATTAGAAGTTATTTTTAGAAATTATAAAACTAAAAAAGTAATAGGAGTGCTAAATATTAAACTTCACGGTAATTTTTTGGTACATCTTTAGCATTTATTCTCCTACAGTTATTAAAACTTAAAACTACATCATGACTTTATGATACGCTGTATCTCCCATCATCTGGGAGGTTTCTTTGGAGTTTAACAGTCTTAATCCCTTCAGAAGAATGAAGACCTTTTGGTCAGTTTACAGTGCTACTGTTGTTTTCTTTCTTAATTAAGATGAGCTTTTGTTTAAAAGGTGTCTGTCATTTTCACAATTTTGAGATATTCTCTTACAAACCACTATTTTCTGAAACTGAGTGAAAAATTAAAATTATCACCTCTATCTTGTAGTACAGGAGCTCTGGTAGCGTAGTGGTTACTAATCGGGCTGCGAGCCTCATGGTCAGCAGTTTGAAACGACCAGCTGTTCCGGGGGAGAAAAATGAGGCTTTCTGCTCCTGTAAAGATTTACAGCCTCGGAAACCCTGTGCAGGGTCACTATGAGTCAGAACCAACTCCATGGCACCATCACCTTGTAGTAGGAACTCCTTGTGGGTTCAAGCGCTAGACCGCAAGGTCAGCAGTTCAAGCTCACCAGCTTCTCCTTGGAAACCCTATACAGGGTCACTAGGAGTTGGAACCAGCTCGAGGATTCTTAACAACAACAACAGCAAGCTTGTAGTAGAGGTGATTTTAACATTCATATATTCTTTATACTTTATTCAGGGATCTGAACAGAAAAAATGTAATCTCATCACCTGAGCAGAGAATCAAATGGTCAACCTACATCAATGCTTATGGAAACAGCAGAGATGATTCCTGGTGTGACATTGTAAGATAAGCACTGGACTTCAAACCATAACATTCATGGTGCAGATCCACAAGCCACTCCTTGGAAACCCTAGGCAGGTAGAATATACAGGAATCAAAGCAACTCCATTGTGGAGATGATGGAGAACCATCAATTGCTCATATGCAAGTTCAACTTGAAGCTGAAGAAAAAATTTAAAAGTGCATGAGAGCTAAAGTACAACATTGCAAATATACCTCCTGAATTTGGAGGCATTCTCAAGAAAAGATTTGATACATTGAACTATCTATATTCCCAAACCAGGAAATGCTAGGCCAGGAATTGTAACTGTTCCTGGTATAGTATTGGGTTTCTCTATTTTCATCCTTGAGAACCTGAGGTATACAGCTTGATGAGCCTGTCTTTTACGTATTCGTGTGGCATACACATCTGTACATCACTGTGCTCCTTATGCCAAGCATGCACCTGGCACGCATGTGATGTTGGAGACAAGTATGTTAAAAGAATAAATGGGAAAAGAATCTATTACACTTTACTACATATTTTAACGACATCCCTGGATGATACAAACATTTACATGTGCAGCTGTAACCAGAAGGTTGGAGGTTCTAATTCACTCAGCGGTGCCTCAGAAGAAAGGCCTGGTGATCTGTTTTTGGAAAAATCAGCTGCTGAAAATTCTACGGAACATTAATTCTACTCTGATACTCATGGAGTCACCATGGACTCCATGAATATCTGAATGGACTTACAGTAACTGCTTTTTGGTATTTGATGAGAACCAAGCAAAAAAAGTCCAAAGGTGGCTAGAAAATCTCTAGTGGAAGGGAAGTTATAGACTGCATTGTAGGCCAATATACCAATAACAAAAAAACCCTAAAGGTAGCAAGTATTACCAGTGTCCTGATCAATATACCTGTGAGCATCACTCCAGTGCCCACCAGTTCATCTTCTGACTGCCAACATCTGCATTCTTTTGCTCTGAGGCTTGCCTGCTCTTGACTATCCAAGTAGCACCCCAGAAATGCCAGAAAAACAACCACCTCTGGAACTCTCAACCAATGCCCAACTGTTTTACTGAAGAACTATACGGTTTCCTTGCCTCTCAGATGGTATAACTGAGATATAGGTTCCAGGCTATCTCCCAGAGTTTCCAAATGTGCCTAAACTCCAGGTGCCCACAGAAGGAACTGGTTTTATTAGCTGTCATTTCTTCTCTGGCTCACTTCCTCTACTAGTGTTTTCTTCACCTCCCAAAAGAATAACTTGCACTTAAGTGTTCATTTCCATGTCTGCTTCTCAGGAACACAAGACTATGACAGTAGGTATTTTGAAAGAACATTGGGCTGGGAGCCACTTGATCCGTAAGTCCCTCTGCTCTACCAGTTGTCTAGGTCCATAGAGTCCATTTCATAGGAAGCCCTGGGGTTACTAGAGGCAGGTCAGTTCTTTGAGAATCCTGAGCACAGAATCATCAGAGATTTATTTATCTGAGCAGTAGACTCCGGTCCCACTTCTTTCAGTTCATCAGAAACACAACTTTAATCACATGCTTCTCTTTCACATTGAGAGAATAAGCAAAACCACATCTTTTGATCAAAAGTGTTGTTGTTGGAGTGGCAGGTTGAGTTTGAACTATCAACCTTGAGGCTCACACTGATCTTGCTGTCTAGTGCTTATCCTACAGTGCCACACCGGGACTCCTTGCTCAAAGATGGCAGGGATTAAATGACTCAGGGAATGCAAATATAATCGCTATTAGTTTTAAATGACTGGACAGCAAAATTAGTTTAAACCACAAGGTAGGTTGTTCAAGCTCACCAGCCACCCCTCGGAAACCCTATACAGGGTCACTGTGGGTTGGAATAGACTTGACAGCACTTAACAATGACAACAACAAAGCTAAATAAACTGGACTTAATAATAACAACAACAAAGCTGAACTTCAAGGAGCCCTGGCTCTGTAGTGCTTAAAACACTTAGGTGCCATGCTAAAGGTCAGCAGTTCAAATTCACCAGGCATTCCAAGGGAGAAAGATGTGGCATTCTGCTTCGATAAAGATTTACAGCCATGGAAACCCTAGGAGGCAGTTCTACTTAGCCCTACAGGGTCACTAGGAGTAGGAATTGATTCAACAACTATGGGGTTTTGGGAAAGACAAACTTCTGCAAGAACCCTAATAAGTAACAACATTTGACGCATAGAAGGGGGTCTTAGTAGCGTGCTGGGAAGAAGCAAAGATGAAAAGCAAAGACTGACATGGTTCAAATTAAAGTTTAATGAGTTACCAGTAGGGATTTAAAACCACAAAATAGCAAAAATGAAACAGTTATTTCAAAACACTGCTTGACAAAGAAGAGAAATGAGTTGTAAATCCCCCACAGGGCAATGTTAAATCACTCATGTTCCACATAATGGTAATTCTAAAACAGTAAAAATCTTGGGGGTGGGGGCGGGTGGGTCTACAGAAAGTTAGCAGTGTGAAAGCTGCCACTGGAGCTATCTATCCTAGGGGCTCCTCACATGAGCAAAAAGAACATTTAGAAAAGCCTGTGGCTTAATATTTTGCAAGCAGTCTCAGAAGATTGTTTCCACAGAAACTTGAACCCATCACCTAAGGAAAATCTTGCTGTTATCCATGTTGAAGACCAAGGCTCCCAAGTTTGTGGTTCATCTACAATTAGCCATTCTGAAGGAATTTTCTTTACAAATAGGTAGAAGCCAATCTTCTTAGAGTCTGGATTTTTGCTGGGCTTCATCTCTGTTGAGAACATTCAACTTTGGGGCCTTGATTTCTTGCCAACCTCATTGAAGAGACGGGAAGATCTTTTATCTTAGTTCTTATGTGTGGATGACCGTTTTTTATTTATTTATTTAAACAGAAAAAGAACAGCAGAGCTTTTCTGCAGGACAACCTATTCCCTTATTTATAATGCAGGACAGCAGAGCCCTGTAAGTGTATATTCTGGTTCATCTAAGGACACATTGTTGTTCGTTTTAAAATTAGATTCACCCTAATTATATGAAAACAGCCTACGTGTGGTTGATCAAAACAGCAGGAAAGTATTACTCAGCACCTGCCTGCTGAACTTGCCTTCTAGACAACATTATACTTGTTTAGCACACAGTCCCTGCCCTCTTGGAACTTAAAATCTAGCGCAGAAATACTAGTCTCATTGAAAAAGATGAGCTTTGGACACAGAGCAGGGAAAGGATACAGATAGTAAGCGACTAATTTTAAGAGCCCTGGTGGCTCAGTGGCTAAGTGCTTGGCTTCTGTTGGGCTGAGTGTTCAAACCCACTAGAGGAGGGAAAGGATACAGATAGTAAGCGACTAATTTTAAGAGCCCTGGTGGCTCAGTGGCTAAGTGCTTGGCTTCTGTTGGGCTGAGTGTTCAAACCCACTAGAGGAGGGAAAGGATACAGATAGTAAGCGACTAATTTTAAGAGCCCTGGTGGCTCAGTGGCTTAGTGCTTGGCTTCTGTTGGGCTGAGTGTTCAAACCCACTAGAGGCCCCTCAGGAGAAAAGATCTGGCAATCTGCTCTCACAAAGATTGCTGTGGTTGGTGGTGGTGTTGGAAAGTGCCCTCGAGTCTGTTCTGATTCATAGAGATCCTATATAGGGTTTCCAAGGAGCAGCTGGTGGGTTTGAACTGTTGATGTTGTCATTTGTATTCCAATGCTGATCCTACAGTGCCAAACTTGAAGTCGCTCATAAAGATTACAGCCTAGTTCTACTTTGTTCTCTAGGCTGCTCTGAGTTGGAATCGAATCAAGAGTACACAACCACAAGTGACTTATGTGGACAAAATTTTCTTGGACAATAATGTGGACTATTTTCTTTGGACAATAAAGTGAATGAACTTCATTGAAGTGGTAGGCTTGGACAGCCCATAACCAGGGAGAGTTTTCATCTCAATCCTGTTCAGGGCAGTATTTCTGAAGGAAGAATATTGGGAAGCTAAGTTGAAACAGAAGCAGGGGAAAATGTGTATTGCTCTTTAAGGAATGGAAGTCTTTATACGGGCAGTGAAAACTCAAAAAGAGCAAAGGCAGGAAGTCACTTCTATGAATAAAGGAAGCAAGGTAGTCAGTCAGCTTATGCATCAGAACCATACAAGTGAGAAATTTGTGCTCGAGAAGTCGGACTCCCAGAAAGTAACTGAACATCTATTATTCTTACTTTCCACAAATCCCTAGGATTCCCTAACTTTGACAATGAACCATGGACCAAGTTCTGTGAGGCTGAAAAATGCTAGGCCATCTTTATAACAGAGATTACTACCAAAAAACATATAACAATAATTTAAAATTTAAATAAAGAATAACAAACAACACAATAATGAAGTAAATCTGACTTCAGAACTCATGCTCTCTCGCTTTTTTTCTCTCTCTCAGATGTCCGGCTTTTTGGGCAATTCCTCATTCCCCATTCCTCCAGGGTGCAAGTTTACTTAATAAAATCAATTTTACAACTTTTGTAATAATAAAATGATAATTAAATTGTTTTCCATGTACTATGCACTCCCAGGCACCACGTACTGGCTAGGCAGTTTATAACCATTATCTCATTATACTCCCCCACAGTGCTCTGAAGTAAATACCAATATTATCTCCATTACACAGACGGGGTGACCGAAGTTCAAAAAGGTTGAGTAACTTGCCTGTGATCCCACAGCTAGGAGGGTGCACAGCCAGTCATCTAGCTCTGTCTGTCTTTCAATACCTACCCCACCCCCGGAGCTTTCCCTCCAACGTCCCAGCTCCACAATCCAGGACTCTTGAGTTTCCAGTCTTTCCACAATACATTAGACTAATCAGGAACTGGGGTTCTCCTTTTCCTGCTTTGTTTTACAGCACATTAAAACAGAACGTCACTGGATTTCACACAGTGTGGTTTACCCTGAGTCCCAGAGACCCCAGTGAATGGGTCAATAATAAATTAAAGATTAAAAGCATTATTTCTCTCCTCTTATGGAACATCAAGGAGTCCTGGTGGCACAATGGTTAAGCACTTGCACTTAGCTGTGAACCAAAATGTTGGTTCAAACTCACCAGTCATTCAGCAGGAGAAAAGACTTGGTGGTTTACTCTTGTAAAAAATGCAGTCTTGTCTTGGAAACCGCATGGGGCTGTTCTACGGTGTCCTATAGGGTTGCTAAGAGTCAGAATTTACTCAATGGTAGCTATCAATAATGACAACATGGACTATCAAGGTCCCTGCCTGCAAGGCACTAACAGTTTAAAGCTGACTATGAACCTAAAGGTTGATGGTTCAAACACAAGCAACAGTGCCAGGGAAGAAAACCCTAGCCATCTTCTTCCAGAACGGTTATAGCCAGGTACATTACGGAGCTGTTTTACTCAGTAACACATGAGGTCACCATGAATGGGAACCAGCTCAATAGCAACACATAGGTTTTTTATTTTGTTTTTGTTTTTTTTTAAAGTTTTTTATTGTGAATTGAGAGATAGTTTACATGGGAGAATATTGGTTTTATACTCATCAGTTCATTGCAATGATTACAATCTCCTCTGTGCAGCAACACATAAATTTTTTGTTTTTCTTAAACAGAGTATCAAAATTCAGCTAAATGCTGTACCTGAAACAGTACTTATGAGGATTAACTTCTCAATATTTAAAATTTTAATTGCCAAGAGTATTACAGATCTTTTACTAAAATAAACTCGCGAAATAGCAGGCAGTTTTACCCAGGCTGATATAAAGGTAAATATATATACATATATGTATATATATTTACATGTCCTTACTATAGATTACTTTTATTTCTTAATCATCCAGAGTACATGGGCCCATTGAATCTGCTTCACTTCTTAGAATACAACATTTTAATAATAATTTAATGATAAGGTTTCCAACAAGGTAAATAGGCACAGTAGAGTGAATGGGCTTCTTCGTTCTTTTCACTTAACTCATTTTTATCATTCATAACCCTCATGTTTCCTTCACAGTAGTAGATAAAACACATGTATAGTTTGGGAAGAAAACAAGTAAATATTTTTTTTTTTTTGACAAAACAAGAGAGCACCCCATTTGCAGTAAGCAATTATAAATAGGATAAATACTAGGAAAAGTGGTATTTTCAGTCAAAGTAAAAGAGTCATTTAAACAGCCTAATGTTCTATGACATCAGTGCAAGAAAGCAGTTTCAGTGTATCTGTCAGCATACCAAGAATGAGCTCTGGTCTCTCCTCTCTATATCCTTACTTTAAGTTTTGCTGTTGTGGTGGTGGTTAGGTGCCGTTGGGTCAATTCCAACTCATACCAACTCTGTATGAAGTTTCCAAGGCTATAAATCTTTAGGGCAACAGAAAGCTTCATGTTTCTTCCACAGGGCACTGGTGGATATGAACCACCAACCTTATGGTTAGCAGTCCAATGCTTATCCTAAAGCACCGCCAGGGCTGTTTTTGTTTCCTTAAAACAAAACAAACTGCTTATTAATGATGTCCCAATAATAATACCAGATTGATCAGCAAGCTCCAATACTATGAGTATTTTATGACTCACATAGCTCGATGAAGGAAATAAACTGATTGTCAAAGACTAAGAAGAAGAACCAGATCAAACAAGATGAAAGATGACCCAGTAAGAGTGAGAAGAAAGTGGGGAAATAGAATTAGGTCAAATAAGAGGGTGTAGAACTAGGTTACCTCATTGCTGTAAAGATGTTTCCATCACTTGTCAGTGCCCTCATGAATAACAAGACAACAATGTGATGAGAGAAGACACATGACAACAACAAAACACCCCACAGAAATAAGGAGTGGCAAAGACAGCTGATGTCCACCAAATAATATAGGAGTCCTGGTGGGGCACTGGACTGCTAAGTTGGTTTGAACTGCAAGGTCAGTGTTCAAGCTCACT
Organism: Chrysochloris asiatica; assembly: GCF_000296735.1. NCBI lineage: Eukaryota > Metazoa > Chordata > Mammalia > Afrosoricida > Chrysochloridae > Chrysochloris > Chrysochloris asiatica. The sequence continues at coordinate 17,981,541 of NW_006408548.1, read as the reverse complement.
AGCGGCTCCTTAGAAACTCTACGGCATTGCTATGAGTAGGAAGTAGGAACAGACTTGTCGGCTATTAACAACAACAACAAATTTACCTACTCTTGTTATTTTTTATAAGTCAAGACATTAGTCTAAAATATTTGTGTACTTCTTGTTGTTGTTAAGTGCCGTCAAGTTGGTCATGGCTCATAGCAACACTGTAAAAGGTTTCCAAGGAGCGACTGGTGAGCTTGAACCACCAACCTTATGGTTCAAACAAGTCTTGTGATCCTGCGCTTATCCTACAACACTATACCCAGGACTCCATTTGTGTACTTTGTTGTTGTTGTTAAGTACCATTGAGTCAGTAC
>NW_006408548.1:17957788-17978240 GCF_000296735.1 Chrysochloris asiatica | reverse complement strand
CAACAACAACAACTTATCAATTCATTTTCCCCTCCTCATGCTTCATTTTGATCATTAAACTTTACAAAAATGTCTATTTGTTAGAAAGTCAACACTAATGTAAACACTGAATCTCAACACAATAGTCTACATGAGGTTTTCTGCTCCTGTAAAGATTTACAGCCTTGGAAAACCCACACAGGGTCGCTATGTGTTGGAACCGACTCGATGGCAAAACCACCATCCACCGCCACTCTTCCCCTTCTTGAAAATTCATAATGCACATGAGCATAACAAAGGCTTTGAAAATTCTTGTATTAAGTTTCTAGAACTCAAAAACTTCCAAACATAATTAACCATAGAGTAAATAAGCAGACAGTAAAATAAGTAAAAAAATAAAACAAGGATCTTTAAACATATAAAGGTGTACGTACAAGGAACTGAGATGCACTGAAAATGTGACAGGATTTGAAGCTGAGGGTATCAGCATTACTGTGGCATTTCTCACCATGATTTGGAAGCTGGTCTGAGAATCACAGCCGAAGGCAGAGACAAGTGGTGCTTTTTTCAATGTATGTGAGAACATGACACACACTTATCACAGATGCAAATTTTGCATGTGCAGACATGTGAGTTGGTGAGACATTTATGCCTGTGGAGGACAGTGTGAAAAAGATGACCAAGCCCCAGGAATGTCACTATCATTATCAGCAACCATTACAAGTTGAACACTTACGTTATGCAGACATTGTGAAAATCTGGGAAAACAAAGTCCTAAAAATACACAAATAATAAAGGCTAGCACATCTGAACCATCTTGAGAACCACTGAATAACATATATCATGAAAGTCAGAATACTTAGTGGGTTCCAAAGTATCATGAACATAAATTATACCGGGAAAACCATGAGTCTCTTTTTAACTCTCTTCATCACAAACATTCTGGAGCCTACACAAGAGCCCGGTTAAGTGCATTTTCCAAATAAAAAGTACACAGGTGTTGTCAATTCTGATTACATTGCCCATGCATTTGCTCCAATAAGCTTACAACGCATGACTTTTTTTTTTAAAGTTTTTCACGTGAATTGAGTGATAGTTTATATGGGAGCACGTCAGTTTTACACTCATTGTTTCACTGCATTGATTAAAATCTCCTCTGTGCATCATCATTCAACAGTATTTGCTTCTCTTCCCTCAGCTTTTGGGGGGTTTATTTGGGGTAGGGGGATATACACAAAAACACTCAGCAATATATAATCATTTAAACAACTAAAGGGCACATTCTGCAAGACTGTCTCCTGGCCACCAGCACCTGGCCGCCAGCACACAGCCTTTCTCTTTCCATGCATCTAGAGTCCTCTGCTGCTCTATTTTTCCATGCCCTTATCTCTGTCTCCATCTGTAGTGTAGCTGCTTCTCTGGATAAAGTCCCACATTCTGCTCAGGCTCCTCTCTCTCTCAATGGTCTGAGGGTCCTCTGTTTCAGGACTGTAAGATTAACTACTCCTCTCTTTTTGTTACAAAATGTCGACCTTTACAATTGTGACAGTCACAATTAGTCATGATAACAATTACACACTATTGAATAAGAATTTTATCCCCATCTTTTTTCACCAGACCCAGCTAGACAAGATGAAAACTATTCAGTGGAGATTCTACCTTCCCCCGCAAACTCTGAAACTAAACTCTCACTTGAAAACCTGTAAGCCAGTCACTTCGTACCTTTCTAGCCACCCCCACCCCCCCCCATTTTAGGTAGCAAATGTCTAAGTTGCCTGTCCCTAACAACCCTATATACAGAGGGGATAGGATTGATCCTTAATGTAAATGAAGACTCCTTCCCTCTCAGTTGGTATTTCAAACTACAATATCCATAAATATAGGTCAAGTTAATCAAGTTGTAGCAATTTACACTTGCTTCCTTTATCAAAAAAAAAAAATTTTTTTTTTAAATCTTCCTCTAGTTGATTTCTGATCATCAAGCCATACAAACTAGGTCTAGTGACATGACTTCTTGAATAAATTCCTAAATTCCTGATCACGGAAGAGAAACCAGGATTCCCTTGTTGTTATCGTTAAGTGCTGTGGAGTTGGTTCCAACTCATAGTGACCCAGTACAGGGTTTCCGAGGCTATAAATCTTTACGGGAGCAGAAAGCCTCATCTTTCTCCCGCGGAACAGCTGGTAGTTTCTAACTGCTGACCTTGCAGCTCGCAGCCCGATTGGTAACATTCCCTGGAAGGCCGTTTTTCAGAGCCAGGAAGTCAAATGAACAGCCTTATTCTGATCAATTCTTTCCTATTTATATGTGTTCTACCTACAGGACACCTAGGAGCCCTGGGAGCATAGTGAATTAAGAGCTAGGCTGCTAACTGCAAGTTCAGCAGTTCAACTGTATCAGATGTTCTGCAGGGAAAAGATGAGGCTTTCTGCTCCTGTAAAGATTTACAGCCTCGGAAACCTTATATATGACACTATGAGTCAGAATCAACTCGATAACACATAACCAACAAACCAACCATCTACAGTACAGGGGCAAAAAAAAATCTATCAATGTATCAAAGTCGGTTTGAACCACAAGGACAGTGGTTCAAACTCATTAGCTATTCCTCGGAAATGCTACAAAAGGTCATTATGAGTCAGTACTGACTTAGTGACACTTAACTGTCTGTCTATCAATCTATCTATACGTTGTTGCTGTTGTTAGGTGCCATCAAGTCAGCTCTGACTCATAGCAAGCCTGTATGAGGTTTCTGAGGAGCATCTGGTGGGTTTGAAATCACTGACCTTTCGGTTAGAAGTCCTGTGCTTACACTACAACGCCACACCAGGACTCTATACATATCTAGATTGTTGTTGTGATTAAGTGCCTTGGAGTCATTTTTGGGAAAATTTCATTTCAAGTGTTATTAGAAACCCTACACAGGGTTGCTATGGGTCAGGACTGACTCGAAGGCACTTAACCACAACAACAATCTAGATATGTATAGAGTCTAGATATGTATAGAGAGAGTCCGGGTGTGGTGCATTAAGCCACAGCACCACACCAGGACTCTCTATATATATCTTTATATCTATATCTACAGAGAGAGAAAGATGGAGAACAGGTAGTGTAGGATATCAATGAATTGCTAACCACACGTAGGAGATTGAAACCCACTATTGGCACTTCAGAAACCCTATACAGTGTTGCTATGAGTCGGAACCGACTCAAAGACACTTAATAACAACAACATGTCATATATTTGTAATTAAGAGCAAATGTGAGCCATTTTTAAAAGCAGAACTAGAGAAAATAAAAATTAGAATAACAACATCCAGGTCAACAAGATAAAATAAAGCTCAGGCATGCAGTTCCGAAGCTCCCTCAAACTAACAAGCTGGACCATGAATTTGTCTTTTGGTTTCTGTCCTTCAAACATTTCTCCATAAGCATCATTTCATTTTGATAAGCAATGTCCAGAAGACACAGTTTAAGATTATATTTTCTGACAAAAGCTTCAAAACGCAGGTATTCTGTGTTGTTAAGAACAGATCCTCATATTGTAGGAAAATGTGTCTAAGGCAAGAATGATGGGCACTCCTATGAAACATGTCCAAATCCATTAAAACATCTCCTAGGAAGCATCTTGTTAACAATGTTTGACTGCCTTGGTGGAAGATTGCAATGTGCTTCCTCAGAGAGTCAAAGTTTCTCTTGATTTATTTAGAAAAGATACCTAAACTCATGGTGGAGCTCAGTTTCCCGTTCAATAAAAATAGTACTGCACAGAAGAGCTTCCAGTACATAAAGTCTCCAAAGTCCTGTAAAATTAGGGCAGTATGGACCAAATAACATTAGCATTGAACGTAGATTATTATTCTAGCTCTCCGTTGGCCACATTCCTGAAAGTAGTGCATGGAAATACATTACAGCAATTTGCATACTTTTTTTCTCAACTTGCTTAAATGCCACAATTGACTTAACAAATTTGGGGAGTCATGGTGGAGAGTGAACATCATCCATCTAACTGTATTCTACCACATACCATTTTGTTGTTGTTGTTAAGTGCCACTGAGTCACTTCCGTCTCATAGTGACCCTGCCTAGGGTTTCTGAGGAGCGACAAGTGAATTTGAACCACCAACCTTGTGGTTCAAACCAGCTTTGCAGTCCAGTGGATTATCCCATAGCACCACACCAGGACTCCATTTGGATACCAAAATAATCCTGAGCAGAACCCTCTAAAATTTACACTAAACAATAGCCTCTTACAGAAACCACAAATTAATAACTTCCTCAAACTTCAAGTGACTTTATTTCATTGTTGTTGTTAAGTGCTGTTGAGTCAATTCTAACCCATAGCGATCCTGTATAGGGTTTCCAAGGAGTAGCTGGTGAGCTTGTACCACCGATCTTGTGGTTGAAAGCGACTTTGCAATCGTTCCCTGGAGACCATTTAAGAATCCCTTTTTCTTAATATATGCAGAATATTTCATAGTCCACTGGGCTGCACCCAGGCACATGTTAGGTACATAAATCATCAGAAGGACATAAAATAAATCAAGGAGTTTATCTGCCACCTACAGTTGAACGAGTTGGAATGCTAAGGCAAGCCTTCCTAGCAAAACAGTCAGCTGTGATATGGACATATAATGAAACCCAAACATTTATACTAGGCAAAACCAAGTCAGAAAATGACACTTAATACCATCATCAGAAGATTAAAAAAAATTATCACTCCTTCTCCCCTTTCCATGCGTTCTTCCAACAAGCATTTCCCTATGCCAATCTCTCAAGACCTTTGCTAGGTGCTGGGTATTTAAGGAAGAATAAACTCACAGGCCTTCATCATAATTTAGTAGTGGGGGTCTAGGGGGTGGTGGTGGCAAATGAAAACAAATGCATTGCCCTGCAGTGTGATCAGAACTACTTAGAGGAAAGAGTAAATCCTCAGGGAAGCCTGATCAGAGCCACAGGGTTGTTTTCAAGTTCTTTGCTGTTCTGACCTCTCAGATTGCTCCAGTCAAAAGCTTGGCTGAGATGCTGGATATTTGAGAAAGTTAGTCTAAAGAACATGTTAACTATTTACTCCTCTAAATTTTCTGAGCTGTTTCTGAATCGGGAAGATGGCCAAAATCACCATGGTTAGACTATGGTAGCTCAGAGCCTCAAAGATAAAACTCATACTGGATAACTTTTCATCATAACAGCCATCTGCAATTTTTTCCCTAAAGGGTTGGTACAAGACATGGCCATAAAAAGAGACTAACCTCATTTTTCTGTAAAATTGAAATTTAAGAACTGATTGCATATGCTATATGAGAATCTATAGGGTATGTCTCCCAATTTAATCCCAGGACATTTTTATTCTAATAATATTGAATAATATTGAGCTCTGTAGCGTAATGGTAACAAATCAAGCTGCTAACCTCAGGGTCAGCAGTTCGAAACTACTAGCTGTTCTGTGGGAGAAAGATGAGGCTTTCTGCTCCCGTAAAGGTTTACAACCTCGGAAACCCTGTACAGGGTCGCTACGAGTCGGAGAGTCGGAAGCGACTCCACGGCACATTAACAACAACAACAATACTGATTACATATTTGCTATCAGGAACCACCTGGTAGGTTACAAGTTGGGCTGCAAAACCCAAGGTCAGCAGTTCGAATCTACTAGCAGCTCCTTGGGAAAAAGATGAGACTGTCTGCTCCCATATATTTACAGTTTCAGAAACCCTACACAGAGTCAGTATGAGTTGGAATTGACTCCATGGCACATAACCACCAACAACAACCACAGAAAGCCGTCTACATATGTTATTTGATCTTTCCTTATAACTTTGATGCATACCACATACCTCCTACCCTCAGATCCCCTTTTTAACTTCTAAGAAACTCAGAGTTAAATTAAATATTCAAAAGGAGTATAAACACTTGGGATTTTGTTTAATTATCTTCCTCTCCCCTGTAAGATTCTGATCTTTCTTCCCCTTACATTTTTGACAAATTATCATGTGGGTTTTTACTATGCTCTTAACTCAGAAGCATTTCTTAAAGTCAATATTCTATAAAGAAAAACAAAGTCCCACAGTCATAAAACATAATTTCCTTTTACTCCCAATTGGCAAGTGTTTCCATAAATAACTAATTTGAAGATGACTCCCTTGGGTATTTCACACCCTGGTCACTTGAAAACCCCGGATAATGCAATTTTCCCCACAGTCATATAGTTCAGAATCTATTTATATGATAGTTCAAAGAGACAAAAGAGGAAAGAGGTTGATTGACTGAATTTAACATTTGGTAACACGACCAGGCCATTTCCAAATCTATTACTAAGGGCTCTTTCTTATCATATATTAGATCATGACAGTTCCATGTTTGTCCCTCCTTAAATGCTACTTTTAGAGTGCCAACAATATCAACACACTGCCCCTTGGTCTTGTTGGGGCTGTCAGGGCAATGAGCACTGTTGGAACCTGCTAAGTGAGAAGGTATTGCTGTCACCCACTGATGACTGTGCCCTGGAATTTCACTCTTAGCACTGACAATACCTCTGGAACTCATAAAAAGCCTGCTGAAACCCAGGAAGCTAAAGGTTAATGTCTTCAGGGAATCAAGGTAAAGTGTAAGACAAACTGTAGCTGAGGATATCTTGTATGTACTAAAAGGCAAAAGCCCCCAAGAGGAACTCACAGAAATATCTCTCTGCATTGTCACCACACAGAATTGGGGTGGGGGATGGGGAAGGCAGATTTCATCTTAAAAAAAAAAATTGTAAGATAAAGCTAGTACCATTTCTACACGGACACACATTGTTGTTAAGTGCCGCTGAGTCAGTTCCAACCCATAGCGACCCTGTATGGGGTTTCTAAGGAGCAGCTGAGGAGCTTGAACAGCCAACCTTGCATACCAAACCGATTTTGCAGCCCTGTGCATTAACCCACAGTGCCACACCAGGACATTTGTTATACACAATTGGCATTCATCTAGACTACTTAGGTATTTTGGGGAACACTGAACACAACCATTCATTTATTTAGCATTTACCTGGCACTTACTGTGTGCCAAACCTGAGGGGCTTTTAAAAGTTTGTGGAAAATTCCATTATCCTTTGGAAGCCTCCTTGTAGGATTCTAGACTTTGGAGACTGATGAGTGAGAGCCCTGCTTTCATGAAGTTTACGTAGATAAGGAAGACAGTTAACCAACTAATAAACATAAATTTTATGAATAAGAAGGAATGAAAATAAAGCCAGCAAAGGAAAAAGAGGAAGGAAAAGCATTTGATGGTTATGAGATAAGAATGGTTATGGCCTTGGCTTCTGTAATCAGGGAAGTTGTTGTTGTTAAGTGCTGTCCAGTCGGTTCTGACTCATAGTGATACTATATAGGGTTTCCAAGGAACAGCTCGTGAGTTTGAACCATCTACCTTGCAATTCAAACAGACCTTCTGGTCAAGTGCTTATCCACACCAGGACGTCCATCAAGGAAAGAATTTCTAAAAAGTGACACATAATCCTACACTAGAATGACAAGGGGCTAAAGAAAGCATGAGAATCCTTACTCTGATTCCACCAAAAAGATGAGCTTACCAAAAACAAACAAACAAAAAAAACACACTTTTTAAAGTATGCAACATATTCAGATAATCGCAAAAAAACAAGGGAAAGAAATGAACGTACAACATTCTTTTCTCTTAAGGGGATTTTAGGAAATCACCTTTTCCCAAAGATACCAGTTTAAAGGCAGTTGTTTTCATTCATCTCTACTTATAGCAGAATGTATGATAAAGAAGGGAAAACGGAGGAAGAACAATATTTATTCCTCTTATCATGTAAGTTACTTTATATAGCAATATTCCAATGTCAACAGAATTAGCCATATGTATTGTAATGTCAATAGGAATTGCTTTAAAAAAAATTCTGTGGCTATATTCAATGTACCATACTTTCACTCACTGTAAAATAAATCCAAATTGTACTTACTAGTGGTCTCATTTCAATATACAACAAGCCTTTGAAATTCATTAAAAATAAGTTTTGTTGGTATCTGTTTAATATGCACAAACAATAAATTGTCATTTGTTCTCCAATATCTTCACAAGTAATCTAGTAATATAGACGATATCGTATATTATTTGCCAAACAAGTATTTACTGTTGAATTTCTGTTAAAATTAATAAAAACACTTAGCCAATTGACATGACATTTACCTAAAAACATTTCAATGAAACACCTTTTTTGTGTGAACTTTCCTAGTTCCTGCCTTCTTTCAGAACAGAAAGAGAGGTAAGCAGCAATGAGATAAGAAGTAGATCATTATTCACAATGAAGATTTAGAATGAATCCTGAAAAGTTTTTACTGAAACACAATTTAATTCCTTTGTAGGGTATACTATATATTATTACAAAGTAAAAATGTATACTAAACTCAGATCAGATAATGTAAAGTTATTGCCCAACAGATCTACATTACCTAACATATGTATCATTATAAAAATTGCTAGACTCTGATATTAAGGCACTGCCCAAGGCATTCTCAATATTTTGTACTTGAAAGCAGGTTTTCAAAACTGAATTTCACTAGCACCCTAACCAATAAGGTGTTAAGAGGAAGAATGTATTTCAAATGTATTTAATTTGTAGTGCTTAATGTACAAATTCTAAATTTGTGTCAAGAAAAGAGGCTGGAGAGTCTGAACCTGAGCAGGTAAACCGCTGATACACTTCATAAACTGCCATGCTTCTAGATCTTTCCTTTAAATATTTGGGAAAATTTATACATTTAACATAAAAACTCACCCCATTTCCTTCCCCTCCTCCTAAAAACAAATCAGAAGACTTAAGAATTGGCACTAATAATCTTACAGTTGTTACTAGAAAATCCTCCTCCAAATTGTAGCTAAGAAGGTCAAAATCCACAAAGAATAAAAACCCAAAGGATGGTGTGAGGGGTGCACAGCTGGTACAACTCCTGGAATCACAACAAACTCACAGGGGGCGACCCACAGGAGGATGCTATCAACAGCAGCAAAGTGAAGCAGCGGAACCTAGTTGTCCAGTGCCAGAGACCCTATAGAACAGAGCAAAACTGCCTCATAGGGTTTCCAAGGCTGCAAATCTTTCCCGAAGCAGACTACCGCATCTTTTTGCTGAAGGACAACAGCTGGTTGGTTTGAACCACCGTTAGCAAGCAACCAAGCACTAAACCACTGCGCCACCAGGGCTGCTAGCAGGACCTAGGGGAATAACGAAATAGCCACCTATTCCCCAAAGGAGGCGGGGAGAAGCCGAGTCGCCAGGCACTGGCAACAGCGCACGCCAACATTCAGGATAATTCTCCTTTCCAAACCCGGAGTTCCGGAGCAGGAGGAAAAAGGGGGATGGGGAACCCACAATTCCTTTAAACCTCCCACCCCCCTGAGCGCCTGCCAACCTTTTCCGAACCCCCGTGTCACACAACTTCCTCATCATGGAAACTTCCACTCGGTTCTGCGCTGAGGATGCCAAACTCCATTTCACAAGGAGCCTGTCAACAGCTGGGCTTAGGGTTTGAGGGACAGAGCTGCTGCGATTGGAGGGGGCCCCAGAGCCAGAGCCACCCAGCTCCACCACTGCCCACGCCGTGGCTCCCTGACTGCCGGCGCTGTGCCCAGGCACGAGAGGGCACCTTCTCCCAGACCCCAGGGGCAGAAACCCCGCAAAGACAGGTAATAAGGAGGTTGACAACCCACCCACTCACCCACGCCGCCCTCGCAGGGCTAAGCCTCCCTGCCTATACCCCTTCAGGTTTCTGCGACAACCCGGGCTCCACCACCACCCGCCCACCCTCTGGACACTAGAGATAGTCACCCCTTCCTCCTCCCCTTCCCCCTCCGCGCGATCCGCTCGCCAAATTACCGGTGCCCTCGAGCCGGCTGAGTTGAGCTCCCCTGACCGGGAAAGGCAACCTGCAAGCGCTTGCCCCGAGTCCCGGGAGCAGAAGGTCTCCTTTCCAAGCACACTCACATTATTCATGCAAAGTTAATCCCCGCCGCGTCACGGCCTCCCGCCCGAGGATGTGCGCCTTCCTTGGCCAAGCCCCGCAGTCTCCACCCTCCTCCGCCCCCTCCTCGCGGCGGCGGGGTCTCGGGGAGCGCAGGCGACGGGGCGTCGCGCGAGTCCTGCAAAATGTCAACTCCTTGGGCAAAGAGAGGCGGCCGCAGCCAGGGCCGCGCCGGCCCTCCCTGGCCACTTCACTTTTATTGGCGTAGGAACCGAGTGTGGCCCGGGAACTGGATTCCCCGCCTCCCGCGCCCCCAGCGCACCCAGCCCGCCCCGGCCGGCTCTCCGGGTGCTGCTTTACTCCGGGCCCGGGGCACGCCGCGTCTACGAACCGGTGATTAGGTTTCCCCTCCGGCTCTCCTGGCGGACCGACTCGCACAGTGGTGGCGACGGCCAAAAGCAGGCAAACCCGGCTCCGCCAGGGGCGCAGCAAGGAAATGGCCTCCTGGCTGCACACCCCGCCGCCGCCGCAGCCGCCCGGGCCGCCCAGCCGGCCCACCTAACCAGCACTCGCCGCTCTCGGCCCGGTTCAGGTCCCACATTTGTATACACCCACCACGCCCAGTTTGACAACAACTACCCCTTGGCCTACGCCAACACCACCCTCGGCTTGTCGCCTCCGCACCTGCCTCCCCAGGTGCAGGCATCCCCCTTCTCTCTATCCAGACCGTGACCCCCACCAGCCTTGCCCTGCCAGGGGTGAAGACGTTACTATGGATTCGATGGCAGTGTGTCCACCCACCCGACTGCCTGGCGCACGGGCGCTTGGGTTTGGGCATCATTCCTGTAGTTAAGGAAGAAGGAATAGGGGGCGAAGGGACAGACCCCAGGAGCCCGGTGCGGCCCATGCCGCCGCGCTCCGCCCTTCTCAGTCAAACCACTTGTGGTGCGTGTTGGGCAGACTCTATGCTTTGGTTCCTCCAGAGGCCTCCTGCAGTTTGGCAGTTTCCTTACTATCACCAAAATCCCGGGAATGGAAGTTTGGGACATTACCTGTCTTTCCCTTATGGGGGACACTCCTCTTCCACCCCCGACCCTGCCTCCACTATAAATACTCTGGAGAGGTGTGTACAGGGTTGAAACATGTAACTCCATAAATTCAAGAAGAGTGCTCCATTGACTAGTCTTTGACCTGTAAAAGTACAAAATACCGTATGACAAAAACGATTTCATCTTCTTGAGGAGAACTGTTCACAATATTATGGATTTCTAAAATGTCCACCATTTTAAATTCTGCTGACGTAGTGCGGTTACGTGTTGGGGATAAGTGTTGGGCAGCCCACCAATTGCTCTGCAGGTAAAAGATAAGCAGTCTGTCCCCGTACATATATATTTACAGTCTCAGAAATCCCCATACATATATATTTACAGTCTCAGAAATCCTATGGGGCAGTTCTACTCTATCCTACATGATCGCTATTAGTCTGAATCTACTCCTCAGCTGTGGGATTTTGTGTTTTTCAAGTCCTGAAGGCTAAGGGTTCAGGTTGAAAGAAAATAAGAAACAGGTAACTGTGGTGGGGACTAGAAAGATACTTGGAAAATTACCAAGTCCCCAAAGCCAAAATGTAGTTGACAGAAAGCTATAGTTGCAATAAAACTACTTTGACAAAAGAACACAATTATTTTCTTATGGACAATACTAAAATAATTTTGATGTAATTATTTGGTATATGCATTTATTCAGATAAAACACAATGTAATAGAATTATGACAGTTTGTATTGTCAACTGTCTGAACAATGTATATTCATTTATTTATTAGCAGGTCTTCTAGATTTCTGGTCAGTGACGTTTCTTCCTTATTCCAGCTTCTTGTTGTTGTCTCACAGAAAGGGGTGACATGCCACCACCCCTGCGGACAAAATTAATCACCACAACTGTCTGGAATTGGAAGCTGTTCCCTGTGCCTGGATATGAGGTGTTTCAGCATGCTTCAAGAGTGAAAGTTGCATGTCCCAACACTCCCCAGAGAGAGGGGCCTCAACCCTCAGCCTCTATTGACCTCATTTCCACTTGGCATTTGTTGATGATAAACCTGTGCGTTGTTTGTTCTTCACTTGCAATAAGACTGCACTAGAGAACTTTCAAGTTACTGTAACTGGAGAGAATTTGTTCTTCTTTGCAGTGAAGTTCCTGGGCTTTGCTCCAAAGCTGCCCTGGGATGTTTTGGTAGGTTAGGAGAAACACTGTGGAGTCTGCATCACTTGTTCCAAACATGCAGTTCCCTGGTGGCTAGATGTGGGTGAAAATTTTGGACAGTGAAGAAAACAGCCTGGCTGAGGTAAGTTGCAAGGATTGACAGGCAGGTCTTTGCAGGGGTACAGACCCTGGTAAACAACTGATTCTATTATTATTATATAATAAGGGAAAATTAAAGGTAAGGAAACATGCAAATCTTGTCACAAGGTAGATGAATAAGCCATAAATCCTGCTGGATTTTTTTTTTTTTTTTTAAACTTTGTTCTTTACTTGAGTATAACTTGCAGCTAACTTCTTTCTTAAAAGGAAACATCATACAGAGAAGAAATTTTAATGAACACTGTTGCTTCCCTTTGTTCAAATGGCTTTGTCTTTGTGATCACATTTTGTCTGAAAACTTTTGAAATAAAAAAACTAAATTAAAACATTAAATAAATAATGTGGCATTTTTCAAGCAATTCAAGGACTATGATTATAACAATATTATATAACAATGGGGGAGGACAATTTTAATGCATTGTTATTAAAACAACATGAACAACTAGAATTCCATTTGAATTGGCCCTGCGAGGGCAATCTTACAGGCAGCATGATGATAAAGAAGGGTTACCAACAGAACATGGTATTTATTTTTCTGGTTTTACACAACAGGGGATCATGGAGGAGAATTTCCTGGGGTCTTGATTGAAGGCAGGAAATATTATACACATTTAAAGCGCATGATCCTGTGACCCAATCCAACTGACTGTAGAGGGAGCACAAGGCTGTGTTCATAACCTGTGCTCACATTCCACCTAACCCCTTGTTATAGATTGAACTGGGTTTCCCCCAAATAGGTGTCTGAAATCCCAACCCCTTTACCTGGGGTTACAATCCCATTTGGGAATGGATTTTATCTGTCATGATACTGAGGCAGCATTACTGTTGGATGTGTCCAACTCTTTTAAGTATAATGGAGCAGATTAGACAAGGAAGCAAGCAAACCAAGCTGAAGGAAGACAGATGCCACTCCAAAGAAGCAGAAAAGAAACAACCCAGAGTTGACACAGAGAGAAAGTCTTCCCCTAGAGCTGTTGCTGTTATTAAGTGCCATCAAGTCATTTCTGACTCATAGTGACCATGTCTAGGGTTTCCAAGGAGTGGCTAGTGAGTTGGAACCGCTAACCTTGTGGTCCAGTGCTTTATCTAGTAATGCTACACCTGGAGACTTCTAGCCTTCTAAATTGTGAGATTGGAGTCCTGGGGTGACGCTGTGGGTTAATGTACTGGATTGCAAAGTTGGTTTGAACTGCAATGTTGGTGGTTCATGCTCACCAACCACTCTTCAGAAACCCTATACAGGGTTGCTATGGGTCAGAACCAACTTGAAGACACTTAACAACAACAACACACTGAGATTTGGGAATTATGATGTAGCATCTGCTTCCATAAAGATTTACAGCTTTGGAAACTTCCTGGAGCAGTTCTTCTCTGTTGTACAGGGTCACTGTGAGTTGGAATTTACTCATGGCAAGAGATTAAAATGTGGGAAAGAGACAATGGTGGCACAGTGCTAAGTACTCACTGCTAACCAAAAGGTCAGAGGTTCAAAAGTCACTGGTTGCTTCCAGGGAGAAAGAGGCAGCAATCTACTTTCATAAAGGGCACAGCTTTAGAAGCTCTAAGTAATAGTTTTACTGTGTCCCATAGGGTTTCTTTTGGATGTAATCATCTCAATGGCATACAACAACAAACTGTAAGACAATAAATTTGTTAAAACCACCTACTGTGGTACTTCTGTTATAGCAGCTCGACGTAAACCATTATCCTTAATCATCTGCATCCATGAGTTTCAATCTGGTGATTCAGTTCCACGAAGCAATTCATTCATATGAGGGGACAACAAAGGTTCGTGAAAAAATTAAATTTAAAAGACAGTGGAAATTTTCCATGAACTTTTTGAAGTTCTCTCATATATTCAGTCATTCAACAACTACTGGAGTCCAAAAACAAATGAAACATAGAACCCAAAAGGGTTATAATGTGGCGCTGTGGGTGAATGCACGAGACTGTAAAGCCATTTGAACTGCAAGGCCAGCGGTTCAAGCTCACCAGCTGCTCCTAGGAAACTCTATACAGGGTCGTTATGGGTTGGAATTGACTCAACAGCACTTAACAACAAGTAGATCAAGTTGTGCAAGTATAGGGTTAGAGCCTGTCTTTTAAAAATATTTGCATAATTATGCATTGCTATCCATTTTTCTCTTTTTTAATTGACGTCTTTCTCCAGGGAATGATACCGCCTAACAACATGCCCAAAAGTTCAAAAGACGAAGTTTCCCCATCTTCTCTAAGGAGCACTCTGGCTGAACTTCTAAAACAGATTTGTTTGTTATTCTGGCAGTCCGTGGTACTTTTAATATTCTTCTCCAATACCATAATTCAAATGCATCGATTCCTCTAAGGTCTTCCTTATTCATTATCCAACTTTCACATGCCTATGAGGCAATTGAAAATACCATGGCTTAGGTCAGGCACACCTTAATCCTCAAACTGACATCTTTGATCTTTAATATTTTAAAGAGGTGTTTTTCAGCGGATTTGCCTATACAATGTATCCTATAATTTCGTGACTGTTGCTTCCATGAATGCTCATTATGTACCCAAATAAAATGAAATCTTTCACAACTTCAATTTATTCTGTTTATCATGGCATTGATAGATCCAGTTGTGAGGACTTTTGTTTTGTTTACAATGAAATGCAGTCCAGACTGAAGGCTGTGGTCTTTGATATTTATCAGTAAGTATTTCAAGTCTTCTTCACTTCCAGCAAGGAAAACTGTGTTATCCACTTATCACAAGTTGTTAAAGAGTCTTCTTCCAATTCTGATGCCACATTCTTCTTCATATAATTCAGTTTCTCAGATTATTTGCTCCGCATACAAACTGAGTATGGTCAAAGGATACAACCCTTTCCTGCTTTTAAACCATTCAGTATTCCCTGGTTCTGTTCTAACTACTGCCTCTTGGTCTATGTACAGGTTCCTTATGAGCACAATTAAGTGTTCTGGAATACCCATTCTTTTCAATATCATCCATAGTTTGTTATGATCCACACAGTTAAAAATCTTTACACAGTCAAGACAACACAAATAAGCATCGTTCTGGTATTCTCTGCTTTCAACTAATATCCATCTGACTACAACAATGAAATCCCTCATTCCACATCCTCTTCTGAATCTGACTTGAATTTCTGGAAGCTCCCTGTCAATGCATTATTGCAATATTTTGTATTATCTTTTGCAAAATTTTACTTGCATGTGATATTAATGATACTGTTCAATGCTTTCTGCATTCCACTGGGTCGCCTTTATTTGGAATGGGCACAAATATGAATCTCTTCCAATTGGTTGGCTAGGTAGTTGTCTTCCAAATTTCTTGGCAAAGATGAGTGAATGCCTCCAGTACTGCATCAGTTTGTTGAAATATTTCAATTTGTATTCAGTCAATTCCTGGACCTTGTTTTTTTGCCAATGCCTTCAGCGCAGCTTGTACTTCTTCCTTCAGTACCATTGGTTCTTGATCATATGCCATCTCTTGAAATGGTTAAGCATTGACCAATTCTTTTTTGTACAGTGACTCTGAGTATTCCTTCTGTCTTCTTTTGATGCTTCCTGCATCATTCAGTATTTTACTCAGTGTTGTTGTTAAGTGCTGTCAACTTGGTTCTGACTTACAGCGACCTGTATAAAGTTTCTAAGCAGCAGCTGGTTAGTTTGAACTGCCAGCCTTGTGGTTCAAACTGACCTTGCAGTCCACTGCTTTATCCCACAGCACCACGCCAGGACTCCTTCAATATTTCAACTAGAGGCTTGAATTATTTTCTTCAATTCTTTCGGTTTGAGAAATGCTGAATGTGTTCTGTCCTTTTGGTTTTCTAACTCCAGGCCTTTGCACATTTCATTATAATTCTTGACTTGGTCTTCTCAAGCTGCTCTATGAAATTTTCTATTCAGCTCTTTTACGTCATCATTTCTTCCAGTTGTGTTAGGTTCTTTATGCTCAAGAGCAAGTTTCAGAGTCTCTTCTGACATACATTTTGGCTGTTTCCTTCTTTTTTGTCTTTTTAATGACCTTTTGCTTTTTCTGTATGATGTTATTGATCTCATCCCACAATGCCTCTGATTTTCTGTTATTAGTGTTTAATGTATCAAATCTCTCCTTGAGATGATCTCTAAATTCAGATGGGATATATTTAAGGTCATGTTTTGACTCTCACGGACTTGTAAAAAAATTCTTTAGCTTCAGCCTGAAATAGCATATCAGCAATTGATGGTCTGTTCCACAGTCAGCCCCTGGCCATATTTTGATTCATAATATTGGGCGTTTCTACCGTGTCTTCCCACAGATATAATCCATTTGATTCCTGTATATTCCATCTGGTGTGGTCCAGGTGTCTTTTATTGTTGTTAAATGCCATGGAGTCAGTTCTGACTCATAGCAACCCTGTATAGGGTTTCTGAGGAGCGATGGTGGATTTGAACTTTAACCTTGCAATTAGTAGTCCAGTGCTTATGCTACACCAGGAGTCCATGTGTACAATTGCCTTTAATGTTGTTGAAAAAAAGGTATTTGCAATGACTAAGTCATTGGTCCTGCAAAATTCTATTATGTGATATCCAACATCATTTCTATCAAGTCCAAATCTCCCAACTACTATCCTTCCTCTTTATTTCTAACTTTTGCATTCCAATCACCAGTAACTATTAGTGCATTTTGATTGCATGTTTGATCAATTTCAAACAGAAGAAAATGGTAGAATTCTTTAATTTCATCATTACTGGTTTTAATGGGTCATGAATACATTCTAATCATAGTGATATTAACTGGTCTGTCTTGTAAGTGTATAGATATTATTTTATCACAGACAGCATTGTACTTCAAGATTGATGTACAAAAATATGCTCTTTTTGATGAGGAATGTGAAGCCATTCCTCTTCTGTTCGTAGTTCCTAGCTAACTATATGATTCAAAAGTCAATACCAGTCCTTTTCAGTTCAGTCATGCCTAGAACCTCTATGCATTCCATTTCATTTTTCAAGACTTCTAATTTTCCTAGATCTACTTCATACCGTAGTGGTTACGAATCGGGCTGTGAACCTTAAGGTCAGCGGTTCGAAACTACCAGCCGCTCCACGGGAGAAAGATGAGGCTTTCTACTCCCGTAAAGATTTACACCCTCGAAAACCCTGTACAGGGTCGCTATGGGTTGGAACCGACTCGATGGCACTTAACAACAACAACAACATACTTCATACATTCTACAGCCTTATTATTAATGGATTTTTAAATATCCTTTATTTATATGTATATATTATACTTCTTCTTATTTTGAGTTGTGCACCACCAGCAAATAAAGGTTCTGAAAACTTTTTTCCATTAGAATCTTTAAGGTCAACTCTTCTTTGAAGAAGCAGCTCTTCCCCACTTGTATTTTAAGTGTCTTCCAACCTGAGAGAATCAGCTTTCCTCATTGTATCTGACAATGTTCCAATGTCATTCATAAGGGTTTCAGTGGTCAGCCATTCAGAAATGGTCTGCCTCTCCTTCTTTCTAATCTATCTTAGTCTGAAAGGTGTACTGAATACTGAATCCTATCTACCATGGATAATCCTGGTGGTGGTGGTTATATGCCGTGGAGTCGGTTCCTACTCATAGCGACCCTGTACAGGGTTTCCGAGGCTGTAAATCTGTACAGGAGCAGAAAGCCTCATCTTTCTCCCACGGAACAGCCAGTAGTTTTGAACTGCTGACCTTGTGGTTCGCAGGCTGATTTGCAACCGCTATGCTACCAGAGCTCCTTCTGGGTAATCCTACTGGTATTTAAAATACCAGTGTGACAACTTTCAGTATCAAAGCAACACATAGCCACCACATTATGACAAACTGATACATGAGTGGTGGACAATAAGAATAATATACATTTAAATTGCTATATAAATATATGGAGTCCTGGTGTGGCTCTGTGACTTATTGCGCTGAACTGCAAAGTCAGTTTTAAACCGAAGGTCGGTGATTCAATCTTACCAGTCGCTCCTTGAAAACCCTATTCAACTTCACTATGGGTCGGAACTGACTTGACAGCACTTAACAACAACAAACATGTAAATATAAATTGAGAGACAGCAAAGATAGTCTTGAAGCAGTAAAGGGCATCAGTGAGGTGTCCTGCATAAGGTGGCTGGGTAGAAAAAGTTTGACAGAGGAAAACAACAAAGCTGGAAACATGATTTGTGGGGCCTGGTGAACAATAAAAATCCTAGTTTTCTTATTCAGAAAGCAGAGGGAAAGTGCAACTAAAGGTAGTAAAATACAAAGCTATCTCCTTTTTTTCTTTGTTTTTTCCTTGGATTTGTCATGCTGCTTTTTATTTGCTATTTAATGTCACTCTGAGTAAAGAAAGATGAGGCTTTCTGCTCCTACAAAGAATTAAAGCCCCGGAAACTCGATATAGGGTTGCTATGAATCAGAGCTGATTCCACAGCACTTAACAACAAGAAGTAAAGAAAAGAATTATTAACATGAATTTTACCATTAATTTTTATATTGTAGAATTCCAGTTTTACATGCAATTATAAAAACATTGAAATAACATGAAAATCACTGAAATTATACAATTTATATTTTGTTACACATATATGCATTCTTTTGTTCTTATCAAAATAATGGGAACACAGAACATTTTAGAAACACCTTTGTTTTACTGGTAGTTATGAAGAACTGAAAGGAAAAGGAGCTGGGTTGCCTTATCTTTCCCTTTCCTTCTATGTCATTATTTTCAAAATAAATGGTTAATTGATACAGAGAAGTAATATGAGTAAGAAAGGATATGATTGGGTTCCTTAATTTTTGCCTCATTTCTGCATTCCAAACAAGTTCTGTTTGGAACTAAAGCTTAACCTCTTGAGGTTGTCAGTGTCATGCTTACTCAGGTATAGATGTAATGCATGTAACTTATACTGGATTTGAGTCTCACTGAAATTCCATTCATTGTGGGTCTACTGGAAGTCTGTACATGTGAGGCACTAAGAATGCTACATGTGAGCGAAGTGGTGAAGATCTGCAGTGGACACATATTTTGCATTGTCCTCTGCTCATGGACATGTTCAATGGTCCTACCAGCATCATTTGCAAAAAGCAAGCTTGAATTTAAAGATGATGGTAAAATAACATTATATCAAGAACCAACCCCAGAGTGGAGGGAGCTTCTGACCATGGCTCCTTATGCAACTGTTCTGGTGATAGGAAGCGTATGCTCGAGGTGCAACAGGCTTTCTGGTATGACTGGTTACAGCATGCAGTATATATTATAATTAACATTTATTAGACATATGTTTGAGTTACTATTGTAAGTATTTCAAACATCTTTTATAGTCTGACCAAGAACTCCCTGTTACTGCTGTTAAGTGCTGTTGAGTTGGTTCTGACTCATAGTGACCCTGTATTGTGTTTCTGAGGAGCGGCTGGTGAGTTTGAACTGCCGACAATGCTGTTCAAGTCAGCTCTGCAGTCCAGTGCATTACCCTGGAGTGCCACACCAGTTCTTCAAGAACTCCAGGAAGCAGTATTATTAGGCTCTTCATAATGGGTAAGATCAAATAATTTGCACAGGCTTAGTCCAGGTACAGGTGGCAGAGACTGCACTCTTAATCACCCCAGTATACTGCTATCTGTAGGAAACATCGTCTTAGGGCAAGTCCATTGGATTAGAAAATGTGAGGACGTTCAAGGAGTTATGAGTCATCTCTCTAGCTGCTGTGTAATGGAATGACCAAAAAGGGCTGGGAAAATACCGACTAGATACCTAGAAAATCCTCTAATCACATTACCTTTCCTGTCTTTCAATTGGAGATAGAAGATTTTGAAGGTCCTAGATTCTTGATGTTGTTAGGTGCTACTGAGTTGTTTCCAATCCATAATGATCCTATGTACAACAGAACAAAACAATGCCTGGTCCTCCATCATCCTCACAATTACTCCTATGCTTGAGCCCATTGCTGCTACTGTGCCAATCCATCTGGTTGGTTGTCACCTTCCTTTTTTGTGGATCCTCCACTTTACCAATCATGATTTCCTTCTCCAGGGACAGGACTCTCCTGATAATATGTCCAAAATATGAGAGACAAAGTATGGCCACCTTGGCTTCTAGGCGCATTCTGGTTGCACTTCTTCACAGACAGATTTGTTTGTTCTGGAAGTCCACGGGACCTTT
>NW_006408548.1:17949191-17957588 GCF_000296735.1 Chrysochloris asiatica | reverse complement strand
TGCAATATGTCGTTTGATTTATTGACTGCTGTTTCCATAAGTGTTGATGGTGGATTCAAGCAAAATGAAGTCTTGGACAGCTTTAATATTTTCTCCATTTATCATGATGTCATATTTGCCCTAGATGTTGTTGTTTTTGTTATGTGCCATGGAGTTGGTTCCGACTCATAGCGACCTTGTACATGGTTTCCGAGGCTGTAAATCTTTATGGGAGCAGAAAGCCTCATCTTTCTCCCACAGAGCAGGTGGCAGTTTCAAACTGCTGACCTTAAGGTTTGCAGCCCGATTCGTAACCACTATGCTACCAGAACTCCTTATTTGTTGCAGTAGTTAATATCCTAACTAATCCACCTGTCAGCTAGGCCAAACTCCATCAGGGCATAACCAAGTTTTTTTGTTTGTTTTTTTAAATATTGTTAAAATAGTGAAATAGACCTTGCTGTTGTTGTTTAGTGCTGTTGAGTTGGTTTCAATTTATAGCAATCCTGTATAGGATGTCTGAGGAATGGCTGGTAGATTTGAACTGGAAACCTTGCAATTCAAACCAACCTTGTGATCATGTGTTTATCCTACAGCACCACACCAGGACTCCTGCTACATCAGTACTCCTAGATGCATCAAATTATATATAGACTTACATGCATCAAGTTGTATATAGGTCCTGAACAAAATGTTGGATCTTAAAAAAAAAGTTCAAAGTTATAATATTTTTATTGAGTTATAATTTATGTACAGCAAAGTAGACGCATCTTAAATGTCCAGTACCATGAATTTTTACATTTGGATATATCCATATACCGAGACAAGATAAAAATACAACAACAAAACATTTCCAGCAACGCAGAAAATTTCCGTGTACCTTTTCTCTGAAAATAACCTCCTTCCTAGATGTAGCCACTATTTTGACTTCTAGCATCATTTATTATCTTTTAAGTTCTTAAACTTCATGCAAATGGAATTCTTCAGGGTTTTTTCCTCTTGTATCTGATTTCTTCCACTCAATATCATATTTTTGAGATAAATTCATCTATTGCACAGATTAGAAGATTGTCCTCTTTTAAATTCCTGTTTGCTACTCTGGTATGGCCCTGTGGGCTAATGTGTTAGACTGCACAGTTGTTTGAACTGCAAGGTAGTTCACCAGCTGGTCCTTGGAAACCCTATACAGGGTTGCTATGGGTCAGAATTGACTTGACGGTGCTTAACAACAATAATTCTAAAATATGAACATATCACAATTCGTTTATTCACTTGGACTGTTTCTAGTTTGGGACTATTACAAATAAGTAATAAAAATGCTCTATAAGTAAAAGCATGCATGAACATCTTTTTGTGGTTACAACTTGCACTTACATCTTTGGGGCATATGCATAGGAGGGGAATTGCTGGTGATGTGTCATATGTTAATTATTCTATTTAAAGCCCTCTGAGGCTCTAGCACAATTGTAAGAAGGAGAAGGTTGTCAATTTGCACTTGCTGACTTCTGTTCATTCTTAAATACAAGATCTCCAACGACAAATAGAGCTTAACTTAAGTAACATTATTTAGTAGGACAAATATGGAAATCCTCAAAACAATCAACATTCAAAACCACTATTGCGTTATGTAGTAATTACAAGCTCTGCTTTCAGCTACTAATCATTTCCTATGTACTAAGACACATAATAAAAACCTGTGCAAAAATGAAGTTGGAGTATGTGATGAATTAAAGTGCACTGAGGAAAAGGTGAATGAGGAAGAGGAAGGTAAGAATACCAAAATATTTCTAAATTAAACCTTTATTTTTTTTTCTCTTTCAGCTGCCTGAAAGATAGGCTTAAGAGGAATTGAATAATTGGTAATTGGGCTGTAAGAATCTGTGTTCATTGTGATCACACAAAAGTACTGTATTTTGTTAAGTTCTTTGTTAGTCACAGATGAAATTGGATGGTTTAAGATGCATCTTCCCAAAACATGTCAATTATGAGTAGTTCTTTTTTTTT
The DNA here is from genome assembly GCF_000296735.1 of Chrysochloris asiatica. Lineage (NCBI taxonomy): Eukaryota > Metazoa > Chordata > Mammalia > Afrosoricida > Chrysochloridae > Chrysochloris > Chrysochloris asiatica. The sequence continues at coordinate 17,955,605 of NW_006408548.1, read as the reverse complement.
TAAGCAATGTGTATATGCATTAAAGATGGAAATGTAATGATAAAAATTCCATTGATCTTACTCCTTTTCATGGAATAAACTCTCATTTGTCCAAATACAATAATACATGATACTTCAGATTATGGGTTATTTTCAGATCGTTAAAATTCCTATGTAGAGACGAATGAGTCATACCTAGAGTGACAGTCATAATTTCTAATTTACTTGCCTTTGTCAGCAAAACTGAGATTCTCCATTCGAGGGCAATATCAGTCTTATTTATGCTTTGTACTTTCATGTATTATAGCTCTCTTTTATAATAAATTCACTTCATCCCAAATTTTCAAGCGTTGTATGAAATATTAGTCACAGAGCTCCAGCAGACACCATTGCAGAAAACAGTGTGAATACCTATAGATGATACATTTGGGCAAAAGATCAGATCTAGAGCTAGTAGGGAGAATAAGAAAAAGTTTGCTCACTTATTCAAGATTTAGAGCTCATGCCAGATATTATGGTGGGGAATAAGGGTTTAAACTCCAGTGTGTGTCCTTTCATGTGATTTTAATCAAGTTAACCTAACCTTTGTAAGCCTCAGTTTCCACATCTGTAAAAACTGAAACAGTTACTATGTCTCCTTGAGAGAGATGATGTGAGGAATAACTGTGATAATGATGGGTAATTCTGTACACAGTGCTTGACACATAGTTGGGGATCAGTGAATATTTTCTGTCATTTTTGGAAAAAATTCATTTCAAGTGTTATTAGAAAACACTTACCTTGAAGAAACTACCAGCTGTTCCGTGGAAGAAAGATGAGCCTTTCTGCTCCTGTAAAGATTTACAGCCTCAGAAACCCTGTACAGGGTCGATATGAGTCGAACTGACTCCATGGCACATAACAGCAACAACAACAACAACAACCTTGAAGAATAACCCCCAAATCCCACTGCCATGAAGTTGATTTTGATTCAAAGCAACCCTAAAGGACACCGTAGAAATGTCTCAATGCCCATAGTGTTTTCAAGACAGTAATCTTTATGGAAGCAGATCGCCACATTTTTCTCTTACAGAGATCTTTAACTTAGCAGCCAAACGCTTTAACCACTGAAGCATCAAGGCTCTTCATTTTGAAGAATACTTTTTTCTGAATTATTTCACTTAACATTTAACAAATATTTGCAACACTGTCTACTATCTTGTTGTTGTTGTTAATGAAGTCATAACAACCTTATATTGTGTTTCGGAGGAGCAGCTGGTGAATTTTAACTGCTGACCTTGTGATCTAGTGCTTATCCTACAGGACCACACCAGAACACCTACTACCTAGATGCCTACTACCTAGACTGGCTTTATTCTAACTACCTTTGCTATTGTAGTTAGGTTGTTAGGTACTGTCTAGTCGGTTCCAACTCATGGAGACCCCATACACAACAGTCCTGCACTACCTTCACAATTGCTGTGACCTTTGATCCCATTGTTAATGCCACTGAGTCAATCCATTTTATAAGTGGTATTCCTCTTTTTTTCAGACCCTCAATTTTACCAAGCATGATGCCCTTTTACAAGGATTGGTCCCTCCTGACAACATGTCAAAAATATGAGAGACAAAGTCTTGCCACCCAAGCTTCCAAGTAACATTCTGGCTGCACTTGTTCAAACACAGATTTATTTATTCTTCTGATGATCCCTGGTACTTTAATCTTCTTCTCCAACACCATAATTAAAATGCAGCGATTCTTCTCAGGTCTTCCTCATCCATTGTCCAAATTTCACACGCTTATGAAGCAATTGAAAATACTATGGCTTGGGGTAGGCACACCGTAGGGTTTAAACTGATATCTTTGCTCTTTAACAAGTTCAAGATGTCTTGGGTGGCAGATTTGCCTAATGCAATGTCATTTGATTTCTTGACTCCTGCTTCCATGAGTGTTGATTGTGGATCCAAGCAAATGAAGTCTTTGACAATTTCAATTTTTTCTCCATTTATCATGATGACGTATATTAGTTTAGTTGTGAGGATTTTTGTTTTCTTTCTTTACATCGAGTTGCAATCCATATTAAAGGCTATAGTATTTGATCTTCATCAAAGTATTCTAAGCCCTCTTTGCTTCCAGCAAGCAAAGTTGTATCATCTGCATATTGCAATTGCTAATGAGTCTTCATGATCAAATCCTGATGCCACATTCTATTTTATATAATCCAGTTTTTCTGATTATTTCTCACCATACAGATTGAATAAATATGATGAAAGGACACAACCCTGACACACACCTTTCCTGATTTTAAACCATTCACTATCCTCTTGTTCTTTTTGAATGACTGCCTCTTGAATTATGTACAAATTCTTCATGAGCACAATTAGGTGTTCTGGAATACCCATTCTTTGCAATGTTCTCCATAGTTTGTCATGGGCCACACAGTTAAATGCTTTTGCATAGTCAATAAACCACAAGTAAGCATCTTTCTGATATTCTTTGCTTTCAGCCAAGATTCATCTCAGGTCATTAGTGATATCGCTTTTCCCACATCATTTTCTGAATCTGGCTTGAATTTCTGGCAATTCCCTGTCAATGTATCACTGTATTAATTTTTTAATTGTCTTCAGAAAAAATTTTACTTGCCTGTGATAATAATGATACTGATAACACAATCCATTGGGTTATCTTTCTTTGGAATGGACACAAATATGAAACTCTTCCAGTCTATTGACCAGATCTTCCCAATTTCTTGGCATAGATGAATGAGTGTTTCAAGTCCTACATCAGTTTGCTGAAATAGTTCAGTTTATATTCAGTCAATTCCTGGAAGCTTGTTTTTTGCCAATGCCTTCAGTGCAATTTGAATATCTTCTCTCAGTATCATTGGTTCTTGATCATATGCCACCTCTTGAAATGGATAAACATCAACCATTTCTTTTTGGTACAGTGACTCGATATAATCCTTCCATTTTCTCTTGATGCTTCTTGCATCATTCAATATGTTGCTTATGGTTGGTTGGTTGGTTATGTGCCGTGGAGTCGGTTCCGACTCATAGTGACCCTGTGCAGGGTTTCCAAGGCTGTAAATCTTTATGGGAGAAGAAAGCCTCATCTTTCTCCCATGGAACAGCTGATAGTTTCAAACTACTGACCTTGAGGTTCACAGCCCAATTCGTAACCACTATCCTTCAATATTGCCACCGGAGGCTTAATTTTTGTTCTTCAGTTCTTTCTGCTTGAGAAATACTGACTATGTTCTTTTCTTTTGGTTTGCTAACTCCAGGTCTTTGCATATTTTATTATAAATAATTTACTTTGACTATTTGAGCTGCCCTTTGAAATCTTCTGTTCAGCTCTTTTACTTCCTAATTTTTTCTAGTTTTTTTAGCATCTCTACACTTAAGAGTCCCGTCTTATATATTTCTGGTCATTTCTTTCTTGATTGTCTTCTTAATGGTTTTTGCTTTTTTATGGATGATGTTCTTGATGTTATCCCATAATCTTCCTGGTCTTTTAGTCATTAGTGTCTAATTAACCAAATCTGTTGTTGAGATGGTCTCTAAATTCAGGTGGGATATGTTCAAAGTTGTATTTTGACTCTCATGGACTTGTTTTAATTTTCCTAAGCTTCAGCCTGAAGTTGTATATAAGCAGTTGATTGTTCCACATTCAGTCTCTGGCCTTGTTCTGGTGTTGATATTGAACTTTTCCATCATCTGGTCCCACAAATGTAGTCAATTTGATTGCTGTGTATTTCACCTTGTGAGGTGTACATGTATAGTCATCTTTTATGTTGTCGAAAAAAAGCATTTGCAAGAAATAAAATAATTTTGTTGTTGTTAGTTGCCGTCAAGTCAGTATCGACTCATAGCTACCTTATGCACAACAGAACGAAACACTGCCCAGCCAACATCACAATCATTGCTACAGTTGAGCTCTTTGCTGCCACCACTGTGCCAATCAATCTTGTTTGCGGTCTTCCTCTTTTTTTCTGAGTCTCCACTTTACCAAGCATGATACCTTCCTCCAGGGATTGATTCCTTCTGATAAAATGCCCGAAGCATGAGAGATGAAGTCTGACCATTCTGACTTCTAAGGAATATTGGGGATTCTAAGGAACATTCTGGCTTCTAAGGAACATTCTGGTGGTACTTCTACCAACACAGATTGGCTTGTTCTTTTGACAGTCCAGGGTACTTTTAATATTCTACTCCAGCACCATAACTCAAATGCATCAATTTTTCTACGGTTTTCTTTATTCATTGTCCAACTTTCACATGCATATGGAGTTATTGAAAATACCATGACATGGGTCAAGTGAACCTTAGTGCTCAAACTGACATCTTTGCTCTTGAACATTTTAAAGAAGTCTTGTGTAGCAGATTTTCCTAGTGTAATATTTCATTTGATTTCTTGACTGCTGCTTCCATGAGTGTTGGTGGATCCAAGCAAAATGAAGTCTTTGACAACTTCAATCTTTTCTCCATTTAACTTGCTGTTATTTATTGGTCCAGTGGTGAGGATTTTTGTTTTCTTTACATAGGTGCAGCCTCTACTAAAGGCTGTGATCTTATATCTTCATCAGTAAGTATTTTAAGTCCTCTTTGCTTTCAGCAAGCAAGGCTGTATAATTTGCATATCACAGATTATTAATGAGTCTTCTTCCAAATCTGATATCACGTTTTTCTTCACATAATCCAGCTTCTTGCATTATTTGCTCAGCATACAGACAAGCACCCTACTTTCTGATTATTCTCTCTTAGACTACATTGAGCACTAGTCTGTCAGTTTGCTGTACTGTGTTCACTTACTTGTTGCTGTGTTTCTGGAAATGATCCCACTGGTACTTTAAATACCAGGGTCACCCATGGTGGACAGACTTCAAATGTGCTTCCAGGCTTAGACATACTAGGAAGAAGGAGTTACAGACTACTGATGAATATTTAGTCACTGAAAACATTATCAATAGCAGCCGAATACTGTCATATACTACTGAAATATTGAATATTGAAACATGATGAAGAGCACCAGAATATTGTCAAATATGGTGCCGGAAAATGAGTTTGTCAGGTTGGAAGGCACTGAAGATATGATGGGGGATGAGCTGCCTCCTCAAAGTAGATTTAACTGTGATGATGCAAATAGAATAAAGCTTTCAGGACCTTCATTTGCTGATGGGGCACAATTCAAACTGAATAAGTCATTGGTCTTGCAAAATTATATCATGTGATCTCCATTTCACTAAAGGCCATATTTTCCAACTAGTGATCCTGCCATTTATTGTTCCTTTCTCTTCATTTCCTAATGTTTGCAATCCAAGCACCCATAATTATCAATGCATGTTTGATCAATTTCAGACTGAAGATGTTGGTAGAATTTCTCAATTTCATCATCACTGGCTATGGTGGTTGGTACATAATTTGAATAATAGTGAAATTAAATGATCTTCCTTGTAGGTGTATAAATATATATGCTGTCTCAGATAATATTCTACTTCAAGAGATATATCTTGAAATATTCTTTTTGACGATTGAATTTGACGGCATTCCTTTTCAGTTTGACATTCCAGAGTAGTAAACCATTTGATTATCAGATTCAAAATTACCAATACCAGTCCATTTTAGGTCATTAATTCTTAAGATATCGATCTTTGTGTGTTCCCTTTCGTTTTTGATAACATTGCATGTTCTGATTACTAATGGATGTTTGCAGTTGTTTCTCCACATTTGTGTTGTGCATTATCAGCAAATAAAGGCTCTCGAAGTTTTTCTCCATTCGTGTCATTATGGTCAACTCTGCATTGAGGAGGCAGCTATTCCCCACTCATATGTTGAGTGCCTTTTAACCTAAGGAGCTTATTTTCTGGTGCTGTATCTGACAAAGAATCCTGGTGTGGCACTGTAGGATAAGCACTGGACCACAGGTTTGGTTTGACCAAATCCCTTCTCTTATGCTACATACATGTCATTGAGCAGGATAGGAAAGCAGAGAAGTGGGACACTCTTATCTTTGAGAAAATTTGAACACAAACCCAAATATAAAGTTAAATTAAGACTTGCAGGAAAAAATGTAGTATCTTCTGGCAACAACCTCTTTTGAGTTCTAGTCATGCAATGACTCATTTTAAAAAAAAACAACAAACATTTTTACCAATAGTTTTCCTATAACATTTTCTAGTTTCCACTAAACTCTTAGGAGCTCTGTTAGCATAGTGGTTATGAGTCAGGCTGCTAACCTTAAGGTCAGTAGTTCAAATCTACTAGTGGTCTCGCTTTCTGCTCCTGTAAAGGTTTACAACCTCTGAAACCCTATGCAGGGTTGCTATGAGTCAGAACCAACTCCATGGCATACCACCACCACTAAGTTCTTAGGACTTCTTGTGTGGCATTGTAGTATCAGCACTGCACTTCAAATCACAAGGTCTGTGGTTCAAACCCACCAGCCACTCCTCAGAA
>NW_006408548.1:17936857-17948611 GCF_000296735.1 Chrysochloris asiatica | reverse complement strand
GGGAGTAGAAAGCCTCATCTTTCTCCCGCGGAGCGGCTGGTAGTTTTGAACCGCTGACCTTAAGGTTCGCAGCCCGATTCGTAACCACTACGCTCTCCACATACTGAATTTTGACCTGATCTGATCTAAGCTATGAGGGTTTAAAAAAAATATATTGCAGAAAAATGGAATTAAAAGGTACTAGATTTGTTTAATGAAATATTTGAAGCCTTTTTATGTTCATAATCAATTGTGAAGTAAATAATCAATTCCTTGTAAAGGCCTTGCTTCTCCTCCCCTCTTTATTCATTCCATTATGCCAGGATTTGGACTAAGCAATTCTTAAAATCCTTTCCAGTTCTTACATTCTAGAAGTCTACACAATTCTGTCCCCTTTCAATTACCAGAAAGAGATCTTTACTTTTTGGAGGGCTCCATATTCATAACAAGATTTTTGGGCTTATTAATTAAAAAATGAAGTGAATATTTAACTTTAAAACAGGAAATATAGCATTATCTTCCCCTTTCTGGGTAACATTGAAATGGGCCTAATCCTTTTATAACAGAAACATCTTTTAGGAAGATAGTAAAGCAACCTCCTCTGTGTTTTCCTGATCCTTTTAGTAGTGTTTCCCAATAGGTACATTAGTCATATGCATGCAAAAGCTGGACAGTGAATAAGGAAGACTGTAGAAGAATTGATGCTTTTGGGTTATGGTGTTGGAGGAGAATATTGAAAGTGCCATGGGCTGCCAAAAGAACCAATAGATCCGTTTTGGAAGAAGTGCAGCCAGAGTGCTCCTTGGATGCCAAGATGGCCAAACTTCATCTCTCATACTTCGGACATATTGTCAGGAAGGACCAGTCACTGGAGAAGGATATCATGTTTGGTAAGGTGAAGGGTCAGAGAAAAAGAGGAAGACCCCCAATGAGATGGATTGGCCAAGTGGCAGCATCGATGGACTCAAGTGTGGCAACAGTAGTGAGGTTGGCCCAGGATCAGGCAGTGTTTCATTCTGCTGTGCATAAGGTCGCTATGGGTCAGTACCAACTTGATGGCACCTAACAACAGCAACAACAACATTAGTCAAATCACAGGTAGCTTTTATTTCCTTCCTAGGATGAACTAGAGATTGAATTTGCCATCAGTTTTTGCTTTCTTTAATTAATTAATTAATAGCAAGAAAGGCTGTAAATTCAAGTCATCAAATCTTTTTAATTTTCCCCCCAATGACTCTTACTTATTTTTGTACTCATTCATGACATCAGAAAAGACTATGACAGTCTTTGAGATTATTTTTATAATACTAATAGATATTTACACTGGCTTAATTTCTTTAATCCCTTCATTTTTTATTTTAAAGGGAAAAAAATGTTCCTGATTCAAGTTGTTGGTCTGATTGACATGAAACTGCCACAACCAGCAAGTACCTCATTCATGTTACAAGCACACCCAATTTTTGGTTCTTCCTCAGGCTTAAATGTAATATCTGAAAGAAGGCTTTGTGTTTACTGAGGTTAGAGGAAACATCAACAAAAAGAAATGATGTTGAATCATTCACATCATTGCCCTTAGATCAGCTCATTAACTCCTTTGAACCTCATTTTTTTTGTCTGCAAGATGGACAACATAATCATTGCCAAGAGAATTAACTAAAATTACACAAGTGTTGAATAAAATGCCTGGCTTTTGGGTGGTTGGTTAAGACTAGTTCTTTTGCCAATGATCTTCCTTCTGAGTGTGAAGGCACATATTTTTCTGACTGATGGTGAGGAGAAAATGCAGAGATGTAACTTACCTAAGACTAAATGTAGAGACCTAGGTCTAAAATTCATAATCTTGGTGGGCTTGGTTATTAGATTCTTGTCAGATATGTAATTTTGAAACATATTCCCCCTGTTGGTAGCTTGTCTGTTCACTTTTTTGGTTGTCTTTTGATGAATAAAATTCAAAAAATTTTATGAGGTCCCATTTATTTATTCTGTCTCTTAACTGTTTGTGTCTTTATATTAGATAATCCATTGTTGAAAGCTAGGCCTGACAGTATTGTCCCTATTTGTTCTACTAAATCTTTTATGGTTTTAGTTTGCACATTTAAATGCTTAATCGATTTTTAATTTAGTTTTGTGTATGTTGTGAGGCATGGACCTTGTTTCATTTTTCTGCATGTGGAAATTCATTCTTCCTAGCACCATTCATTAAAGAGACCCTTCTTTCCCTATCAAATAGATTTACAACCTTTGTCAAAGAGCAATTGACTGTAGTTATATGGGTTTATTTTTAGACTCTTAATTCTTTTCTGTTGGTCTATATGTCTCTAGCCATACCAGTACCAGACTATTTTGATAACTGTAGTTTCCACAGGAGAAAGATGAGGCATTCTGCTCCCGTAAAGATTTACAGCCTCAGAAACCCTGTACAGGGTCACTATGAGTCAGAACCGACTCCGCGGCACACAGCCATCACCAACAGCAGTTGAAGAACATATTTTTCAGTAAGTAAATGTGCATTTTGTTCATCTCTTTCAACACTGCTCTAGTGATTTGCAGCCTCTTACCACTCCATATAAAATTGAGGATTTTTTTTTTTCTTCTAACTTTATAAAGAAGATGAGAATTTTGAGCAGGATCCACTGAATCTATAGAATGCTTTGGTTAGAATTGATATTTTAGGAATATTAAGTCTTTCAATTCATGAACATGAAACATATTTCCATTTATTTAAGTTTACTTTAATCTGTTTCAGCAATGTTTTATAGTTTTTGCTGTATAAATCCTACACATTCTTGGTTTGATTTATTCCTTGATGTTTTATTCTCTTATGCTATTGTAAGTGGATCGTTTCCACAATATCTCTTTCAGATTTCTCATTACTGGTACAACTTTGCTAAATTCCTCTATTAGCTCTGGAAGTTTGCCTGTGTACTCTTTGGGATTTGCTATATTTAGGATGATAAATCCACAAATAGAGATAATTTTACTTCTTATTTTCTAATCTGGATACCTTTTGTGATAGTGAAGGTTTTGTGCTAACTGGACTGGGCCAGGATTCTGAGTGGTTTGGCAGCTGAAATGTAATTATCCCCATAATGAGATCTAATATAATGTAATTAACTCTATTATGAGTTCAGCTATGAGCATCCAATCAATTTAAAGGATGTTTTCTTGGGTGTGTGGCCACAGGCAAAACTTGCTTGCTCTCCAATGGGTCTGGATCTTACATCTGACATGTTCTCCAACCTCTGTTTCTTTGGACTTGAGCCAGTGCCCTGCTCTATTACCTGCATGCCTGCCTGAACTGCCTACCTGTCAGCCATCTGACATGCCAATCTTGCTTCATCTGACCCACACTTGGAACTCTCCCACCTCTACAACTGTGTGAGCCATTTACTTGATATAAATTTCTCTTTATATATGCAAATATAATTCAGTGATTTTGCTTTTCTAGAGAACTCAGACTAAGACATTATTTCTTTTTCTTGTTTTGTTGTTCTGCCTAGGACTTCTAATACAATATTGAATAGAATTGATGATAGCAGGCGTGCTTGTCTTGTTTCTGATTTTAAGGGGAAAACTCTCAGCTTTCTTTATTAAGTATAAGTTAGGTCTGATTTTAATAAATATTCTGAATGAATTTGAGAAATTTTCCTTCTATTTCAGTCTTCTTTAGGGAATTTATTAAAAATGGTTGTTAGATTTTATCAACTTTTTTTTTCTACATAAATAGAAGTTATCGTGTGGTTCTTTTCCTTTGTTTTACTGATGTGCTGTATCACATTGGTTGACTTCCTAATATTGAACCATCTCTGCATTCCTGGAGTAAATTCCACTTGGTCATGTTGCATGGCTCTTTTAATATACTGTTGGATTTTCTTCTCCAGTATTTTGCTTTGATTTTTGCACCTGTATTCATAAAAAGTATTGTTTTCATTTTTGTGGTGTCTTGGCCTGGGGACTTGTTAGAAATACAAATACTCAGTCTTCAATCCAGACTTAATGAATCAGAAGCTCTGCAGATGGGGTTTAATAAGCTGGGCATTAACTAACCCTGCAGGAGCAAGCTAAAGTTTAAGAACCCTGATCTGATTCTTTATTTTGCTTCAGAGTTCTTATTACCACTTGACATTATAATAGCTACTATTTATTTTCATATTTAGTGTCTGTTTCCTCTACTAGAATACAAGCTCTATGAGGCGTTGGTCACTAAAACAGTCTCTGCTCACAGAATAGTGCCAAACAGCAGGCTCTCAAAAAGATTTCCTGAATAAATGATTTTCTCATTTCATGGTTGGCACCATACATCAGGAATATAATGCATGAGCAGATTGACAATGAATTAATGTGTACATAGGGCAGGAATTGTATCCTGCCTAATTTCCCCAGTTAGGTTTACTAAAGTTCCTACCGGTGCCTGGGTGGCTCAAACTGTTAAAATACTTGTTGAAGAGAGGTTGCCAGTTTGAACACACCTGGAGGTCTTGGAAGTATTAGAAAGTATTCCTTCCTAAGAACGCTGACAATCTGCTTCTGAAAGTTTGCAACCTTGAGAATCCTATGGAGCAGTTTTAGTCCTCACATGTAGGCATGCTAAGTTGGAATCAACTGAACTGCAAAAAACAACTGAACTGCAAATAACAACAATGTATTTCCTCAGCCATTCCTCGGAAACCCTATCTATACAGGGTTGCTATGAGTCTGAACCGACTCCACGGCACTTAACAATAAGAACAATTTATAACTGGACTCCTGGACTCCTGTGTGGGGCTGTAAGATCAACATTGGTCTGCGAACCGCAAAGTTGGAGTTCAAACCTACCAGCTGCTCCTCAGAAACAGGCTATATACAGGGTAGCTATGAGTCAGAACCAACTCAATGGCACTTTACAACAACAGTTTGTAAATGATGCACCTAGGACCAGAACCCAGATCTCAGTTCTGACCCATTTTCCTTACAGTTACGTTCAGAGTAGGGTTCCAGGAATACCCATAATGCCAAGACTATGATGCTATGAGGTGGTAACTATTTAGGACAGATTAGGGTTTAAAATTTAGCAGGTATATTTTCTTTTCCTACATGACTTCTCAGAATCTTTTGTATACTAATTTGTTTTGGAAATCTCTAAGTGAAAATGTAGTGATTCCCAAATGTTTGGAAGCCAAACCCCTTTTCATAACTTGAACCATCATAGTGGATTTATGAGTTTGACAAACACTGCCAAAGTCATAATTTGCAGTCATCTGACACTCCTCTTTGGCCAATCATATTTGAATTAGCCAGCTATGACTGTATAAGTTAGCCTTTACTGCATAATAAACTGCCCCAAAATTAGTTGCTTAAAATAGAAATCATTATTTTTCATAATTCTGTCAGTTAGCTGAGCAGTTCTTTTACTTTGAAGCTGGATTATATTTGACCATCCCACTCACATGACTGCTGGTTGGCAGCTGGTTGGCCTGGAGAGCCCTCAGCAAGGATGACTCAGCTTTATTCCTATGGTCTTTCATCTTCCAGCAGACAAGACTGGACCTCTCCATGTGGTATTCTCAGGGCCCAAAAACCAGCAAAGGAGAAAGTTCAATGTATCAAGCAATTTTCAAGTCTCTGCTTATGTTATATTTACTAAAGTTTTATTGGTCAAATCAAGTTCATGTCAAATCCAGATTCAAAGCATGGAAAATTAAGACTCCACCTCTTGAGAAGAGATTCTGCAATGTTGCACAGCAACATTGTGATGCAGGCAAATCACAATCATTTAGAGGCACAAACCAAACATGGACTTGACCACTTTTAGATTACAAGGATCATAGATTCCTTTCCTTTGCCTCTTAGGAATGAGGAACATCTTCAAAGTGATCCTCAAATATCTTTGCTTCTTTGCTCCACTTAAAAGTCCATCACATACCAGGCATTTTTCTGCATCAAGACTAGTCAGACATTCTCCACAGTGCTTCAGAGAAGACATCTAAGAGCAAAGATCATTGATGTAGATGCATTGTAGAGTATTATCACATACTCACAGGATGGAACTTACCCTTATCATTATGCTAAACACATCAGGGATAAAAAAAAGCCTATGCCAAGGAATTCAGTGTATTTCTACACAGAACAATGGTAGAGTAGGTTGTATTCACCTCATCATAGAGAATGCAAGAATCATATTTTGATGATGTTAGTACTTTTGACTTTTATCTCATTTGTACAACATTCACTGATCACTAACCAGGGACCAGGTGCTATGTTCAGGAAAGATTATAGTGAGCAAAGTGAAATGATCCTTTTTTTTGTTGAGCTTTGTGTCAAGTGAGGTTTTCAAGTGATATATATATATATATATATATATATATATATATATATATATATATATATATATACTGTTGTTGTTATGTGCCGTGGAGTCGGTTCCGACTCATAGCGACCCTGTACAGGGTTTCCGAGGCTGTAAATCTTTACGGGAGCAGAAAGCCTAATCTTTCTCCCGCGGAACAGCTGGTAGTTTCGAACTAATGACCTGGTGGTTCACAGCCCGATTCCTAACCACTACGCTACCAGAGCTCTCTCGATATATATATATGTATATATGTATATATACGATATATATATATATGTATTTATGTATATATGCATATATCTATATGTATATATGCATATATATATCTTTTTATGTATATATGCATATATATGCATATATACATATATATATAGATATATGCATATATACATAAAAAGAAAAAGAACAAGATGCATGAAGAAGTGTGTGTTGGATCGAATCATACCCCTCATAATATGTATTGAAATCCCAACCCTTACACCAGTATATATGACCTTGTTTGCAAATAGGGTTTTTTGGTAATGCTAATGAGGACATACCTGTATAGGGTGAATCCTAAACCTAGTTACCTCTGAGACAAAATAAACCAGAATAGACACAGAGACACACCCACAAGGAAAAGAGGAAGACAGACAACTGAGACAAATGCATCTACACATCCAGGAATACCAAGCTAGCTACTAGAAGACAAAATTGACAAAGAATGGTCACCCCTTGTTGTTGTTGTTAAGTGCTGTTGAGTAGGTTCCTAGTCATAGCAACTCTGTATAGGGTTTCCAAGGAGTAGTTGGTGGGTTTGAATTGCCGATCTTGTGGTTCAAACTGACCTTGCTGTCCAGTAATTCATTCTACAGCATCACACCAGGACTCCAGATTTCTAGCCTCCTGAGCATTGAGAAAATAAATTTCTGTTCTTTGAAGCCACCCGCTTGTGTTATTTCTCTTTCAGCAATACTAGAAAACTAACACAGATTAATGGATGAAGTCACTTAATTTAGGTGAAAAGTCAGAGACGGCCTCTTTGAGAAAGTGACATTTCAGCCCACAGTGGAGGGACAAGCAAGAGCCAGCCAGGTGAACAGAGTTGAAAGAATTTCAGGCAGACAGGACAGCAAATGCACAACATCTGAGACAGCGAGACTTTGTATTTTTTGATCAGTTGTTATTCTCTATTCATACATCAGTTTTGTCACACTGTCATTTACTAGATGTTTGCTGTCTATGGATTGTTTACTTTTATCTTCTAAAGCAACATGTAGACTTTCTGTGGAAATACTCTGATTTGATGATTCTTGGTGGTGGTGATGGTGGTGATTATGTGGGGTGGAGTCAGTTCTGACTCATAGCAGCCCTGCATAGGGTTTCCAAGGCTGTAAATCTGAAAGCCTCATCTTTCTCCTGTGGAAACCCTGATAGTTTTGAACTGCTGACCATGAGATTAGCAGCCTGACTCGTAACCACTACTCTACCAAAGCTCTTTCGATGATTCTTTGAATCATCGGAATATTATCTAATAATTGATTTCCTCCTCCCCTCAATTTTGTACTCATGTAATTTCGTGGGATTTTCTCCTCAGGTTAGTCAATCTTCATATGTTTCTGGAAATACACCTTTATTTTTCTTAAAACATGAAAGAAATACTATTTTTTAAGAAAAGTGTTTCTTCAATTTTCTAAATTGTTCTCCATCATGTCATTTTAGCTAACTGGATCTTTTCTGAAGTGGAGGTAGGGAGTAAGGAGTACTTGGTTTCATTTCATTCTGGAAAATGTAAGGGAAGGTTCAAGGAATGATTATCATTGTGTTTGTTTCCCTTTGTGCTTAACACTGTGGTTGTGCATGTGTGGTTGTGTATGTGTTTTGTTAGCCTAAGGCCCAAAGAAAGGAGCTCTGGTAGCGAAGTGGTTACAAATCGGGCTGCTAACCTCAGGGTCAGCAGTTTGAAACTACCAGCAGTTCCACGGGAGAAAGATGAGACTTTCTGCTCCTGTTAAGATTTACAGCATCGGAAATCCTATGCAGGGTCACAATGAATTGGAATCGACTCCACAGCACATAACCACCACCACCAAGGTCCAAAGAAGAAAAGCAGAAATTAATGTGAGCTTCATGATGGCAGGATTTTTTATTATTTTGTTTCTGATATATTCCAAGCGTTTAGAATAGTTTCAAGTACATAGGAGATGCATAATAAAAATTCTACCTTAATTAATGTTTTTTTTTTTTTACAAAAGGAAAACAACAGCCATTATTTAATGAGCTATAAACTTAATTGTTGTTGAAAAGTGCTGTTGAGTCCATTCTGACTCATAGGGAACCTGTCCAGGGTTTCGGAGGAGCAGCTAGTGGGTTTGAACTGCTGACCTTGTGGTTCTCCTAAGTCCGGGGATTATCCTACAGTGCCACACCAGGAGTCCATTAACATAATCACTTAAATTTAAAAAGTCTCAAATACAGGAATAAAGGCAAGGAGACAAGACATAAAGTTGTAAAAATTAGTGTTCTAGGAAAAAGTTACAAAATTCATCAAAACTACAAAACCTACCTAAAGTTATGTATTATTAATTTTATGTACATAGCAAAAATAAAATTTGTGTAATACCAAAATTAGGAGCTCTGGTAGTGTAGTGGTTACGAATAGGGCTGCGAACCTTAAGGTCAGCGGTTCGAAACTACCAGCTGCTCCGCGGGAGAAAGATGAGGCTTTCTACTCCCATAAAGATTTACACCCTCGGAAACCCTGTACAGGGTCACTATGGGTCGGAACTGACTCGACGGCACTTAACAAAAACAACAACAATACTGAAATTATGATGACAAAGGTAAAAGCAGGATTTGGTGGATTTATTAATAATGGATAATCATTATTTCATATTTTTGGATTTTCCTGAAATATTTTTCTGCCACACTTCACTGATTTGTCCTTTAATAAAAAGTTGGGCTAATTAATTAGTAAAACTGCCTATGATATTGTTGTTGTTAGGTTCCTACACACAGGGACCCTATGCACAATTGAACAAAACATTGGCCTGTCCTATGCCATCCTCACAATTGTTGTTATGTTTCAGCCCATTGTTGCTGCCACTGTGTCAATCCATCTTTTGGGAGTCTTCCTCTTTTTGTTGACCTTCCACTTTACCAAACCAGATGTCACTCTCCAGGGACTGGTCCCTCCTGACATCATGTCTCAGTATGAGAGAAATCTTGCCATTCAGGTTTCAAAGGAGCAGTCTGACTGCACTTCTTCTATGACAGATTTATTTGTTCTTCTGGCAGTCCATGGTAATTTCAATATTCTTCTCCAACACTGTAATTCAAATGCAACAATTCTATACTCTTCCTTATTCATTGTCCAACTTTCACATGCAGATGAGGCAATTGAAAATACCATGGCTTGAGTCAGCTACACCTTTGTCTTCAAACTGCATGTTAATGATCTTATCTAACAAGTACTCAGAGAGTATACCTCAGTCCCAAATATTAGTGATAGCCTTAATTTACTATTTTATTAAATAATAGTGTGTAGTGGAGTCCTCCTATGGCACTGTAGTTTACGCACTGGCCTGCTAACTACAAGATCAAGAATCAAACCCACCAGGCCCTCCCTGGAAACATTATACAGGGTTACTATGAGTCAAACTGACTGGTTGGCACTTGACAACAATAGTGTATAATGATAAGAGGTATAAGAGTCTGTTTCTGTGACTGGTCAGTGCAATAAACCTTTACTGAATACTTACTATGTTTAAAGAATTGTGCTAGAAAGTCCTTTAGCTTATCTTACTGATGGCAGCAAGTTTCTCAAGGATTTATTTAATGTGTAAAATACAGGAAAAGTTAAAAATCCCAAGTTCTAATATTTATATTGCAGTTATAAAAGCAAATCACTGAAATAAACCATAGGAAAACATTAACATTATATGTTGTTTTTTCCTTTCATGCTTCCTTCTTTCCTTGCTACCCTTCTTCTTTCTTCTCCTCCCTTTCGATGTCTGAGAATGAACATCTTTGATTCTGAGTAATTGTCTTTGGTATAAATTATAAATAATTGATGTATCCAAAAATAATGGAGTCCCAGGTGGCACAAATGGTTCCTCCCTGGACTTCTAACTGAAAAGTTGACGGTTTTGATACACTCAGAGGTGCCTTGGAAGGACCGTCTGGGAATCTGCTTCCAAAAGGTCACAGGCTTGAAAACTCTAGAGAGTGCTATTCGACTCTGTACACTTGTGGTCATCATGACTCACAATTGACTTGATGTAACTAACAAGAACATCAGAGTCCTGATGTGGCTCTGTAGGATAAACACTAGATTGCTAATCCCAAAGCCAGTGGTTCAAACTCTTATACAGGGTCACTATGACTCAGTTCTGACTTGTGGCACTTAACAACCAACATTTAATGAACATCTGTTGTATGGAAGACACATCTCTTATTGTTGTTAAGTACTGTCGAGTTAGTTCTTACTCTTAGCAACCCTGTATACGGTTTCCAAGGAGTACCAGGTGAGTTTGAACTACCAGCCTTGCAGTTCAAACTGACCTTTTGGTCCAGTGCTTATCCTGTGCTCCACACCAGGAAATCTCTAAGATTCTCTTTGGTATACTAAAGAGACTTCGTAGAGACATACTAGTAGTATCCCCATTTTACAGATACAATGATTATCTTAAGATAGTTTGCTTAGCTATTAAGCTACAAGAATGGTTTTTATAATACAAATTCATAGCACACTTCCATTATCTTTCAATTCAAATTTTCCATGAACTTTTAGAACTCCCTTCAAATATGGCAGAGATCAGTATAAAGAAATGTTGAGAGCAAAATAGATACTTGTATAGTAAAAAAGAACAAACCATAAAGAATGGGCTAAAATAATGGGTAAGGTGAAATTAAATGGTAAGAGAATCTATTAGACCGTGTCTTATAAAAGAATAAATGAACACAAAAATCACTGTGAAATGTATAAAGTCTTTAATCCTGAGTCCCCATTAGTGTTCTCCACTTTGTTTTTCACTTTTCTTTTTTTATCATACTGATGGATTGGACAATACAACAATTTAGAAGAGTACCTGGTTTAAACCATCACCCCATTTTAAAAGTCTATGCTCTATAAGTGTAATAAAAAGCAGAAGAAGAGCATGTATGACGTGGTTTCAAAAAGCTAATGGAGTAATTCCATTATCTTTTCATTTCATTTTCCATGAACTTTTTAAAGTCCCCTTGCATTTTCATAAGTGAAACACTACATTTAATCATCAATTTATGCACTCATTAGTAGTAGAGAACAAATTCCAAGATGTGTGGCAATGCCATATACCAATTTTATGTTAAAATTAAGAATAACAAATAAGCCAAATTGAAGAGGAATGGTGTTGCATTCATTGTCAAAAAGAACATATCCAGATCAGTCATGAGGTACAATGCTGTCTGTGATAGGATAATATCCA
>NW_006408548.1:17912354-17933527 GCF_000296735.1 Chrysochloris asiatica | reverse complement strand
AGTATTTGTTTTGAGAAGCTGTCTTTTGCATTATAGGACTTGAGGAGCATCTCTGGCCTCTACCCACTAGATGCCAGTAGTATCTTCCTTTCTTTCCCGCCTTCCCTTGAGTTGTGACAACCAAAACTGTCTCAAGACGTTGCCTAATGTCCCTTCCCAACAGGCAAAATAATCCCTGATTGAGAACCACTGTTTCTAGGTCATTACCTTCTACTGTCAGAAAATTTGGATTTTGCTGCAGCTACTTAAATAATTGGGATCCTGGTGTGGTGCTGTGTCTTAATGCGCCATACTGCAAAGCCATTTGAATTGCAAGGTTGGCAGTTCAAGCTCACCAGCTGATCCATGAAAACCCTATACAGGGTTGCTATGGGTTGGGACTGACTCTATGGCACAACAACAACAAACTGACATAATTTTCTAGATAAAGAATTTTCTGACTGGCAAGGTTTGCCACCTTATAGAGGATAGAGAAAAATGTGGAGTTTATTAATAACATTTACTATTTAATACAAGAGCCTGATGGTGCAGTGGTTGAAATGCTCTGCTGCTAATCAGAAGGGTGGTTATCTGAACCCACAGACCCTCTGTGAGAAAAAATCTGGCAGTTTGCTTCTGTAAAGATTTACAACCTTGGAAACCACGTGGGACAGTTTTACTCTGTTGCTATAGTGTGACACGATAATGCACTAGACTGAAAGGTGGGTTTGAACCACAAGCTCTGCAGTTCGAACTCACCAGCTGCTCCTCAGAAATCTTGTACCAGGTGGTGATGAGTCAGAACTGACTCAGTGGCACTAACAACAACAATTTCATTGTAAACTGAAAGTGACTCATCAGCAGCAGGTTTAGTTTGGGTGGGTTATTATTTAATCCACTTGTATCCTAAATACATTTCATCAAAACCCCAATGTTTTCTTCTAAATATAGGAAAAGTAAAAAATCCTGAAAGCATGGTATTTCAAGTGATGATAGTCTTCTAAAAACGTGTCAAATATACAAACATGAATAATCAAAAATATTTTTACCACTACGCACATATTCCTGCAAAAAAGCCCTCTTACCTGCAATTCAAAAAAGTGTGACAAAGAAATGAATAATCTAGGAAATACACAGCGCTCCAAGAATACATCTGCATTTCCTATAATATTACCTTGTTCCCTTTTACGGGACACCTCTGAATACAAATACACTGTGCATAAATTTCTAATTCTATACTTTCTCTTGCCTCATCTATTAGTCAGTGCAAACATTGCAACATAAAACAATTAATCTTTTCAGAATACATCAGCAGTTAAATACCTAATCAGGTCAAAAGGAGTCTAATAAGAAGGTTCGTCTTCCCAGGTTGTGGATGAAACAAAATAATGTGGACTTACTGCTACTGCCAACATCATGAAATCATGAGAGCACACAGGACCTGGCCTATCCAGTGGAGATTAGCTGCCTAATGATGATGAATTAGCAGGGAGTTGTTAATGTGCCTACATGACCCATGACTAGTTAACAAAATGTTTACCTCAGAAATAAAAGCCTAGGTCAGTGGAACATTCAAGAGTCATTTGTAATGATAAAGGAAAAATCTGGCTGACCTCAACCTAAACTTGAGTGAAGACACTCATTGACTATGGGATATAAATGCAAACTAAAGAGATTATCAAATGAAATTGATGCATTGTTTAAAAAGACTCCTGATCCCATGGTGTGTTTCCTAGAGAAAGAAGACGTAAAACAAAGCAGTAATGTAAAAGGCTAATTAGTTTCTTTGTTTTTCTTTATTGAACTTTTTTTCTCTTTAGAACAATTTCCTAGAGTTTGTAGTTGTGAGAGGGCTTTAAAAAGTTTGTTGACAAATTCCGTTATTTTTTAATTCCATGTGTCCAAGGACTTTTTAAAGCCCCATTTGGTTTAATAGATAACAATATTTAATTGAACAAATGAATATATGCAAGCAGAATATATAGCATTATGTCATTTCACCTTCAATTCACTTTTGGCAACCTTTTTGTAAGTGACCATTTAATAAATTCAACACAATTTGCTTTAAAGTGTGGATGATAATTGAATAAATGGCAGAGTGTGATTGTACTAGTACACAACAGCTTTCAAGGCTAGTTTTATTCCTCTGAAAAATAGAAACAAGAGAAAATACCCTTTGAGATCCTAAAGTCACACCACAGAGATGGCCCCTATCTTCTCCACTGGTCTGTTTACTGTTGTCACATGTACATATCTTCTCAAGCGTGGTTATCCATACTTTTGTAAAATTAGAACAATAATCAGAAGAACAGTTTGGGGCGAAAACATATATGGAAGGGTAAAAGTTTGGCAAGGAGAGTATTACTAAAATGCTGAATTATGAAATTAGGGTTAAATTACTATCATCTCAAAGAAAAGAAGATTCAAAAAACCAATTCTCAGGCAGTCACCTACCTATGTTGGGCATTTTGCCACAGAACCATAACAGGTGCTCATGACAGAGAATCAGAATACTGACTGGAAAGGCTCCTACTACTATGCCCATCAAGTGTTCTTTTTGTCTATGTTCTAACAGCTGTGGCTCAACTTGTATTCAATATTTATATCCAAATAATTGACTAAAAGTTGAATAAGACATAGTTGAGGATAGAAAACTCTGACACATTACAGGAAACATCTACCCAGGTTGATGGACTCCAAACCTAAACCAAACCCATTGCTGTGAAGTTGATTCCAACTTGACCCTATATAACAGAGTAGAACAGTTTCATAGAGTTTACAAGACTATAATCTTTACAGGGATTTGTGGTTGTGGCACTGTAGAAGCAGCACTGGACCATGAACCACAAGGTCAGCAGTTCAAACCCACCAGCAGTGCCTCAGAACCTCTATATAGTGTATCTATGAGTCAGACTGACTCGAAGGCACTTAACAACAATAATCTTCACAGAGCAGAAGGCATATCTTTCCTCCACAGAGTGGACGGTGGTTAACAACCAATAGTTTAGCTACTACAACACTAGCTCTTCTTCCCAGGTTGACACCCACCCATTAATCAACACAACAGTGTGAATCAACTCAACTCTGAGGTTCTTGGTCCTCCTGGTTTGTTCGATACCTATGCCCAGCCTATATCCCCAATTTACCAAACTATCATAAAGGAATCGGTTAGTGTGACATAACTTATTATGTGAGAATCCCTTACTGACTCCTTTGTTTGCTGCTCTCCCTTTTATGGATCTAAGACTGTCTCTTTAAGAATACATTCTAAAACTGTTGAGCAGATTGATTTAAAGTTCAGAAGTCAGAGACCACACCTTTTATCCCTTCTGAAATCAAGATGAAATACTGATGTCTTAAGTTAGAAACAAAGTTAAATTGTTTTTAAGAAACTTCTGCTCACAGAGGGGAAAAAAATAGAAAATTATACATTTTGGAAAAGCTTCTATCAAAATTGAATTAAAATAAAAACATGCTGCATCTGAGGTTAGTTTCACTTATATGGACAATTCACATAATCAAGAATTTTTTACCTTTAATTATGCCATAGGGGGGAATTACATAGAATAATGGTTCTAAAATTGTGGTTCCTAGACCAGCTGCATCACATTACCTGGAAATCTGTTAGAAATGCAGAATCTTGAACCCTGCCTGCCGCAGACCTACTTACTAAATTGGAAACTGCAGGTGTTGGCCCAGAAATCTGGGTTGTAACAAGCTCTTCAAGTGATTCTGATGCATGTTCATGCTTGAATCACTGCTATAGAATCTAAAATATAATTGGGATTACAATGCTTAGTATCCCCAAGCTCCTGTTATTGTAAGGTGCCATTGAGTCAGTTCCTATTCACAGTGAACGTATGCACAACTGAATGAAACACTTCTTGGTCCTGCACCATCCGCACAATTGCTGTTATCTTTGAGTCCAATGCTGCTGCCACAGTGTCAATCTATCTTGTTGGGGGTCTTCTAACTTAATGATAATGGTAACGATGACCATGAGAGGAAGATGATGGTAATGATGATGATTTTAATAATTAACTTTTTCTGAGCACTTAATCCATGGGCTAACTACTTTAGGCTCTATTTCATTTAATCCTAATTAAGTACTGTTATTCCCATCTTACAGACGAAATATTGAAATTGAGGAAAATCAAGCAATTTGTCCAAGGTCAGTCATTACCTTTCAGAACTGTGATAATAAACTCAGGTCTAATTGATAACACAATTCTCAATTTTCACTACAATGCCCTGTTGCCTTCCAGAATCAAGAACAAAAATTCCCAATTTAAATTCCCTCAAGCTTCATTTCCTCTTTACCTCCTTATTTATTTATTTTTTAAATTGGCTCTGTCTTGAGGACTCCCATTTACCAACCTTCTCATCAGCCCACCGTTATCTGATTCCTCAGCCACGTCCTACTCTTCCAGTCTCCGTCAGAGATCTAGAGACAAAAATACCCAAGGGCAATTTGCATTTTTTTTTTTTTTATCCAGTGAGCCTAGACATTTTATCCATTCTTTATGTACAACAATGGACTGTTAAAATAATTATAGAATTTTCAAGGTACAAAGGACTCCAGATCAATGCTTCTTAATGTGTGATAAATAGCCTAGCAGTATCACATCATTCTGGCAGCTTGTTAGAATGAGAAATATCGGTTCCCATCCAGAATTGTTGAATCACAGTCTGCTTTTAACAAAATCCTCAGGTGATTCTATGCATACTGACATTTGAAAATTGACATTGAAAATGACCCTTCATTTCACCTGAGAAAACTGAGATCAAAGGAATTTCAGTGACTTATTTAAGGTCACAAATCAACTTGGGATCAACCCTCTCTTAGTTACCTAGTGCAACTACAAAAGAAATACCACAACTGGATGACTTTAACAAGAATCAATCTATTTTCTTACACTATGGTGGTGGTGTTAGCGACCCTGTATAGGGTTTCCAAGAGTCTAAAATTGGATTCCATGTTGCCAACTCTATGAGAACGCTTTCTGTCTCTGTCAATTCTGAGGTAAGGTCCTTTTCTCCTTTCAACATATGTGGATCTATTGATTCTTGGAGATCTCCATGTGTCTTGGCATCAATCTTCCCATGGGTCTAGGAGATTCTCAGCATAGGGTTCCTGGGTCTAATGTCTCATTCTGCTCTAGGTTCTTCTTTCTTAGTGGTGTTGAAATCCCACTCTTTTTCCTGGCTTCTGTCTCCTATTATCTCTTGTAAGAGCAAAGGTGATGTAGGTCACACATCAGGGAATCTCTCCTTACATCTGATCAGGGCCATGACTTGAGCAAGGATGCTTCATCCCACTCAAATCCTACATCATAAACATAGCAAATGTAACCTAATATTATTAACATAGCATAAGCCTAATACTCAATGAAAAATTTTATCTTTTCCTATGACACTAAAAGAGAACAATCTGTCTACTTATCTATCCATCCAAAGGCATCCTGCTTTTGACAGGGTACAGTTTTATCACTTTTCTATCATTTGTTTCAGTGGAAAATGAGTTTTCCTTTTCTGACAGGTTTCTGCCTTATTCAGGTTCCAGATTTCGAAGATTTGACAGTAGTTTGAGGAATGAAGATCAATAAAGATGGAGTCATTCTACATGAGGTATATTTCTCTTTCATTGATCTCACCATCTGGGAATTCTGGTGTGGCACTGTAGGATTACCACTGGACTTCTACTCACAGAGTTGGCAGCTCAAACCCAACAGCTGCTCCTCAAAAACCCTATACAGGGTTGCTATGAGTCAGGACCAACTCAAACACACTTAAATTTAAAACAACAACAACAAAAAAACAATCTCAGTAAAAGCAGTTATTTTTTATAGCAGTTTAGAAAAGAAAGCAAAGGGTCCATATAGCACCGGCCCCATTTCCTCCTTTGTTCATCTGCTCCAACCTTCAGTTCCAATATTTATCTGTCAGCTTGCCATACGGTGGTGGCTTGCATGTTGCAGGGAAGCTATGCCACCAGTATTTTAAAAACTAATAGGATCACCCATGATGGGTAGGTTTCAGATGAGGATCCAGATAAAGACAGACTAGGAAGGAGAGACTACTTCTAAATATTTAGTCACTGAAAACCTCATGAATAGCAGTGGAACACTGTCAGCACCCAAATCTTGAATATTGAAACATGTTGAACAGCACCATAATATTGACAGATATGTGTGGAAAATGAGCCCCCCAGGTTGAAAGTAACTCAGAGTATGACTGGGAGAGAGCTGCTTCCTCAAAGTAGAGTTGACTGTGAGGATGCCAATGGAGTAAAGCTTTCAGGACATTTATTTGCTGATGGGACACAACTCAAACTGAGGAGAAACAACAGTAGTCATCCATTAAAAACTGGAACATGGAATTTGTGAAGTATGAACATTGGAAGTTGTCAAAAATAAAATGGAGCTCATAAACATGGCTATCTTAATCATTAATGAGCTGAACTGGACTGGTACTGGTAATGTTGAAACTGACAACCGCTTGGTTTACTATTCAGCAATGACAAATGGAAGAGGAATGATGTTACACTCATCATCCAAAAGAACATTTCAAGATCTATCTTGTAGTATGATGCTGTCTGTGATAGGATAATATCCATATGCCTACAAAGAAGACCAGTTAATGACAATATTATTCAGACTTATATACCAACCTCTTAAGCCAGTGATGATGAAATTGCAGAATTCTAACAACTTCTTCAGTCTGAAATTAATCAAACATGTAATCAAGATGTATTTCTAGATACTGGTGATTGGAATACAAAGGTTGGAAACAAAGAGGAACGATCAGGCAATGGAAAACATGACCTTCGTGATAGAAACGATGCTGGAGATTGCATGCCAGAATTTTGCAAGACCAATGACTTCTTCATTGCAAATACCTTTTAAAAAAGTTGACTATATACATGGACCTCATAAGACAGAAGACAAAGAAATCAAACTGACTACATCTGTGGAAAGACACAGTGGAAAAACTTCATATTACCAGTTAAAACAAGACCAGGGACAGACTGTGAAAGAGACCATCAATTGTTCAAAAGCAAGTTCAGGCTGAAGCTGAAGAAAATTAAAACAAGTTTACAGAGACTAAATATGACCTTGAAGATATCCCATCTGAATTTAGAGACCCTCTCAAGAACAGATTTGGTGCATTAGACACTAATGACCAAAGACCAGAAGAGTTGTGGAATGACATCAAAACATGATATAGGATGAAAGCAAAAGGTCATTAAGAAGACAAGAAAGAAGAAAAAGACCAGAAGAGACTCTTAAACTTGCTGTCCAGTGTAGTGATGCTAAAGCAAATGGAAGAAATGAGAAGGTAAAAGAGCTAAAGAAAAAATTTCAAAGCGCAACTGAAGAAGACAAAGTTAAATATTATAATGAAATGTGCAAACATCTGGAGTTAGAAAACCAAAAGGAAAGAATATGTTCAGCATTTCCAAAGCTGAGGGAACAGAAGAAAAAAATTCAAGCCTCGACTAACAATACTGAAGGAGTCTATGAACAAAATATTGAATGATGCAGAAACTATCAAAAGAAGATAGAAAGAATACACAAAGTCATTGTACCAAAAATAAATGTTTAACCATTTTATCATATTGATCAAGAGGCCATGATTGAACATAAGATCAAGAGGCAATGTTACTAAAGGAAGAAGTCCAAGGTGTACTGAAAGCATTGGCAAAGAATAAGGCTTCAGGAATTGATGGAATACAAATTGAAATCTTTCAACAAACTAATGCAGCACTGGAGGCACTCACTCATCTATGCCAAGAAACTTGGAAGACAATTACCTGGCCAACTGATTGGAAGAGATCCATATTTGCATCCATTACAATGATAGGTAACTGAACAGAATGTGGAAATCAGTGGGCAGTCATCATTAATATCATATGCAAGTGAATTTTTGCTAAAGATAATTAAAAAATGGATGCAACAGTACATTGATAGAGAACTACCACAGGTTAAAGCCAGATTCAGATGAGGATCTGGAACTAGGGATATCAGATGGTTCTTGGCAGAAAGCAGAGAATATGAGAAAGGTGTTAACCTGTACTTTAGAGACTGTGCAAAGGCTTTCCATTGTGGGTAGCTTTCAAGTTATGGACAACATTGCGGAGAATGAGTATTCCTGAAAACTTAATTGTGCTCATGAGGAATATGCACGTCCACTAAGGCAGTAATTCAAATAGAACAAGGGAACACTGAATGGTTTAAGGTTAAGAAAGTTGAACCAAGGTGGTATTCTTTCACCGTACTTATTCAACCTGTATGCTGACTAAATAATATGAGAAGCTGGATTATATGAAGAAAAATGGGGCATCAGGGTTGGAGGAAGACTCACTAACAACCTGCGATATGCAGATGATACAACCTTGCTTGCTGAAAGCAAAGAGGACTTAAAATACTTACTGGTGAAGATCAAAGTCCACAGTCTTCCATATAGGATGCACCTCAATGTAAAGAAAACAAAAATCCCCACCACTGAACCAATAAATAACATCCATATCAATAGAGAAAAGATTGAAGTTATCAAAGACTCCATTTTGTACAAATCAACCATCAGCACTCAAGCAAGAAACAGTGAATAAATCAAATGACGTATTGCATTAGGCAAATCCGCTGCACAAGAAATCTTTCAAGAGCAAAGACACCTGTTCGAGAACTAATGTGCTCCTGGCCCAAGTCATGGTATTTTTAATATCTTCATATGCATGTGAAAGTTGGACAATGAATAAAGAAGATAGCAGAAGAACTGATGCATTTGAGTTATGGTGTTGGAGGACAATATTAAAAGTACCATAGACTGTCAAAAGAACAACTCTGTATTGGAAGAAATACAGTCAAAATGTTCTTTGGAAGCCAGGATGACCGACCAGTTTTCATTTCTCATACTTTGCACATATTATCAGTAGGGAACAGTCTCTGGAGAATGATACCATGCTTGTTAAAGTGGAGGGTCAGTGAAAAAGAAGAAGACCCCTAATGAGGTGGATTGGCACTGTGGCAGCAGCAGTGGGTCCAAGCATAGCAACATTTGTGAGGTTGGTGCAGGACAGGGCAATGTTTCATTCTATTGTGCATAGCGTTGCTATGAGTCGGTACCAACTTGTGCGCAACTAACAACAACACCCTTCAGTTATTCCTTCCCAACTCTTCTCCCCATCCCTACAGGACTCATGGTCCAGCTAGACTTATGGTTTTGTTGTTCTTAAGTACCATACAGTTAGTTCCTACTCATAGTGCCCCTGTATAGGATTTATGAGGAGTGGCTGGTGGGTTTGAATCACTGACCTAATGTTTATCATTCCAGTGCTTATTCCTACAGCACCACACCAGGACTCTGCTTGTGCTTAAGAGGTTGTGAAGACACTGCCTACTGAGTTATAGAGATGGGAGGACTAGTGATTTCCGTTCCTGGAAGCACTCAAATATTAAAGAAAATAAAATTGTGTTTAAATCAGTTATTACAGAGCCATGATTTTGATAATGAACTGTTTTGGTGCTTTTGTGTACTTTCTAAAGACCCAGCTTGTATGAGATTGTTTCCAGTAGAAACTTGCATTCCAATCAACTTAATATGTGAACTACCATCCAATAGTAAATTGGAAACAGGCGCTTTTAATCTTTGATATAATTATAAAAGTTAAACTTCTCTGTAGCACCTTTTAAAAAGTGTTTGTGAATAAAACAGTTTTCCTTGCAATAAACTGGTACATCATCCTCACATGTATTTGATAAATAATAAAATAAGAGAAAAACCCATATTTATAACAACATCTAAATTAGAAAATAATTTTAAAATTTAGGTTAACCATTGTTGTTGTTAAGTGCTGTCGAGTTTGTTCTAACCCATAGCAGCCCGAGCAGGTTTCTGAGGAGTGACTGACTGGTGAGCTTGAACCATCGACCTTGAAATTCAAAGCGACCTTGCAGTCCAGCGCATTGACCCACAGTGCCACACCAAGACTCCAGGTTAACCAGTGCTGTTGTTGTTCAGTGCTGTCGAGTAGATTCCGACCCCTAGCGACCCTGTATTGTTGTTGTTGTTGTTAAGTGCCGACCCTGTATAGGCATTATTAAAATAATATTTCATTTTACACACAAGCTAATACTGATAGAACTTTTCAGAATCTGGCTATTACATAAAGTGGCAATAACTGCATATACTTTGGCTAGAGTCACTGTTGATCTAGGCAACAAACAAATACTTTAGAAATTGTTGCTATGGAATCCTAAGTAGTATGATTGCACAGATCTGTAATATCTCCAGGGAAAATATTTCAGAATTTTATTTATATATGTAGACAAAAACCATGCCTTTATGTATTGTCATAGTCAACATTGGGTCCTATCAATTGATTCCTACTTGTGGTGACCCCTTGGGTTAAAGACGAGCATAATTGCTCTGGAGTTTTCAAGGATGTGACTTTCAGAAGCAGACTCCCACGCTTGTCTTTTGAGGTGCCTCTGGTTCGGTTTGCATTGGCAACCTTTTGGCTAGTAGGCGAGTGCTGAACCATCTGCTCCGCCCAGGGAGTCTTATCTCTTTATTGAAGTTATCCATAAAGAATAATACCCATGTATGTGTGCACACTTACACATATATGCACATGCAGTGTCAATTTCAAGACTCTGACATTTTCAAGGTGAGAGAATCAGCCTTATTTATGTTTTAATTTCCTTTATTATAGCAAAATGCTTCCTTATTTTAATAAATGTTTGTTGAGCTGAATGCAATACCTTAACTACATATATCTGGAATTCTGTTGTAAGCTTTATGTAATGGGAGAATGGAAAAGATTTATGGCACTATCATTTTCAATCTCCCGATATTCGTGATTTTTAAGGGATGGCTATAATGCTATATAGTTCTCTGATTTTATTTCTTTAGTACAAAAAAAAGCAAAATGAATGAATTGTGATTGAGCCATGAAACCCAGTTGCTTGCATATGTAATAGGGGTTCTAAATTATCGTATAAACACAGCTGCAGTTTTTCAGTCTGAAGCCTGAAGAAGCATGCTGACTGGTGAGTGGGGTATTTGGAGCTCTAAATTTAAGAGCATTATTATGAGCTGCGAGAGACAATCATCTTGTCTTATTTAAATCTCTGGGCAATGATAGAATGAGAGTAACTTACTTCTACTTAAGTATGCAAGTTTCTTATCTATGCCCAAATCTAAACAAGTACATTTAGCTCATAGTTTAAGATTGACAAAGTGTACTTTATGGTAAGCCATTGACATGGAATTACTAGAGAGATGGACACAGTTTCTACAAACACAGATTTAATGGCTTACAAAAGTTAATATTAATAGATATTACTAATAGATTTAAAACAATCATACTTAAACAACCTAGTTTAAAATTTGTTTCAAAAGTCACACAAATTGATTTAAATCAAGCTTTCTTGCAGGACAGTTAGGGACAAGTAGAAAAATAGATGTAAACATTTATAATGCTCTATCTATCTATCTATCTATCTATCTATCTATCATCTATTATCTAGCTGTTGATCTATCTACATATAGACACACAAATGTATACACATATATTCAATTCTGTGCTTGAATTAGCTGAAAAGCAGTGAGTAAAGTACATTTTAAAAATATATCTTCCCACTAATTTTCTAATCACCTATATTTGGGAAGAAAAGATACCACTTAAGAATTGGTTTGCTGAATTTGTTATTTAAATTAATTTAACAAGAAATATGTCTCCTGATGTAAAAGGTACTCCCATAACCTTTCTATTTTCATACTTTCCATTTATATTATGTAAGAGAGCTTTAACAGAATTAACTATTCATTAGTGGGAAAGAGTTAGGATCCTCTTTCATGACCACTGTTGTTGATAAGTGCTGCCGAGTTAGTTCTGAGTCACAGCAACCTTGTATAGGGTTTTTGAAGACTGGCTGGTGGATTTGAACCACTGACCTTACAGTTCAAACAGACCTTGTGGTTCAGTGCTTACCCTACAGCACCACACCAGGACTCCTTCATGGCTAAAGCTCTTTGAAATATTCAACTGAAACAAATTACATCAGGAAACTTTTAGATAGTACATGAAATGTAAAATACTACGTAATTTTTTAATTCAATTTTCCATTGAATAAACTGATAGAAAATTGAAATCAGAAAAGATCATTCAATTATTTTCCTAGGTTCTGCTATATTTAAGAAGGGTTTAATAACAAAAGCCAGGACAGGATAACCTGTATTGTAGATATCTACCTTGAAACCTTACCCTAAAAATTTATAAATCTAAGTCCTTTTCCACTGGTTTACCAATACTCTTATGGACTATATTCTTTTGCCATCACTTCAGGAAATTCAATCTAAATACTTATCTTGAACACACTGAATAAACACTACAAAAAACCAAAACATATAAATAAAACCAGAATAGGCAGTCAGAATCTTTACCCCAACTCTCTCTCATAATATAAATTTGGGGGTATTATAGTTTGGTAAGATAGAGGGTCAGAGAAAAAGAGGAAGACCCCCATCGAGATGGATTGGCCAGGTGGCAGCATCGATGGACTCAAGCGTGGCAACAGTAGTGAGGTTGGCCAGGATCAGGTAGTGTTTTGTTCTGCTGTGCATAAAGTTGCTATGAGTCGGTGTCAACTCGATGGCACCTAACAACACCATAGTTTGGGGTCATTCATAATTGTTCTACCCAACTTAAAGACATTTGTAATTAAACATCAGCCACTTCCAATTGAATAAGTGCTTATGTTTTACATTTCTTGAAAAGATAAGCAATGCTTATTCTAAACATTTTTCAGACCTCATAGTTCATTCAAAAATTATACAAACTTTAAATTTTTTCACTGTATTCAAGTTTGATTTTCCACAAAACAAAAGCCAGCCAAAACATAATTTTCTGCTGATTCCAGTCTAACTTTAGTAAAGGGAATCACTGTAGAAAAGAAAGATGCTTGTTTTGGGAAAAATGTCTTTGTAATAAATCAAACATTAACACTTTTGAAATATTAACAGCTTTAAAATTTCTGATTTTACATTTCTCGTTTTAGATAAAATCAGAGTGTTTTAGGACTGGAAGAACTTGTATAGGTCACCTGTTAGAAACCCTTTGACTGACAAGGAAAATAGGTTCCAATGACGGATACCACTGATATTACTATTGTAAGCCATTAAACCTGTGTCTAAATCTGTGTTTGTAGAAACTTCATATCTCAATATCCTCTTTTTTTTTTTTTTTTTAGAATTTCTAGGGGACATATGTCTGCACAGAATAAAGACTACATTTCCTAGCATCCCTTGCAGTTTCTTCCGGTCAAGTGAACTTATTTTGGGCAAAGTGTTGTGTTATTGCGTCTGAGAAGCTTCCTTATTCTTCATCTCTTACATTGTTCATCTCTTTCCCCCTCGTATGGACTAGACCTTCATGTGCATGATGGTTAGAGTTACAGTGGCTATCTTGGGAAATGTTGGGCAAGGACACCCTGCCTAGAGGAGCCACAGGCATCCTATGAAGGCAGTGATGCTCCCAGTGTATAGAATGGTGCCAGGTACATAGTAGATGCTTAATAAATATATGCTGAATGAGTAAATGGTATTAGAAAATTGTTGTTTGGAGGAGCCATCGACTTGCAATAGTGTAGGTATAAAGGGCACAGAGAGAGGAAGAGACTGAAAGAGAAAAGGAATTTCAAATCCCACAATGTATATATATTGTCCTAGTGTGGATTAATGTGCTACACTGCAAAGTCATTTGAACCACAAGGTCAGCAGTTCAAGCTTACCAGCCACTCCTCAGAAACCCTATACAGGGTTTCTATGGGGCGGAACTGACTCAATGGCACTTAACAACAACAACAATATATTATTTGTCTCACTGGGAGTCTTTCTCTTTGTTTGCTGACCCTCCATTTTATCAAACATGATATCTTTCTCCAAGAACTGGTCCAGGTGATAATATGTATAAAGTATGAGAGATGAAATCTTGCCATCCTGACTTCTAAGGAACATTCTGGCTGTACTTCTTTCAACACAAATTTGTTTGTTCTTCTGGCAGTCCATGGTACTTTTAATATTCTTCTCCAACACCATAACTCAAATTCATCAATTCGACTATAGTTTTCCTTATTCATTGTCCAACTCTCACACGCATATAAGGCTATTGGAAAATACCATGGTTTGGGTCAGGTGCACCTTACTCCTCAAACTGACATACTTACTCTTGAACACTTTGAAGAGGTCTTGTGCAGCAGATTTGCCTAATGCAATATATCATTTGATTTCTTGGCTGCTGCTCCCCTGAATGTTGATAGTGAATCTAAGCAAAATGAAGTCTTTGACAACTTCAATCTTTTCTCCATTTATCATCAAGTTATTTATTGGTCCAGTTGTGAGGATTTTTGTTTTCTTTACAAATACTTAGACAAACTAATCCCTTGGTCTTAAATGCTGGGAAAACAATTAAACTGGCCCTTGGGATGGGGAGAGCATGTTAGGTGGGCTAATCAGGGCGTCTGAGAGGAGATGACAACTGAGCCAACAACTCAAAGATAGGAAAGAACCCAGGCTACCAGCTTGGAATTGCTCCAGCTCTCTCGTGCCTTTTTCTGCCTCCCAATTCACTGGGCTCCCTGATGTGGGAGAAGCCGATTGCTGTTGCCAAGGTCTTCAAGTTCACTACTGCTTGGGTGGGGAAAATCCCAAGAAAGCCCCTGACTGGACCACCCATCTTTCTTGGCCTCTGAACTGCCAACACTTCCCTTCTAGGGTATTTCCACCCTCAGCTGTATAATTAGTGCTCATTATGCTTTATGCCTGCACTCCACATTTTGCCACGTGAAAAAATATTTCTGACTTCAAGTCATTGATGAGGTACCTGGTGGTAGAGATGTGGAGTCCCCACAAAGGAAACACAAAAAGAATGAAAACTTAACATGTGCAAGGCCATAAGGATAAACCAGGGCAAGTTCAAAGAAAGCTCTGGGCAGTTCACACCACCCATGGGGCACCTTGATGAATTTGAGTTATGGTGTTGGAGAAGAATATTAGAAGTACCATGGACTGCCAGAAGAACAAACAAATTTGTGTTGAAAGAAGTACAGCCAGAATGTTCCTTAGAAGTCAGGATGGCAAGATTTCATCTCTCATACTTTATACATATTATCACCTGGACCAGTTCTTGGAGAAAGATATCATGTTTGATAAAATGGAGGGTCAGCAAACAAAGAGAAAGACTCCCAGTGAGACAGACTGGCACAGTAATGGGTGAAAGCATAACAATTGTGAGGATGGGGCAGGACAAGACAGTGTTTTGTACTGTTGTGCACAGGGTCACTATGAGTCTGATCTTACTCGATGGTAACGAAAGCTGGACAGTGAATAAGGAAGACCATGGAAGAACTGATGCTTTTAAATTATGGTGTTGGAGGAGAATATTGAAAGTACCATGGGCTGCCAAAAGAACCAACAGTTCTGTGTTGGAAGAAGTGTAGCCACAGTGCTCCTTGGAGGCCACGATGGCCAAACTTCATCTCTCATACTTCGGACATATTGTCAGGAGGGACCAGTCGCTGGAGAAGGATTTTCATGTTTGGTAAGGTGGAGGGTCAGAGAAAAAAAGGAAGACTCCAAGCGAGATGGATTGGCAAAATGGCAGCATCAATGGGCAACAATTGTGAGGTTGGCCCAGGACCGCACAGTGTTTCATTCTATTGTGCATAGTGTCGCCATGGCACCTAACAACAACAACAACAACAACATATTGTCTATTGCTCTTGCTAGCTAGAGCTCCTAGAGTATAGGGACACAGTTTGCCCTGTTTTCCATGCTCACTACATAGTGGGTCCTCAGTAAATATTTGGTTTTGAAGCAACTGAACTCCTCATTCATTGCTGGTGGGAGGTACATTGGTACAATTTGGAAATCTCTGTGGTCTTATCTATCAAAGCTGAACATATACCTTTCCTGTTGTTGTTGTTGTGTGCTGTGGAGACGGTTCTGACTCACAGCGACCCTGTACAGGGTTTCTGAGGCTGCAAATCTTTACTGGAGCAGAAAGCCTCCTCTTTCTCCCACGGAACAGCTGGTAGTTTCTAACTGCTAACCTTGAGGTTAACAGCCTGATTCATAACCACCACACTACCAGATACCTCTCCTATGACCCAGCAACTTAATTCCTAGGTATTTATCCACAGAAATGCAAACATGTCCACTAAACAACATGTATGTATTGAAATTTTCACATCAGTACTTTCTGTAATAACCACAAAGCTGGAAGCTACCCATTCCATCAACATAAAATCGATCATTGTATTATATTCATACAGGAAATAGTAAACAGCAATAAGAATGAACTATCCTCAACCATACACCAAAAATGTTTAAGTCTCACTAACATGATGTAGTGAAAAACCAGACACACATTCTCCATGATTTCATTCTATTTATATGAAGTGTAAAACTCATCTTGGTGAATGGATGGGGTAGTGGCTGGAAAGGAACTGAGGGGTGCTTCACAGGGTACTGGTCATATTGTTTTGTTGTTGCTACGTGTGCAGTTTTTGAAATGTATGTATATTTCAATTAAATTTACACTAAAATTGCACGTGGTTTTGCCCAAGAGAATGTTTTCTCCAAGCGTTTTCAATTAACAGTTATCTTTTTCAAAAAAAACAAACAGTGCTGAGATCTTGGATCCCTGGACATAGTATAGTCTCTCTGGAAGCGACAAGCACCACCCTTTGCGTTTGTCCCCCATTGTGCTGGTGCGGGCCAGCGACGGTCACAGCGGCAGCCTGACGCTCCGCGGCTGAGGGCCAAGTCCGGAGGCCCGGGAGGGCTGCTCAGGCTTGGGAGGGCCGTGGGGCCCGGGAAGGACTCCTGCAGCATTATGCATCAAAAACAGGAAAACACCCCGGGAGCAAACTTTTCACCGATGGCGCGATTCTCTGTCAACAAATCCTACCGCCGCCGCTCAGAACTTGCGGGGACCTAGCAGCGCGACTCCGCTCTTCACCCCCAGGCACCCTCACCTCCAAACCCCGCGTCACTGTTCATGAAGTTCACAGCACTCCCCTACCCTCTCCGCGGTGCTCGCGGAGTCCAGGGTCCGGGACGCGCGGTGGTGCTGGTGGCTTGAGGGAGGACTTGCGGAGGGTCGCTGTGTCCTCCGGGGCACTGAGGGCCCGCGCTGGCATCGAGCGCCGCCGCCCGAGGCCTGGGCTCTGGCCGCAGGGAGGGTGGGGGGAGGCGCGTGTCCCGGAGTGACCTGGCGGCGGAGGAAGGGCGGGCCGGCGCTGGCGGGCTCATGGGGGGACGGAGAGGGGGTTGGGACGAGATTGAGACTGGAGCTGGGACACGAATCCAGCGTCAGATGAGGGAAAG
Organism: Chrysochloris asiatica; assembly: GCF_000296735.1. Taxonomy (NCBI): domain Eukaryota; kingdom Metazoa; phylum Chordata; class Mammalia; order Afrosoricida; family Chrysochloridae; genus Chrysochloris; species Chrysochloris asiatica. Next base: position 17,916,157 of record NW_006408548.1, on the reverse strand, counting down.
AGAATGGGAGCGTGCCTCTGGTGTCCAGAGCCAGGGCGAGAAGAAAAGAGTTGTCGAAAGACGCGGGATATTTCGTGGGGACCCCGAGAACCCAAGCCTAGGAGAGAAGGAGCCCAGGAGGGAGAGTTCCTTCGCTCGGAATTAGGGGAGAGAGAGAATGGAGGATTTGGAGAAGGGGTGCTGAGTGGCTGGCGAGCTCTAACTTTGCGTCTTTGGTGAAGGGGGTGAGGAGGACAGCTAGAGGGGGAGGGGAGTTGTGGGAACCAGAGGGGAAGAGGTCGTAACGCCGGAAGGAGGTAGTGAAAGGAGGAATAGGTAAGGAAGTGAGGATGATATCAGAAAAGAATGGGCCACAGTCTAGCAGAGACGCTTGGAGAGACCTTGTGAGTAGCCAAGTTTGCTTTACGTCTCAGGTTATAAAAACTAGCGGCTTTTGTGTCAGTGGCGTCTATACTAGACCAGGGTGTTGGTTATTTTCTGTAGGTCTGACCTCCCCAGTGCGCAGCCTACTCCAATAGCTGGCGACTCCCATGTTCAAGATCCCCCTTGGACTCACCAGGGTCTTGTCGCCAGGACTTTCCACTGCCCATCTTTGGAGGGGCCTCTCAGCTTGGAGACAAAAGCCACACAGGTTCCGCAGGATTTTACCCTCAGCCATTTCAACCCCCACCTTATCTTGCCTAGGGAGGGAATTGAGGACCTGGGGCCCTGCAAGTAAATGGCTGCAACCTGCAGCACATCCCAGGTTCCTCTCTGCAAAGTTTCTCTTCCCTGGCCCAATCTCCCCTCTCCCCTGCCAATTCCCTAAAATCCTCCATCTCCTAGAGTCAATGAGGGGAGAGTACAGAGGCTAGATTGTCTAGGTGGGTAACTGGTTTTACTTAAAACTTATGATGATGGCGCTATCACCAAATGGTCAATTAGGTTCCTGATCATTATAGGGGGGGAATCTTATTTTGAGTTTTTCTGAAGTGATTTTATTTTTCTTTTGGGCAATCAGTGGTAATCCCTGAAAACACCAAGAAATGAGTAAAAAGAATGAGGTTGTAGAAACTGTAGGGTTTGGGGCAAACACTGCACATGCCTTCCCTCTCTGGTCACAAACTCTCACTTTTCAAAGACTTTTGCTTACCCTAGGAAAGGGAAAAAAAAGAAAAGGATTTTACCAATGTATCTCTCCCCTATTTTCACTCATTTCCTTTACTTGATGCTCTTTTTAGTTAGCCAAGGAAACCTAATCATTTGTCTGTATCATATACTCTGAATTTCCCTTTAATTACAAGTTTCCAAAACATGTGGAGGACAATGGAAATTTTGGGAGTATTATCTAGATACTATTATAATAATAACATAAAAAGAAAGATACAAGACTAAGCTTCAGGAGACCTAGGATCTTGCTTTGCCACTAATTTACTAGTCAAACTGTTGCTATAGATGACCCCATATATACCGCCTACCATTCTCAGTTTAAAATTTGAAGCAAATGAATTTCCATCAGCTGTATAGCTGTGTGCTTAATTCTCTCCATGCTTTAAGCTGAGGCAATGATACTGCACATACATTTCCTCCATCCTAAATCCCTGTGATCCTCTCATAATGCTCCAAGTAAGTGCTGATGTCTGGCAGGCTTTGTGTTCCTTTCATACCATTTACAAACACAGGATTAAGCTGGAATGGGAAGGAGAAAGGCTACATGAGTTCTTGGACCTGGAGAATCTCACACTTCTCATTCCATTTTCATTCTCATTAGTACATAACTTTTGAAAGTTGGCCTGGGTACAGCACCACTTTCACACTTTCATACTAAAATCCATGTTAATCTTTCTCCTGGGATGTAATTCAATTGAGTCGACATTCTAATAAAATACTGGCAAGACACAATCACAGTTTGGCAGTGATGCATAATTAAAATAGCACTAAGGTGGTGCTTAAACCTCAGATAATGGCTTTCTACATATTGTTTATGAGATTTCAGGTTTTCCATTCCTGGATGTTACTAGAATGTTGTTAAGCTATTCTTTGGTAAAGCGGGCTAGGATCAGAGTATGCCACTGGTAGAAATGCTCTAAAGCCTAAGTCTGCTTTTAGACTGGCACTGGGCATTTATTTAATGTATCCAAATGTGCCTTGAGAACCTCATTGTCTGGTGATAGTTGACTGAGATCCCTTTGGTATATCTAAGTCATTGGCACAGATAGACATTGGCTTGGAGGTTGGTTGAATCTACCAATTTGGTATTTGAGAAATGTAAACTATTTTCTAAAAGATGAGAGGTCGGAGTAATGACATTCAGGTTTTCCTATTTTATTTTTCAAAATGTTTTATACTACTAAGACAAATCTTATTTAGCATTATCATTGATAACATGCTATACACTTTAAGTTCTACGTTTTATTTAAAGTCTGTGCTTGCTAAATGATCCATACATTTTAGGTTATGAATTAATCTATAGTTAAACTCAACAATGTCACCATTGATGATTTTTGCTTTATGGTCAAGAAGACTTGACATTTTGAAGAAAGAACTGTGAAGAATAGGTTCTTTCCTAGACAACATGTTTTAGGAGAAGGTTGAATAATTTTGCTCCATCTATATTGTGTTGTAGGGGGAAAAAGATACACCCCACTTTCAAATATATAAATATTATAGAGACACTGTATCAAGTCTTAAGCAGGAGTAAAAACAAACAAACATTGACCAGTCAGTTGAGGGAAATCATCAACATGATGCCATGATGAGTTTCCAAGGTTCTGTCTTCAAGAGGTGACCTTTTATCTGGCACAGAGAACAAAGGAGTCTCCCACAACCATGACTGATGAAGTAATACATGCTGGGCCTATGGAGGCAGGAAGCGGACTATTATGTAAATAGGAGAGCTTGCAGACTGCCTCTGAGGCTCTCTGGCTATGACTGCACAACAAGCCACTAAGGGCCTAGGAAAGTTCCTAGGAGGGAGTTTCGGTTCTTCCTGTGCTAGCTGGGGAAAGTGACCCAAAGCCCACTTTCAAGTGCGTTCTGTTTCTAACTTTGCCAGTTCGACCATGAGATGTGCATGAGGTACTCAAGAAACATTGGCATGTGAACACTTAAATCTAGGCACAAGATCAAATTAAGCCCTACCTGGCTGGAGTCATTTATAGACCAAATGCCTATAAATGCCTTTAAACTATAAAGCTATGTGAGGCCATTTTTCTCCATGGCAATGAGATTAAGCATTGGGCTAGTAATTGAAAGGTCACCCGTTCAATCCACCAGCTGCTTTGCTGGAAAAGATAAGGCAGTCTGCTTGTGTAAAGATTTACAACCTTGGAAAGTCAATGGAGCAGTTCTACTGTGTTCTCTAGGGTTGCTATGAGTTAGAATAGTCTCCACAGTGGTTGAGCTCAATTCCAACTCATAGCAAGCCTATAGAACAGAGTACTACTCTATAGGGTTTCTGAGGCTGCCACGTTTTCTCCCTTAGTGTTGGTAAAGTATTATTATAACATCAGCCTTCAGTTAAGAACTGAGCCCTTAACTACTGTGCCACCATACCCCCTTTTGTTGCTGTTGTTAAGTGCTTTTGAATTGGTTCTGATTGAGAGCAACCCTGTATAGGATTTCCGAGGAGCGGCTGGTGGGTTTGAACCACCAACCTTGTGGTTAGCAGTACAGTGCATATCCTACAGTGCTAAACTGGGACTCTTTAGCCAGAGATAATGTGAAATGTCACTATATTCACAAGTTCTTAGTGAAGGGCCATTTGAAACAAAGTACAGATCAGTCACTTTTTTTTTTTTTTTAATGTTTTATTGTGAATTATG
>NW_006408548.1:17895763-17911820 GCF_000296735.1 Chrysochloris asiatica | reverse complement strand
CCCTGTCTACTCTGTGTATGGAGGGGGTGGGAATGATCCTCACTATAAATATTTGTTCCCTCTTTTAAGCTACTGCATCCATCGGTACAGGTAAAGTTTATAAAACTATATCAGATTACTCTTTTTTTCCTCTAGGTGAGCTCTGATCATCCAGTCATTGAAGCCAGGTCAAGTGGATATTATCTGCAAGTGGGGGTGTTCTTGTGCATATGCCCTCTCTTCTTATCCACTGGATGCTTCACTCTCCATGCTAGTCCTTTGTGGCTGTGTCACTGACTCTGGGCCCAAGAGTCCCCAGGTCTTGCCACACTGCTGGCCTACTAGGTCTCCATCCTGGTTCACAGGAGTCTATTGAACATTGTAGGGCTTTGCTCGCAGCTTCATTGCTGGTTTTCCCTCACTTCCCCTTATCGGGGACGAACGTGGTAACCAATCAGCATGTATTCCACTGAGTCTTAGTCTTGGAAAGGGGGTTTGCTCTGAGGGGACCCGACCACTTGCCTTGATGTCTCCTGGGCAAGCAATCTGCCTATATTGTTTTGTATTTTTCCTGTTGGTCTTTCTTTCAAGAAGTATTTTCTGTTCTTCTGGCCATTCCAGGCTGGTCTGCTTGTCCTTTCAAGTGGAAATGTCTCACCTCTGAAGTTACTGGATGCCATTCAGGATTCCACCTATAGTCTTACGTAATGCAGAGGCTTTGCAGGAAGCCTCCTTCACTGGGCACGTTGTAGGCCCATTTTAGGTATTCCAATCAGTTATAGGCAGAAGACAAATTTACAAGCTTTCTATGGTAATATTTCTGGCTATTCCTTTCTCTCCCCCTCTAGTGTCTATTTTAAAATGGTATGCAAGGGAAACCAAGATTCAAAAGACAGCCAAGCATCTTAACATTATTTTCCCCCTTTTCCCTATTCCAACCATGTCTCATTCCCTGTATCCCAGAGCCCTGTTTTCCAAGATTGTGCATACAGCATTCTTTACCTCTGTCCCACTTAGCTCATGCAAACCTGCCTAATTGTTCTCTCATCTGCTTTGTTCCTTCATCCCTCTCCCCCTTCTTGTATATTGCACCCCTCCCCAGCATGCAAACTATTCTGTGTCTATTCCCTGCTCTGTGCTCCACCTTCTCCTCCGTCCCCCTACATCCCAGCAACCAGCAAAGACTCTCCCCCGTTCCTTTAGTATGGGTTCTTTTTCTTAAGTCTTTTACAGTAGTGGTCCTATGCAGTATTTCTCCTTTTGTGACTGACTAACTTCACTCAATATAATGTCCTCAAGGTTCACCCATGTTATGCAGTAGCTTGCAGCTTCCTTGTTATTATTCTTCAAGGTAGCATAATATTCCATTGTGTGTTTGTACCACAGTTTGTTTATCCATTCTTCAGTTGATGGGCACTTTGGCTGTCTCCTTCTTTTTGCTATTGTAAATAGTGCTGCTATGAACATTGGTGTGCATATATCTACTCGTGTTATGGCTCATATTTCTTGCAGGTAAATATCAAGTAGAGGAATTGCTGGATCATAAGGTATTTCTATTTCCAACTTCTGAGAAAGTGCCATCTTTCCAGAGAAGTTGGACCATACAGACCAGTCACTTCTAATGACATGATCAGTAGGCATTTGTTATTTACAGAATAAACATAACAGGGTTGAGTAGAACAGCATACATCATCAGCAGTTAGACTCCTGCTCACAGGTGTAGATTGCATCCCATTTTAGAATTTAGAATGCCTAAATTCCCCTCTCCCAGGAGTAAAGACAGCCATGCCTACGTGCCCAATAGCATGCACAAGAGCAGGTAGCGGAAGGGGCAATAACAGATAACATGTACTAATAAAAATGGAAAGTCCCTTGTAGACGATGGACATCGCTTATTGCCCCTGTTCAGGCTACCGTAGATACATTGGTGTCAGAGAACATCCCTTCCTCCTTTATCCCACTAAGATAGAGTTCTGGATAGGAGGGTAATCAGCTTCCCCCCAAAGCACTTACATACTTTACTTTTTGTCCATTAGCAGTTAAAGAGATGGTGAGGGAGCAATTAAACTACATCACATCTGTATATCCAGCACTAGGTATGCATACTAAAGAGACATAAACTTACTGACACTGTACATTTGTGATATAAACTATCTGACTTCAGGGATGAGGTCTGAGTCAAGAATACTTCATAAAGTAGCTGAAGCTTGTTATTGGAGTTGAGAAGGGCCATATATTTTATTGTGGCTCAAGGCACTTAATCTTCCTTGACCCACGTATGAACTCTGAACTAAGTCTGTCCCCCACATAGAGACTGCTTGCAAGTGACCCGAGAAAAGTAAACGAGGAGGTTTTAACCTGGAAAGGGAAAGTTAGTGTTTGTCCTGTACTAGAACTACTTTCTGGTGGAATGAAACAAGATGGCGCTCACTGCTGAGGAACCAGGAGAAACAAATCCAGTGTCTGTGAGTCTTGCTAGTCTATCTGCTTCTAGGATATTCCAAGAGCGAGGCTTTGTGTTTAATAAAATCCACATGTCCATTTACTGAGGTTCTTAGGATTAGAAAACTGAACTCCATTGGTTGCTTTTCTGTTTCAGGGTGATTTAAATAAAACACTCCCCACCCCCACCTCAGAAAGTGGCACATTGTTTTGGCTGTGTTAAAGAAAATTGGGTCCCACAAACGAAAAGGAAACATATATACCTGGGAGCTGTGCAGGGTGAACAGTACTTGAAGATAATTCATCTCAAGATAGAAACCATATGGAGATGTGAAGGTGCAAGGTCAGCTAGATGTCCAATTAATTAAAAATTTCTCACTTTTGTTACAGCAAGAATTCCTGACTCATTAGACCAATAATAACATTGCAAATGTGAATCATGCTCCATTAGCTGTTTAAATTAGGTGAGGTATGCTGGAGTAACAAATAGATCCCAACTTAAATAATGGCTCAAAGTGCAACCAAAAGTAGTCATTCATAGTAGGGGTGGTGTTGTGTGTTGTCAAATCAATTCCAACTCATAATGACCCTCTATAGGGTTTCCAAGGCTCTATTCAAAAGCTGAAAGCCTCATCTTTCTCCTGTGGAGCAGCTGGTGGATTTGAACTGCTGACTTGCAGTCAATAGCCCAACACATAGTAGTAGTTATTCTTTATGCAGTAATTATGTTTCTCCTATATGTGGTTCCTCTATCCCTTATAGATATTACTTCATTATGTTACATGTAATTAATCTATTGTATCTTGGTGAAAGGAGAGGAAATCAGATGGAGAGGGTACTGACTTCTTTAATAAAAAGTTTGGGCTGAATATGACATGCATTCATTTTGTTCTCATTCTGATAGCTAGAAGAACTCTGTCATGTGATCCCACCTCTCTGAAAGGGAGCCTGGGTAATACAGCCTAGCTCTATGACAGGGAAGGAGAGGGGATGAATCTGCAGCTTTGTCTTCCCTTCCTGTTATCCTATGGAGTCCTAGCGTGATTCAAACCTACCAGCTACAGCCTGTTACATCACTTGTTTTACAGCAAGTGGTTCAAAATACTGTAATAATGGCAATTAGTGATTTTCATTTTCCATGTTAATTGTATGTTAAGGTATGCTATTAATATACAAGTGCTTAGTTTTCACTGCAAATAACCTGTTTTCCTCTCATTCCTTAACTACCACCCTATAAGGTAAGAAACATCATCCCCATTTTACAGATGATGAAACAGGTTTGGAGAGATAAAGACATTCTTACAAAGCTGAATTGTTGTTTTGGTTATGTGTAGTCGAGTTGATTCAGACTTATAGTGACATTGTTTAGGGTTTCTAAGGAATGACTATTAGGTTTGAACCACTGATCTTGTGGTTAGCATTCCAGTGTTTATCCTATAGCGCCACCAAAGCTGAATAGCATATGGAAATTCACTCTTAAAATGTTCTTTTCTGGTGGGTCAGAGTTCTCTGAGCTAGGGAATTGGCATGGAAGGGAAGCAGAGGCAGCACCTCTTAAGAAGGGTCTTCTTCACATTGGTTACTCTTCCTCCCTTGCCAAACCTTCCATCAAGAGACTGAGAGGAAAGGTTAGTAGAAAGTTTGTAGAAGGGATGTGACTAAATCACCTTAAATCAGTTTGAAAATCTCAGTTTTCAAAAGCTTTCTGTCTTTAACAATCTTGACTCTGTAAGGGACCCTAGCTTGTATTTGGAGCCAGCAGAGTAACAGAACACAGTTTTGAACAGTCGCTGGCCTTGCTAAGGTGGTGGTGGTGGTTATGTGCTGTAGAGTCGGTTCTGACTCATAGTGACCCTGTCCAGGGTTTCCAAGGCTGTAAATCTTTACGGGAGCAGAAAGCCTCAGCTTTCTCCTGCAGAATTACTGGTAGTTCGAACTGCTGTTCTTGAGGTTAGCAACCTGACTCATAATCCCCACACTGCCATAGTTTGCTAAAGTAACAATTGTATTTAAATTTCACAATCTGTATCTTGAAGGAGTTTTGGTAGCATAGGGGTTACAGTTGGGCTGCTAACCTCAAGGTCAGCAGTTCAAATCTGTAAGTCACTCTGTGGGAGAAAGATAAGTCTTTCTGATCCCATAAAGATTTACAGCCTCGGAAACCATAGATAAGGTTGCTATGAGTGGGTATTGACCCCAAGGCACACAACCACCAGCATCAGTAGCTAGAACTATCTAAAGCCAAAGGAAGGGGTATCAGGGCACTTTTTCATTCCTTCAACTACTCTGGGGGCTAGAAATAGAAAATTTCGTGTGATGGTTTATTTTTGCAACTCAAAATTTTCCTCTTCTTTGAAAAGGCAGCTTAACAGAGCCTTATAATTGGGCCAATACAGCAGCAAATTTATGAAGTGAAAAAGTAGAGGCTTTCATGATGTTGTAAGCTCACCCACACCGTTCATATATTTATTACTTAGAGGCTCCTGGTTTAAGATTTATTATTATAGAGCAAGTATGCTATGATATGAACAAATTCACTGTAATTATAGAGATTTTGAAATTAAATAGTAGCTCATGGGAATATGGAATTTATTTATTTTCTCCAGCAATATCCTGAAAATAAGTAAACAATAAACAAATTGTGGTCTGAAAAATTTCAAGCTATGTACATACCTGGATATAGAAAGTTAGAAAACATCCATCTTTAATTAAGCCAATATTTTGAAATTTAACAATTCTTTTAAACAGAGTAAATATTTTCAGATTGTAAATTTTAAAGTATAATGATACATATTTGTCCGGAAACTACGAAAATCAATTGATTAAGTGAAAATGGGACCAAAAGAGCTCTTTAAAGGAGACTTTCTAAACTTCCCCATGGGGCTCTGTTTATCCTAACCTGGCAAGGCTACTGGATTTCAATCCAGGACTTCTTTTGCTTAAAGAAGTACAGACTTGCTGAGTTGAGCCAAATCTGTCTATCCAATTACTGGGTAAGAGAGCTGACTGTAGCTTTAGGCAAAACCTGTAATCTGTTAAACTGTATAGTATCAGTGACACTCTAATGAGAGGGAAGGACTAATACATTGAATACACTACTTGAGTGATACACACATGCATTGTTTTCTTTACAAATAACCCTCATCAAATCTAACACCAAGGAGAAATGAAATATTCAGAGCCCTGAGAAAAGACCGTGAATACGTCTATTATCATTCCTATATTAGAAGGGCTTCCAAATGGAAACAAATTCTCAGCAGTGTATTGCAGCTCACTTAAACTGAGCACTACTTTGGATGCTTTTACTATGTTTAAAAAAGAAAACGAATAAAAATTTGGTAACACTTGCTTTCCAAATCTTAACTTTCTTAGTGTCTTTGTAACATTTGATAAAATTATCTTTTGCTTAAGTTTAAATTGTTGTAAAGAGAATGAATTCAAAGGTAATATTTGATTACATTTTATCACACAAAATACAGTAATGAATTCAATTTAAGATAAAAACCTAATCTTTACACAAACATAATGGTAAGTTGAAAGAAGCTAGATATAAAAAAATGTATATACTGAATGATAACATTTTTATAAATTCCAAGACAGGAAAAGTTTGCTATCATGTTAGAAGTCAGGAGTGTGGATATCTTTGAGGATTTGGAGAGGGTGGAGGTGATACTGGTAGAAGGGGAAACCAGGTGGGCTATTGGCATGCTGATAATACTCTATTTCTTGACCTGGGTCATGGTTACACAGGTGTGTTCACTTTGTGATAATTCACTGGGCTGTATGTTTATGATCTGGGCAGTTTTTTATGTATAAGTAATTAGCCATAAAAAGTTAAAAATTACATACAATGTAATATTACTGTTTTAAGAAAGACATAGCAGAATGGGTGTGACATTATGGAACCAAGAATTAGTTTTGTAATCACTAAATACAAGGCTAGCCAAACATAAGCTTCTTACTTGTAAAGGAAACAAAAAAGGAATTCAGATTATTTCTCATTTTGATTTTTAAGAATTCTATTTTACTACAGAAAAAGAAAATTAATTTATATTGGACTACAGTAGGAAAATGATTGCCTTTTTTCTTGCATAGAAATATGGGCAAAAATAAAATCAGGGTAGGATATACTTAAGACAGTGTTTTAATTCATGTTATCAGTATACTATCTTACAAGAAACTTAAAACCTCTGTAAGTGAGGTTTTGCTGGGCCCAGCATTTTTACTGGTAATGAAATTTCATGGTCATCATCATGACCATCTGGTAATCAATACCTAGGCTATCTACTCCAGTAGAAATAAAAACCCTAGTAAAATGCTTCCATTTATAGTTTTTTTCCCCCCCTAAGGGTGGAAGCAGATAATTGATACCTTAGTAAATGTATGTTTCCACAGTCAGGCAGCCACACAGTTTTTAATTGATCACGAAATTACTTACTATTTAGTTTGTTTTACTTTCTTTAAAAATAACAACACATTTCTATGTATTTAGTCTCTTTCCACTGTGACAAAGCAAGTGACTTAATTCTTTTATTCATTCCATCAGTATTTATTGAGGACTTTCTACTTGTCAGACTGCAGGAAAAAATGAGGGGTTTGTATTCATTCTTCTTGGATCAACTATCAACACTCATGGAAGCAGCAGTCAAAAAATCAAATGACGTATTGCATTAGGCAGATCTGCTGCACAAGACCTTTTAAAGTGTTGAAGAGTAAAGATGTCAGCTTGAGGACCAAGGTGCGCCTGACCCAAGCCATGGTATTTTTCAATAACCTCATATGCATGCGAAGTTGGACAGTGAATAAGGAAGACCGTAGAAGAATTGATGCTTTTGAGTTAGGTATTGGAGGAGAATATTGAAAGTGCCATGGGCTGCCCAAAGAACCAATAGATCCTTTTTCAAAGAAGTGCAGCCAGAGTGCTCCTTGGAGGCCAAGATGGCCAAACTTTGTGTCTCATACTTCAGACATATTGTCAGGAGGAACCAGTCACTGGAGAAGGCTATCATGTTTGGTAAGGTGGAGGGTCAGAGAAAAAGAGGAAGACCCCCAGCAAGATGGATTGGCCAAGTGACAGCATTGATGGAGTCTAGCATAGCAACAGTAGTGAGGTTGGCCCAGGATCGGGCAGTGTTTCGTTCTGCTGTTCATAAGGTCGCTATGAGTCGGTACCAACTCAATGGCACCTAACAACAACAACAACAACATATTCTAGGAGAAGTATTTAATCATTTATTCATCAAGTGTTTGTAGAACAACTCGTATGTATTAAATTCTGTTCTAGGTTCTGGGGATAATGAGAATTTGTTCACAATGATCTCTCTGATTCTAGTCCAACCCCATAGAATAATTCATTCTAGTTTTTCTTCCTTTCTGTATTTGTTACTTTTTTTAGTAATGAGAGACATGGCTCCTATTACCCTTGCTATGTTGTTGTTGTTAAGTGCCATCGAGTCGGTTTCGACCCATAGTGACCCTGTACAGGGTTTCCGAGGGTGTAAATCCTTACGGGAGTAGAAAGCCTGATCTTTCTCCCGCGAAGCAGCTGGTAGTTTTGAACCGCTGACCTTAGGGTTCGCAGCCCGATTCGTAACCCTTGCTATACATAGTTATTTTTCTCCTGTACTTAAACAGTTTCATAATCAACACTGCTGCCTCTTCTGGTTTAGATGCTTTCCTTATCCCATTGGACTCTGGCATGTTGAGTCAGGCTGCCCTTTTCCCTTGGTGGATGCCAGCCTCACTCTGCTTGGGCTTCAGCACCCTATGCTGTTTGGTGGCTCTCATCTATGGGAACTTTCTTTATTCCTGTCAAGCTCTGAATCCACATGGAGTATTATCTTCCTGCATGGATCCTTGTTTATTTGACTTTCATTTGTTATCCATTTCCAATTTTCTTCATTCCTTTATGTAGATCTGAGTTTCCATCCAGTATCATTCTCCTACAGCCTGAAGATCTTTACATTTTCTTGTAGAGAAAATTTGATCATGGCAAATTGTCTCAGCATCTGTTTATCTTCAGATATTTTTGGAATGCCCCCATTTTTTAAGGATATTTTTTGCTTTGAAGGATATAAATCATGACTAACAGTTGCTTTTCCTTTTAGCGCTTTATAGCATCATATCATTGTCTTCTGGCTTCCATTGTTTCTGATGAGAAATCATGGTAAATCTTATGATTGGTCCCTATATGTAATGTGTCTTTTATTCTTTTCCCCCTTTTGACTTCTTTAAAGATTTTTTCTCTTATCTATGGTTTTGGCAATTGGATTATGATATAACCTCATATACATGTGAAAGCTGAACAACGAATAAGAAAGACCATAGAAGAATTGATGCTTTTGAGTTATGGTGTTCGAGGAGAATATCGAAAGTGCCATGGGCTGCCAAAAGAACCAACAGATCTGTGTTGGAAGAAGTGCAGCCAGAGTGCTCCTTGGAGGCTAAGATGGCCAAACTTCATTTCTTATACTTGGGACATATTGTCAGGAGGGACCAGTTACTGAACAAGGATATAATGTTTTGTTAGGTGGAGGGTCCGAGAAATTGAGGAAGACCCCCAATGAGATGGATTGGACAAGTGGCAGCATTGATCGGCTCAAGCGTGGCAACAGTAGTGAGGTTGGCCCAGGATCGGGCAGTGTTTCCTTCTGCTGTGCATAGGGTTGCTATGAGTTGGTACTGACTCGATGGCATCTAACATCAACAACAACAATAGATGTGGCATATCTTTCTTTTTTTCTTTCTTATTTTAGAAAGTGCTGCTTGGGGTGCATTCAGTCTGTAGGATGTTTGTAGCTTTCCTTAACACTGGAAATATTTCAACCACTCTATTTCCCCCCAATTTTTTTCTGCCCTATTCTCTCTCCTCTCTCCTTCTGCAACCATGTTTACTTGTATGTTTAGCCCACTTGATATTTTTACAGAATTTACTGGCTTGTCTGAACCCCAGTGACTCTCAGCCCTGTGCCACTCCAGAATCTCTGTTCAGTAGATTGCTCCCTGGCACTTGTTTTCTTCCACTGCTTCATGATGTCTTGTCCTTACATGCAAAGCCTATTCCATCAAAGTTTCAAAGGGACATTTCTGGAACTCTTTTTCTGTGTATCTCCCTCCTCTCTAATATTCTGTCCTGTAAACGCCAATCAGTTCAGCAGCTCAGAATTTTAGTCTATCTCTTCAGTTCATCAAGAGCACCATTATCTGTCATGTTCTTTTAACAAACTTACGTAATGTGATCAAATTGTTAATAGCAACTTAAAAAGTTAGATAGGAAGCTTGTGGGGGAAATAAGTTGTCAATATGAGAGGAGCAAATTGGAAAAAGAGGGTAAGAATGACAGCAAAATATGAAGAATGTAATTCGTATTACTGTGGTGCACATGTAGAAGTTGTTGAATCGGTGGTTTGTTTGGTTTTTGCTGTTCATACTTTCAACAATAATAAAAAAGCATGCGTACAATTTTCAAATGAAAATAAAATAGAAGACAAGAAAAGAAAGCCTAGAGTATTGTGGAGCTCACCCAGAATTCTTCCTCTCAGGGACCATAATCTTATGCTGTGCACTATGTAATATTTTAAAACCTTTGTTTATACATATATTCTCTGTGGTGGCACACACCTTTTTTCCCAGCTACTCTGGAGGCTAAGGTTGGCGGGTCACCTGACTCCAGGAGTTCTGGGCTGTAGTGTGCTATGCTTATCAGGTGTCTGCACTAAGTTCGGCATCAATATTTGGACTCCTGGTGTGGCGCAATAGGATCAGCACTGGACTGTGACCCACAAGGTCAAGAGTTCAAACCCGCCAACTGTTCTGTCGAAACTCTATACAGGTCACTGTGAATCAGAACTTCCTCAACCACACTTAACAACAACTTTTATAGGTGTTAATGTCAATAGTGCTAATTTGATTTCAGTTACTCTGTTCTGGACAGAAGTTAATGTTGAGTAGAATCTATAGTATGTTCCACAACCTGTCTGGCAGATTCTCATTCTGGATGGCTTGCATGATGTGATGTTGGAAGCTATGCCACCAGTATTTAAAATAGCAGCCAGGTTACCCATGGTGGCAGTGAACTGCTACCAGGGTTCCCTCTAGGTTGGGAGGCACTCAAAATAAACAACAGTCACATGAATGGGAACATAACAAAGGTTATGAAAATGGTGCAGGACTGAACATAGGCTACGTGAGTCAGAGACGAGTTGATGGCAAACATCACCACCAGCAACGTTATTTGTTGTTGAGTTCCATCGAGTTGGTTCTGACCTATAATGACCCTATTTAGGGTTTCCAAGGAGCTCTGGTAGCGTAGTGGTTACGAATTGGGCTGCGAGCCGCAAGGTCAGCAGTTCGAAACTACCAGCGGTTCCGCGGGAGAAAGATGAGGCGGTCTGCTCCCGTAAAGATTTACAGCCTCGGAAACCCTGTGTAGGGTCGCTATGAGTCGGAACCGACTCCACAGCACATAACAACAACAACAACAACAACAACAAGGAGCAGTAGATGGATTTGAACTGCCAACCTTGTGGTTCGCAGTCCAGTGCTTATCCTACAGTGCCAAAGTTTGTTTTATCCACTCTTCCATTGATGGACATTTAGGTTGTCTCCCTCTTTCTGCTATTGTGAATAGTGCTGTGATGAACATTGGTGTGCATATATCTACTTGTGTCCTGGCTTTAATTTCTTGTGGAGTCACAAGATTTCTGAGGAAGTACCATACCGTTTATCACAGTAATTGAATCATTTTACAGTCCCACCAGCAGTGTAAGAGGTCCCAGTCTCTCCCCACCCTCACCAATATTTTTTTGTTTTCTGTTTTTTGAACTTTGCTATAATACTGGCATGAGATGATATCTCATTGTTGCTTTAATTTGAATCGCTCTAATGGCTAAGGATCATGAACATTTCTTCATATGTTTCTGGGCTACCTGAATGTCTTCTTTGGTTAAGGGACTGTTCATGTTCTTCTTCCATCTGCTTTTGATGCTTTCTACATAATTAAATATTTTGCCCATTTTTGATGTTATTAGGTGACTTTGAGTCAGTTCTGACTCATAGCAACCCTATACATAACAGAATGAAACACTGCCAGGTCCTGTATAACCCTTTGCCCTTAGAATCCTTCAATGTTTCATGTTGAGGCTTGAATATTTTCTTCAGTTTCTTCAGCTTACCGATTGTGTTTCTCCCTTTTCATGTTCTAACTTCAGGTCTTTGCACATTCCATTATAAAACTTGACTTTGTCTTCTGATCTGCCCTTTGAAATTTTCTGTTCAACTCTCTTACCTTCTCATTTCTTCAATTTGCTTAGCATTTCAGGAGAGCAAGTTTAACAGTCTCTTCTGGCATCCATTTTGGTCTTTTCTTTCTTTCTTGTGTTTTTAATTACCTTTTGCTTTCTACCTTCTGATGTTCTTAAGCCCATCCCACAACTCTTCTGGTCTTCCAACATGTGATGCCTAATTCATCACATCTGTTCTTGAGATGGTCTTTAAATTCAGATGGGATATGTTCACGGTCATATTTTGGCTCTCATGGACTTGCTTTAATTTTCTTCAGCTTCCACTTGAACTTGCTTATGAGCAGTTGATTGTTCCACAGTCATCCCTGGCCTTATTTTGGTTGATTGATGATACTGAACTTTTCCTCTATCTCTTCCCACAGATGCAGTCAGTTTGATTTCTGTGTATTCCATCTGGTGAGTTACATAATGTATAATCACCTTTTCTATTGTATAAAGAAGGTATTTATAATGAACAAGTAATTGGTTTTGCAAAATTCTGTCATGTGATCTCCAGCATCATTTCTATCACCAAGGCCATATTTTCCAACTAATGACTCTTCCTCTTTGTTTCCAACCTTCACATTGCAATCACCAGTAATTATCTATACATCTTGATTGCATGTTTGATGAATTTCAGACTGAAGAAGCTGGTAGAATTCCTCAGTTTCATCATCATTGGCTTTAGTGGTTGGTGTGTAAATTTGTATAATAGTGATGTTAGTTGGTCTTGCTTGTAATTGTTTGGATATTATCCTGCCACATACATTTTAAGTGTTAATTTCAAGAGATAATTTAAATTATCTCTTGAAATAATAAATTATCTCTTGAAATAATTTAATTAATTAAACATTTAAATTAAATTATCTCTTGAAATAAAAAGGATATCCATCTTTATTTATTCCATTTCACTTGTGATAACTTCCAGTTTTACTAGATACATACTTTGTACATTACTTCTTCCATTTATTAATGGATTCTTGTAGCTGTTTCCTCGCATTTTGAGTTGTGCCCATCAGCAAATGAAGGTATCAAAAACTTTACTCCATTTGCATCATCATGGTCAAATCTACTTGGAGGAGGCAGCTCCTCCCTAGTTGCATTTGAGTGCCTTCCAACCTGAGGGGCTCATGTTCCGGCATTATAGCTAACAGTATTCTGGTGCTATTCATGAAGCTTTTTTCTTCTGGTACGGTATGGGGCAGTGTTCTGATGTGGTTCATAAGGCTTTTAATAGATTAACATTCAGAAGTAGTTCACCATGCCTCCTTCCTCATCTGTCTTAATCTGGACGCTCCCTTGAAACTTGTCCACCATGGGTAACCCTGCTGGTATTTAAAATACCGGTAGCATAGCTCCCAGCATCACATCAACATGCAAACCCCCATAGTGAGACAAACTGACAGTAAAGGGATGACTTAAGCATCATGTGTTTTAGGCATTTGAAAAAGAGGCACTAAATGATCCAGAAGTGTCTGGGGCAAGTTATTAGGAGAAGTCATATGAGGAGGGATTCAAAAGTTTTGTGGAAAAACTCCATTACTTTTCAATTCCATTTTGGAAGTCCCCTCACATCTAGTCTAAGACCTAAATGAGTAGTAAATTCATCAAACAACAAGATGGTATATGGAAGTGCTAACATGCTTTCTAAAATAGTAGAAAGAGAATACTTAAACAAATAAACAAAAAAGAACCAAAAACTAGGGAGAAGTCTTAGAGCACATATTGGGCTTCACAGAGTATAAATAGTTTCCTATGTCTGGAGTATGATCCTGTGGTAAAATACAGACCAAATCATAGATGACCTTGTAAGCCCCATCAAGAGCTTTGCACTGTCTCCTATGGGCCTTGGAAAATCATTAAAGGATTTTAAACAAGTATGGAATTTTGTCACAACTTAACCCCCAAATTTCTATGTCCTTCTCTATAAGAGTTTATTGAAAATAATGGCATCTATTTTGTCTGTTATAGGTGATTACTTTTCACATAGAAAGTTTAAGTTTTGTATTGATATCAAAAGCCAATGTCAACTGCCTAATGTAAGTGGTCTTTGAAAAAATGATGCTTTTCAGGCAAATTTGTGGACCATATATCTTCTGAAAAATAAAATGATTTCAATAAAATAAAGGAACTTGTTGGTGAAACTCTAAAAACCAGAACAGCAAACCTTTGATTTCTCAATGATCACCACTAAAAAGCATAAAATATTGGATTATAATAGAGTATAGTCATTGAATTGTAATATTTTAGTACATAAAAACTAGACAGAATAAGTGAAATGATTATATTGAAGGGTTAGTAGAATCACACAAAGAGAAAACAAAGAGGATCAAAGGAAATCTAGAAAATAGAAAAATCAGTGTTTTCATTTCCATACTAATTGAGCTAGATAAAAAATAAAGACTGATGACATTTTTTTGTTGTTGTTTTACTTGATTCACCTCAATTTCAGCAAACACTTTTTGAGTCTCATGCCAGGTAGCAAGGGAATAAACAACAACAAAAAATAGATGACTAAGACTCTTTTCTAAAGGCATTTTCAAAACTTTGGGTAAGCAGATTCTCTTAATTATTTGTGGCAAAAGGCAGAATAAAATGAATGGCTTCCACCTTCAGTTGGGAGAAAAGATATGAACATTTAACTGTATTTTAAGGAAAAACAAATATATATATATAATACTAGAAAGGTGTAAGCAAAATCCCATGGGAAACATAGAACTTACGCATTCTGAATTTAGTAGGGTATACTTTCACAGATGAGAGCTTGGAATATTTAAGACTGTAGAAGAATTGATGCATTTGAGTTGTGGTGTTGGAGGAGAATATTAAAAATACCATGGACTGTCTAAAGAACAAACTAATCTGTTTTGGAAGAAGTATAGTCAGAATGCTCCTTGGAAGACAGGATGGTCAAACTTCATCTCTCGTGCCTTTAGACATATTATCAGGAGGGACTAGCCACTGGAGAAAGATACCATGTTTGGTAAAGTAGGGGGTCAGAGAAAAAGAGGTGAATTGGCACAGTGACAGCAGCAATGGGCTCAAATGTAATGACAATTATGAGGTTTGTGCAGGCCCAGCTGGTGTTTTGTTCTGTTGTACATAGGGTCGCTATGAGTCTTTACCAAGGTGATGACACCTAACAACAGCAACAACAACAAAGTTTTGGTAGGTCTTGCATCGTTGGGCATGGTAGAAAGGCATAGAATGGTAAGTGTGGAGGCATATTAAAAAAAACATTTAGTGTTCATGAATGATTAGTGTTAAGGGCATGAATGGGGGTATGTCTTCAGATGGTTGGACATGCTGCCCTGTCCAGATCTTAGAAAATCTTGCATTTCTCCCCTAGCTGATGTTTGTGTTGACTGCTAATGAAATTACAGCTGTCCACTTTGTCAGTGAACCACCTTCTGCTTAATGGAAGTAATCTCAACAGATAAGTTTACCTATATCTTGTCTTCAGCCCACAGCTAGTGACTGAGAGACTTGAGAGTACAAACATCGTGTCCCCTCTAGGTGTGACTTGCCTCCAGGTGTAAATGACTCTAGATACAATTCGTGCTCCAGAGTTCCCTGTATAATTAGGTTAAAGCTAACGTGGGACTCCAGTTGAGACCACATCCTTGCTTAGTTCTGTCCCTTTCTCTATCCTACTTTTCTTGATTCTGTTATCTTGAGAGCATTCTTCCACCAAGAATTCAAGGACACTAGAATCCTTGTTTTACTCTTTACTTGGTGGTTATGTGTTGGTTATGTGCTGTGGAGTCGGCTCAGACTCAAAGCAGCCCTGTATAGGGTTTCTGAGGCTATAAATCTTTATGGGAACAGAAAACCTCATCTTTCTCCTGTGGAACAGCTGGTAGTTTCGAACTTCTGACCTTGTGGTTTGCACATTCATAACCACTACGGAGTCAAATCTATAAGAGATTGAAATGGAAACGTTGATGAAACCACATTGGAGAGGATCTCAAATAACATGCTCAAGAGTTTAGATTTATTATGTAGGCAACTGGTAAGTGATCTCTGGAAGCTTTTGCATAGAAAAAGCTTACGTAACTTGATTTTTTGGAAAGATAATGCAAACAACAATTTATTATTATTATTTTTTTTCTTTAACGAACAGAAATTTATTTTCATACAGTTTAGGAGGCTTGAAATCCAGATTCAGGGTGCTGGATCTAGGGAAAGTCTTTCTCTCTTTAAAGGTTTTAGAGAAAGGTCCAGGACTACCTTCAGCATCGATAGGCTCAGCATTCCTTGGAGAATTCCATGTGTCTTGGCATCAATCTTCCCCAGGATCTAGGAGCTTCCCAGTGCAGGGACCCCAAGTCCGAAGGACATATGCCACTCCTGGT
>NW_006408548.1:17893518-17894103 GCF_000296735.1 Chrysochloris asiatica | reverse complement strand
ATGTTTCTTTTAGTATGAAAAACTTTTCTTGAGTTTTTGCAATGGTAGTCTCATACAATATTTGTCCTCTTGTGATTGACTAATTTCACTCAGCAAAATGTTCTTCAGTATTCCTCAACATTGTATGGTATTCTACTTTGTGTATGTGTCTAAGATTGTTTATTTACTCTTCCAATGATGGGCATTTAGACTATCTCCATGTTTTTGTTATTGTGAATAGTACTGTATGCACATCGGTGTACATACATCTTCTCATGCCCTAACTCTTATTTCTTGTGGAAATATACCAAGTAGAAGGTTTGCCAGGTCATACAATATTTTCTATTTCCAGTTTTCTAAGGAAGTGCCATACCACTTACCAGAAGGGTTGAACCACTTACAGTCCCGCTAGCAACGTAGGAAGCTGCCACTCTTTTCACATGCTTGCCAGCATTTCTTATATTGTTTTTTGTTTTTTTTTGACTTTGCAATTCATACTCCTAGAAGATAGTATCTCACTGTTATTTTGATTTGCATCTCTCTAATGGCTAATGATCGTGAACATTTCTTCATATGTTTGTTGGCTTCCTGAATGTCTTCCTTGGT
>NW_006408548.1:17888056-17889794 GCF_000296735.1 Chrysochloris asiatica | reverse complement strand
ATGTCTAGTACCTTTTTTACTGAGTCTTTGGGATTTTCTATGTATAGGATCATATCGTCTGCAAATAAGGAGAGTTTTACTTCCTCTTTGCCAATTTGGATGCCTTTAATTTCTCTATCATGCCATATAGTTCTGGCTTAAACTTCCAGCACAATATTGAATAAGTGGTGATAGAGGACATCCTTGTCTGGTTCCTGTTCACAGAGAGAAGGCTTTCAGTTTGTCTCTATTGAGAATGATGTAGGCTATTGGTTTTGTATATATGCTTTTGATTATGTTGAGGAATTTCCCTTCAAGTGGCAGCATTGGCGGAGTCAGCAAAGTGGTAGCATATAAGATCAACATCCAAAAATTAGTTGCATTCCTCTATAGGAACAATGACAGCACTAAAAAAGACATTAGGAAAGAAATACCATTTACAAAAGCCACCAAAAGGATGAAATATTTTGGAATAATTGTAACCTAAAAAACAAAGGACTTACACAAGGAAAATAACTACTTCAGGAAACTATCCTCTTGGGAAAGCCCTACTAAAGTAGTGTTTGTCCTTTTTACATTAATCTCCCAACTGAATGAAATTCCAATTCAGTAGAATTGGGGGAATTGATTACAATATTTATCTTGAAGAAAATCAATGTTTTGAATATTTTTGAAAAATAAAAATGTGTATGGCCCTCACAATCCTGTATAATAAAGGAAATGAGGCACTATTATAATTCCAAGTTATGAGTCTGGTCTGAAAACAATTCGCTTCATGCAACAAAATGGAGTCATACACAGATGTAATAATTGAATAGATCAAAACATTTTCATTAAGTAGGTGAGGAAAAGACAAGTTTTTTAAAAGATGTCTATTATATACCTCTATATATGGAGACATGGTGTGGTGCTATAAAATTAGCACAAGATTGCTAACCTCATGTTGCAAGTTGAAACTCACCAACATCTCCTCAAAAACCCTATAGGTCACTATGAGTCAGAACTGACTTGAAGGCAGTTAACAACAATAACAACGTGTGTGTGTGTGTCTTAGCTATCTGTGATGTAACTTCTATCTAAATGAGACTAAAATTGAGTGTGACATTTCCCTAGGACATTACATTTTTTGAAAGCACAACAGAACAAATACTGTCACCTGAGAGCTCTAGTAGCATAGTGATTATGAGTTGGGCTGCTAACTTCAAGGTTGTAGTTTGAAACTAACAGCAGTCCTGCGGGAGAAAGATGAGGCTTTCTGCTCATCTAAAGATTTACAGCCTCGGAAACAGTATACAGGGTTGTTATGAGTCCGAACCAACTCCACAGCCCATAACCACCACCACCACTTCCCCAATAAACGCCTTAACTGTAAGAATGGTGTCTTCAGTAAATTAGCAAATTTAGCAGAGAAGTAGAGAGTTCTATAGGAAGGACAATTAGTGTAACATTTTTGCTTTGTTTTTCCAAGGAACTTAGTCATTTTAACAATCAATGAAAAATTCTGTTATTCTTCCTTAATGAAAAATTAACATTCACTATTTTCACTTTAAACAGTTCATGTACTACTTCAGTTTTGATGATTGTTTCACAGTAAATGTTCTAATTATAACTTAACCAATAAAAACATCTCATAAAAGAGACTTTTATGATTAGAAAGTAACTATTACAACAAATTCCTATTTTATTTTTAGATAGATCTTTCATCTCTAACATGTTATAATTATAAACATTTCTATTCTTTGATCTTACAAATTCTTCA
>NW_006408548.1:17885707-17887306 GCF_000296735.1 Chrysochloris asiatica | reverse complement strand
AAATAAAATAATGAAAAATGGAGAAAAGATTGAAGTTGTCAAAGACTTCATTTTGCTTGGTTCCACAGTCAACACTCATGAAAGCAGCAATCAAGAAATCAAATGATGTATTACATTAGGCATATATGCTGACCCAAAACATGGCATTTTCAGTCACCTCATATACATGTAAATGTTGAACAGTGAATAAGGAAGATTGTATAAGAATTGATGCATTTGAATTATGGTGTTGGAGAAGAATATTAAAAGTACCATGAACTGCCAGAAGAATAAACAAATCTATGTTGGAAGAAGTACAACTAGAATGCTCCTTAGAAGCCAGAGCAGTGAGAGCTTGTCTTTCATACATTGGACATGTTATCAGGAGTCACCAGTCCCTGGAGAAAGACATCATCATGCTTGGTAAAATGGAGTGTTGGCAAAAAAGAAGACCCCTCACTAAGATGTGTTGACACTAACAGCAGCAGTGGGATCAAGATAACATTTGTGAGGATGGCTCAGGACCAGGCAGTGTTTCATTCTATTGTACATAACATCACTATGACTGGAACAACTTGACAGCATCTGGCAGCAACAATTTTTTAGATGACTTCATATATTCTTCATCGGGTAGTCCCACATTGTTTTAAAAGGAATATCTATTTGCAAAAGCTTCATATACTTCCATTCTTCATTTCATGTAAGATTCAAATTTATGGATGTATAATCTGTGGTTGGAATCCTGATACAGTGCTGCAGATTAATGAGCTGGTCTGCATGGTTGGTTTGAACTGCAAGGTCATCAGTTCAGGCTCACCAGCTACTCCTCAGAAACCTTATACAAGGTTTCTATGAGTTGGAATTGACTCGGTGCCACTTAACAGCAACAATATGTGTTTAGGTGGCATTGATCTCTGGCACTCAATGATACTCTTGGAGCACTTTCATCATGTCCTTTTTTCTTTCAAATTCTTCTGTGATCATTGATAATCAGTATTTGACAATATTTGTTCTGTTGTGCTTTCAAAACATTTAAAATATTCTCTTAAATTATATAAATATCCTAATAATGCATGGTAGAGATATGTGCATGTCTTTAAATTTACGCCTGAGCTTGTCTCATCTGATGAAAATGCTGCAATATATTATTCCACATAACCAACATAAATACTTATTATAGTGTATGCATTTTGCTGGTGATATTTTCAGCTTCACTTTTGGTATCTACTTTTGTGTCTAGTCTTTAGCAATATATTCTAAGGAATCTAGAATGAAATGTATAATTTCAGGGTTGCACTCATTATTGCAATATATGCTTACAAACACATGTGAGAAAGACATTTTAATGCTTGATCTTTGTCTAAATATATTTTAACAATTGCACATTGGTGAGCAGAAGTGGCAAAAACTGTGTAGAGGAACTGAACAGTAGAAAAAAATCAACTGTTTTCAGACAAAAATCTACAGTTGAGTAGTAATATATATGCACCATATGGTATGGAACAGATTTGATACGTTAAACACTAAAGACAGAAGACCAGAAGAGTTGTGGGGTGACATCAAGAACATCATATATGAAGAAAGCAAAAAGTCATTGAGAAGATAAGAAAGAAGGAAAAG
>NW_006408548.1:17881998-17885261 GCF_000296735.1 Chrysochloris asiatica | reverse complement strand
GAAATGGTTAATGTTCAACCATTTCAAGAGGTAGCATATGTTCAAGAGCCAATGATACTTAGGGAGGAAGTCCAAGGTGCATTGAAGGAATTGTCAAAGAACAAGGCACCAGAAATTGATGGAATCAAACTTGAAATCTTTCAAGAAAGTGAAGCGGCACAGGAGGCACTCATTCTTCTCTACTAAGAAATTTTGAAGACAACTATCTGGCTGATTGATAGGAAGAGATCCATATTTGTGCCCATTCCAAAGAGAGGTGACCCAATGGAATGCGGAAATCATCAGACAATCTCTCTGATATCTCATGTGAGTAAGGTTTTTGCTAAAGGTAATACAGAAACGACTGCAAGCATACATTATTACAGAGAACTTCCAGAGGTTCAAGTAGGATTCAGAAGAGGCCATGGAATGAGGGATATCATTGCTGATGTCCGATGGATCATGACTGAAAGCAGAGACTATCAGAAAGATGTTTACCTGTGCTTTCCTGACTATGCAAAGGTTTTTGATTGTGTGGATCCTGACAAGCTATGGACAACATTGCAAAGTATGAGTATTCCAGAACACTTAATTGTGCTCATGAGGAATCTGTACCCAGACCAAGAAGCAGTTGTTTAACAGAACATGGGAACACTGAATATTTTAAAATTAAGAAAGGTGTGTGACAGGTTGTATTCTTTCATCATACTTATTCAATTTGTATGCTGAGCAAATAATCTGAGAAGCTGGGTTCTATGAAGAAAAACATGACATGAGGATTGGAGGAGGACTCATTAATAACCTGCGATATGCAGATAATGCAACCTTGTTTACTGAAAGTGAAGAGGACTTAAAACATTTACTGATGAAGGTCAAAGAGCACAGCCTTCAATATGGATTAAATCTCAATGTAAAGAAAACAAAAATCCTCACCAGTGGACCAATAAACAACATTCTTACCAATGGAGAAAAGATTCAAGTTGTCAAGGACTTCGTGCTTCTTGGATCAACTGTCAGCACACATGAAAGCAGCAATCAAGAAATCAAATGACTTATTGCATTAAACAAATCTACTGCACAAGATGTTTTTAAAGTGTTGAAGAGTAAAGTTGTCAGCTTGAGGACTAAGGTGTGCCTGACCCAAGCCATGGTATTTTCAATAACCTCATATGCATGTGAAAGCTGTGCAGTGAATAAGGAAGACCATAGAAGAATTGATGCCTTTGTGTTATGGTGTTAGAGGAGAATATTGAAAGTGCCATGGGCTGCCAAATGAACCAATAGATCTGTTTTGGAAGAAGTGCAGCCAGAGTTCTCCTTAGAGGCCAAGATGGCCAAACTTCAAGTCTTATACCTCGGACATATTGTCAGGAGGGACCAGTCACTGGAGAAGGATATTATGTTTGGTAAGGTGGAGGGTCAGAGAAAAAGAGGAAGACCCCCCCAACGAGATGGTTTGGCCAAGTGGTAGCATCGATGGACTCAAGCGTGGCAACAGTAGTGAGGTTGGCTCAGGATAGGGCAGTGTTTTGTTCTACTGTGCATAAGGTCCCTCTGGGTTGGTGCTGACTCGATAGCACCTAACAACAACAACATATGGTATGGAAATGGTATATTCACTATATTCTAAAATATCTGTTGCATACTGCCTAGCATATTGCATACACTTAGAAAAATCAATTTTGTAAATCTTATATAAACAGTTAAGTATTGGATTTGCAATTTCTTCATGATATGATTTTTTGTGTGTTTTAATTTTTTTATTAGAGAAGTTAAAAGTTTAATTTCCATATTGATGGTCACATAATTTTGTTCAGTGGAACAAAGAGTCAATTTGTACAAGCATATACAATTTAGTAGGTGTTATGTGTACTACAATCAGTAATCTGATTAGTTCTAGACTACCAAATTTCCATGTGCTCCTCTGGCTTTGGTGGCATGGCTCAATTCCCAATGGAAAACTTTTGCATGCTTAGACACCATGCAGATTAACACTGTAGCAAATTGTTTGATGACATTTTAAACTAGTAAATGTGATCAATTTCTTGAAATGTTTTCCATATGTTGGAATTACGTATCCTAAGACAATACTGAACTATTGAGGTATGCTTGTTTTATACTGGAAATAGTTGATCAAACTTTATTCCTTATTTAGATTTTTAATTTTTTACACATTGATTTAGACATATATGATGGGTTGCCCTTTCTAGTTTTAACCATATTTTGAGCTGTGATCTGTTAAAGATGGATCAAATGAATTAAATTCAAGTAAATCTATTTGTAGGGACCCAAACACTTCATTTCTTCCTTGAAAAGATAGTCCATGCTAAGTGATTTTTATAATGACAGCAAAGTTGCAAAACACCTTTCAAACGTTCTTCATTAGTTTGTTTCCAGTTCATGATTTAAACCAAATCCCTATCTTCTGTTTAAATATGATGACATATAATCTCTGTGAACTGAATTTTTTCATGTTTATTAATCATATTTGAGTTGATCAATTCCTAAATTCTTGTGTAGGAAATTGAGAATTAAATGATTTAGGACTGAATAGTTTGCAAACAAACCAATATAAAGAATCAGCTAATGAAGAATACAACAACCACTCCTCTTATAAATTTATTATTAGTTTTGCAATCTAGAACTATATTCTGATCACAGAACCTTGTTTGTTTACCATCCAGAAATATTCAACATAAATTTTCAAATGTTCCACTGAAGTGTTGATAGTCATTTGGCCCTCTGTCAATTCAATACTTCAGTTCTACAATCTAACAATTTTAGCTTCTAAAATAGTTTCATTTTATACACCATTACTAAATTTTTTTTTTTACTACTGCAATGAATGGATGCAGAATTTGGAGAAAATTTTGGTACATTCGTATTAATATTAGTAATTTCAGAACTAGTGTAACTAGT
Organism: Chrysochloris asiatica; assembly: GCF_000296735.1. Lineage (NCBI taxonomy): Eukaryota > Metazoa > Chordata > Mammalia > Afrosoricida > Chrysochloridae > Chrysochloris > Chrysochloris asiatica. The sequence goes on along the minus strand of NW_006408548.1, from coordinate 17,882,363 downwards.
ACAAAAATTTGCACCCATTAAACTCAAGTGTTGAATAGAAAATCTTTTCTCATTTGCTATATTTTAAATAGTAAGTTAATTTATTTTTGAGATTTAAAAGATAATAGTTTATTGGGGTCTTTTATATCACTTGGGATAATAAATGTAACTCAAAGGAAATTTGTTTGTTTGGTGTGTTTCATTGTTTCTCCCCACTAGACTGAAAGCTTTTTTTTTTTTAAGTTTTTATTGTGAATTATGTGATGATTTACATGGGAGAAAATTAGCTTTTTCTATTGTGTTTCGTTTCATTGCAAAGATTACATTCCCCTCCATGCATCATCAAACAACCAAAGAGTACACCCCGCAAGCCTGCCCCTTGCCCA
>NW_006408548.1:17876600-17880178 GCF_000296735.1 Chrysochloris asiatica | reverse complement strand
ACAGCACCACACCAGGACTTAATTATTATCATTTAATATTACATGGATATAAAATTATGTCAGTTTTAAAATTTGATTTTATCATAACAAATGCATTTGAATAATTGGTAATTAAATTTACAAAACAAATAGAAGAAAATTTACATTCAAATTTGGTCATTGAAAAAAATTTATATTTGAAAATTAGTAAGTAAAAAAATAATTCGGAGCATGTAATTTTGTTTTTCAGGTCTAAAATGGTTAAAAGAAATGGTATTTGCAAGATTGTTGGAAATAATTTCATTCTTTTTTTATACCATGTCTTTGGTGTGATTTTTGTAGATCCCCACAAGTACTTCTTTGTCTTGAAATAAATGTTTCAAAACTTGCACATTCACTTTCTGTCCTTTGAAGCTGCAGCTTCACAGTTCATTGGACTAGTGTTGATACCCAACAGGAGCAATAGTGATCACAAAGAACATGATACAAATACAAGACTATCCTCAGTTTGAAGATATGGGGTTTGTTTTGTGCAGAACAGGGCCGGATATATAACAAGACATATGATTATAATGCTACTGGAGTGTTTTATGTGGTTAAGGAGAGAGAACTGAATATGAAATTATGAATAGTATGTAATGGTATCAGTTTTACTTATTGCCATGTCATTTCCCTTCCATTGTGGTGTTTGCTTCTCCTCATGTCTTGTCTGCTTAGCATCTATGAGTCTTTGCTTTCGATAACTGCTGTTCCTGTTTTGTTATGTCCTAAGGAGCTTTGGCAGCATAGTGGTTCAAGTTGGGATGCTAACCTTAAGGTCAGCAGTTTGAAACTACCAGCAGTTCCATGGGAGAAACATGAGGCTTTCTGCTCCTGTAAAGATTTATGGCCTCTGAAACCCTATACAGCGTCACTATAGTCAGAATCAATTCCACGGCTCACCACCACCACCAAGCATGATGCTGTAGGATATGCAGTGAACTGCTAACCTCAAGGTCGGCAGTTCAAACCCACCAGCTGCTCCTCGGAAACATTATACATGATCTCTGAATTAGAACTAACTTGGTGGCACTTAACAACAAGAAGCATGTGTTCACCTTGTTTGTTGGATAATCAGTTTTTGTTTACAGGACAAATCAACAATTGGATATGTATTAAATATGAGGGGCTTCAAAAGGTTGAGAAAAAATGGAATTAAAAGATATTGGAATTTTGCAGTGCTGAGAGGACAGTTTGTTGCAATAAATGCACACATCCAAACAGAAGACAGAACCAAAATCAACACATTAACACATCTCCAACAATTAGAAACAGATCACCAACGTAAACCTACAGTCAACAGAAGAAAAGAAATAATAAAGATTAGAGCAGAAATAAACAAGATAGAAAACAGAAAAACTATAGAAAGAATCAACAGGACAGGAAGCTGGTTCTTTGAAATAATTAATAAAATCGACAAACCATTGTCAAACCTAGCAAAAGAAAAGAGGGAGAAGACACAAATAATACACATAAGAAACCACATGGGAAATGTCATAACAGAACCAGTAGAAATAAAAAGGTTGACAACAGAATATTATGAAGAGCTGTACTCCAATAAATTTGAAAACCTAGAGGAGATGTATACGTTTTTAGAAAAGCATGACATACCTAAACTTACACAGAATGAAGTAGAAAACTTGAACAAACCTATAACAAAGGAAGAAATTGACCAGGTCATCAAAAAACTGCCAACCTAAAAAAGTCTGGGTCCAGGCGCCTTCACTGGTGAGCTTTACCTAAAATTCAGGGAAGAGCTGTCACCAATTCTACTCAAATGATTCCAGAATATAAAAGATAATGGAATTTTCCAGGAACTTTTTGAAGCCCTCTCGTATCTCTTATGATACTACTATTGATTTGGATAGGAAAAATGCCTTTTAAACAATATATGGACTTTAGAAGGCATGAAGAAAAAGAGCACATATTTGACCACATAACAGTGAAAATTTCTGAACAAATGTAAGGTAGCACAGAAATACAACAACAGATCGAGAAAAATACCACATATGTTACCAACGGTTAACAGACTGAATATTGTTAATAGTCAAAGATCACCTACACAACACAGAAAAATATAAAAATAGCAAATCATAAGAACAGACAAAAATATAAATAGCTTATAAACACATGAAAAAAAGTTCAGCTTTGCTCATAAGTAAAGATATTGTTTTCTTCTATTTCATTGGCAAAATTTAAAAAGGAATTTGACACCTCATATACTGCTGTTGGGAGTGCAAATTAGTACAACTGTTTTGTCAGCTTGTCAATACATAGTAAAGTAAAAGAAATCCTTCGGTGGCACTGTGGGTTAATGTGCTAAACTATAAAGTTGGTTTGAACTGCAAAGTCAGTGGTTCAAGCTCACTAGCTGCTCTGTGGAAACCCTACACAGGTTTGCTATGGGTCAGAACCTATTCAACAGCACTTAATAACAACAATAAGTAAGAAAAAAATGAGGGTTCCAGACCCCTCTCAAAAGTATCTTTATTTTCAAGGCATTGAGTACTGTATCAAAACATCAGGAAAGTAACTATGCATGATTGTTGGAAGTAAGAGATGGAAGGTGCAAGATTGCTATCATAGTTAAAAGTTGCGAATGTGATATCTTGTGATATTAATTGTGCTTTCTGAAAACTGTAGCTTTCCCATGAAAGCTACCTGTTCAGAATATCAGAGTAGGCAGTAGGAATAAGTCATTCCAGTCCAACAATACAATAAGAGATTAATGGCTGATGGACAGAGAAAATTGGCATATGTTCCTGGTCTCCAGTGATAAATCTTCAGATATAAGGATTTCATGAACAGTACAACAGAAAGTCTAACAAAAGTCCTTTCTTCAGTCTTATCCTCCAAAACTAGTTAATCTTAGTAGTTTTGTTTTTAATCTTCTGAACCGTGTGTGAATGCATGCATGCATGTACACAATTCATATTTGATCCAAGTTGCATTACTGGAAGCAGACACTGAGGCCAGGATTCATCTGAAAGTAGTTTATTAAGGAAGTGTTCCCAGAAAAAGGAAACCAGAATGGACATGGATGGGAGAAGCAGGTTAGGAAAGAGGATGAATTCATAGAAGGAGAAGCAAAGGAAGGGTATGGTTTCTATGGAGAGCAGTCTGCAGAAAAACTGCAGTGGCAAATGTACCTTATAATTGTCAGATCCCAGGCAACAGAACTGGGGCAACACACACCCACTCTTGGTCTTTGGCTAATTACCAACCCATATATTCCCAGGTGCTTTTGACTCTCTGAAGGTGGGGCAATGCAATTCCATCATTTCAAATTTGAGTCACCAGGAGAATCACAGGAACAGGCAATTGGAAGTAAAATGTGTACTAAAGCCAGGAAAATGCACACAAAAATGATAAAAGTCACATTTATAGTCCTATAGGCTTCAATTTAACATTTCTTATTGTGGTGAATCATCTGACAATCTCTTTGATATTCAATGTGAATTAAGTTTTACTAAAGGAGCTCTGGTAGCGTAGTGGTTACGAATCGGGCTGTGAACCTTAAGGTCAGCGGTTCGAAACTACCAGCCGCTCCGCGGGAGAAA
>NW_006408548.1:17874927-17875862 GCF_000296735.1 Chrysochloris asiatica | reverse complement strand
TCCAGGTCTTTGCATGTTTCATTATAATATTTGACTTTGTCTTCTTGAACTGACCTTTGAAAGTTTCTATTCAGCTCTTTAACCTCCTCTCCTCACTTCTTCCATTTGCTTTAGCATGTCTATACTGGACAGCAACTTTGAGTCTCTTCTGAATATCTATTTTGGTCTTTAACTTCTTTCTTTTCTCCTTCATACCCTTTGCTTTCTTTCTGTATGATGTTCTTGATGTCATCCCACAATTCTTCTCATCTTGCATCTTTAATGTCTAATGCTTCAAATCTGTTTTTCAGATGAACTCTAAATTCAGGTGATCATATTTTGGCTCTGATGGATTTGTTTTAATTTTCTTCAGCTTCATCCTGAATTTGTGTATGAACAATTTATAGTCTGTTCCACAGTTTGCCCCTGGCCTTGTTTTGGCTGTTGCTATAAGGAGCTTTTCCAATGTCTCTCTTCACAGATATAGTAAATTAGATTTCTGTGTATTCCATCTGGTGAGGTCCATGTGTATAGTTGTCTTTTATGTTGTTAAAAAAAGGTATTTGCAATGAACACGTCATTGGTCTTGCAAAATTCTATCATGCAATTTCCAGCAGTATTTCTTTCACCAAGGCCGTATTTACCAGCCACTGATCCTTCCTTTTTGTTTCCAACCTTTGCATTCCAATCACCAATAATGACCAATACACCTTGATTGCATGTTTGATCAATATCAGACTGAAGAAGTTGATAGAATTCTTCAATTTCATCATCACTGGCTTTAGTGGTTGGTGTGTAAATTTGAATAATAGTTTTATTATGTGGTCTTCCCTGTAGGCGTATGGATATTATCTTATCACAGACAGCATTGTACTTCATGACTGACCTTGATATGTTCTTTTTGATGATGATTTTGACTCCATTCCTTTTCAATTTGTCATTCCAACTGTAGTAAA
>NW_006408548.1:17867859-17874827 GCF_000296735.1 Chrysochloris asiatica | reverse complement strand
AGATCAAAGAGCATAGCCTTCTGTATGAATTGCATCTCAATGTAAAGAAAACAAAAATTCTCACCACTGGACCAATAAACAACATTCTTATCAGTGGAGAAAAGATTGAAATTGTCAAGGACTTCATTCTTCTTTAGTCAGCGATTAACACTCATGTAAGCAGCAGTCAAAAAATCAAACGACGTATTGCTTTAGGCAAATCTGCTGCACAAGACCTTTTTAAAGTGTTGAAAAGCAGAGATGTCAGATTGAGGAGACTAAGGTGCACCTGGCCCAAGCCATGGCATTTTCAATAACCTGATTGATATGCATGTGAAAGTTGGACAGTGAATAAGGAAGACCACAGAAGAATTGATGCATTTGAGTTATGGTGCTGAAGGGGAATGTTGAAAAGTGTCATGGGCTGCCCATAGAACCAACAGATCTGTGTTGGAAGAAGTGCAGCCAGAGTGCTCCTTGGAGGCCAAGATTGCCAAACTTCATCTCTCACACTTTGGACATATTGTCAGGAGGGATCAGTCAGTGGAGAGGAATATCATGTTTGGTAAGGTGGAGGGTCAGAGAAAAAGAAGAAGACCCCCCAGCGAGATGGATTGGTAAAGTGGCAACATCAGTGGGCTCAAGCGTGGCAACAATAGTAAGGTTATCCCAGGATTGGGCAGTGTTTCATTCTGCTGTGCAAAAGGTCAGTCAGTATGAGTTGGCACCAATTCAGTGGCACCTAACAACAACAACAACAACAACAACAACAACTGTGGTGAAAATATGTAACAAAAATTTCACCAATGCATCAATTTCAGCATGCAATATTTAGTGAGTGGTTACAGTCTTCATGTTGTGGGACTATTATTACTATCCTCTTCTGAATTACTTTACCACCATTAACATAAGTAAGTGTAATGCCGCCCGCCCTTCCAATCATCGTTGCCCACCAGTATATTCCGACTTTTGGTGACCCCATATGTGCAGAGTAGAACAGTGCCAGAGTGTTTTCAGTACTGTAGATCATCAGGCTTGTGTACCCAGATGCTTCTGGGTGCCTTGAAAGAGCCAACTTTTCACCCTTTACATCTCTAGACTTTTTATGTATTTGCTTATTTAATTGAGATCATACTCTATTTGTCCTTTGGTGACTGATTTATGAGGAGGCTTAGAAGAGTTCCTGGAAGAAGTGAATGAAAAAATGGAATTTCCCCAAGAACTTTTTGAAACCCTCTTGTATTTCACTCAGCATAATGTTTTCAGGTTCATCCATGTTGCCATGCATCAGGATTTAATTTCTCTTTGGTGGTTTGTGTTTATGTGCCGTGGAGACTGTGCCAACTCATAGCGACCCTGTATAGGGCTTCCCAGCCTGTAAATCTTTACGAGAGCAGAAAGTTTCATCTTTCTCCTTCGGAACAGCTGGTAATTTCCTATGGCTGACCATGAGATTAGCGGCCTGCTTCGTAACCACTAAGCTACCAGAGCTCCTTTATGTCTGAGTAATGTTCCATTGTATGTATATGTATATTCCATTGTATGTATATGTATGTATATGTATATGTTCCATTGTATGTATAGTCATCTGTTGATGAACACTTAGATGTGCTTCATTTTTTAGAAAGAACTTTACTTTGTACTAGTCTCTTGAAAAAAGATATTTAGATGACTTGCAGTTTATCAGTAATTGTTTATGGCAAACAACGCTGCGGTAAATATCCATACGTATGTACTTTACGCATTTGTACAAGTTTATTTGTTAGATATAGTTCTAGAGAAGAATCATTGAGTGAGATAGCTTGTGCATTTAAAATATTTATAAGTACAGTCACATTGCCCTTCAAAAATTCATTCTAAATCACACTGACACCAAAAGTTTTTGTTTCACTGCAATAATCAATCTTCACGTCTTTGCTAACCTGATAAAAAAGACATTTTACTATTTCATTCACATGTGTGTGTATGGTAAGTACTTAGAAGTTCTAGTGGCACTGTAGGATGCACACTAGAATGCTAACCACAAGATCGGCAGTTCAAATCTACCAGCTGCTACTCAAGAAAAAGAGGAGGTTTTTTGCTCCCATGAAGATTTACAGTCTCATAACCCTATTCAGGGTGTCCTGGTGTGGCGCTGTGGGTTAATGCGTCAGACTGCAAAGTCATTTGAACTGCAAGGTTGGCGGTTCAAACTCACCAGCTTCTCCTCGGATCCCCTCTACAGGGTCACTGTGGGTTGAAATCAAATTCAACGGCACTTAACAATAATAGCTATGAGTCAGAACTGACTCGATGGCAGTGGTTTTCGTTTATATAAGTAACAAAGCATTTGCCATTTCTACAGTCTTCACGAGTACACTTCAGTTACGTTCATCATGTTCATTTTTTTTTAATGCATTCTTTTAATAAATGAGATTAAGAAACACTTATATATACTTTTGAATGATGTTTTTTGTGAAGAATTCTTTTCCTATTAGCTCACTCTTCTTATTGATTTATATATGTAATATAAAAAGTATATATTGTTTATATATTTAGACTGAACACTTTATCAAATGTGTAATACATACCCACCTACTTATTGTTTATCCTTTGACTTTGTTTACTCTATTGTACATGTAAATATAGTTTCTATTGTCAAATAGATCAAGATTTACCTATATGAGTTCTAGATTTTCATCTATGTTTGTCTCTAGGTATTTTAACATCTTAGTTTACAAAATATTTAAATATTTTATTGTTCTACAATTTATTTATGGCTGTTATTAAGACCACTGGGTCAGTTATGACTCCTAGCTACCCTGTATAGAGTTTCCAAGGAGCAGTTGGTATGTTTGAACCACTGACCTTGTGATTCAAATCAAACTTTTGGTCCAGTGCATTATCCTTCAGTGCCATTATTCCAGCTTTTCCAACTATTAATTTATTTTTCAAACATCTTTTATTTAAAAATTAATTTTTGCACCAATTGATAAAAATGCCATCTTTATCATAGGCTAACTCACTCCATGTGTTTGGATCTATTTCTCAGTTTTACTGCTATGTCTGTTCACTCCTCTGCCAGTACACAAGTCATTTCCAATTTATGTTGTATTCTAGGGAACAGGAACCTCAATATGACAGGGAATTAGTAATGCATACACAAGGGGGAGTCAAAAAGTATTGCAACAAAATAATAGCAACCTAAATAGAGTCCTGGTGTGTCACTGTGGGCTAATGCATCAGACTGCAAAGTGGTTTGAACTGCAAGGTCGGTGGTTCAAGCTCACCAGCTTCTCCTTGGAAACCCTATACAAGGTCACTATGGGTCAGTATTCCAAGCAGTAAAACTTGACAGAATTTAACAACAAGAAATACAAAAAGTATCAAATGTGAAGCTACTATTTCTCAACATATTAATCATTTAAGTCTATATAATTCTGAAGTTATTTTCCCATTATCTCTAACCCTTCACCAAAGAATTCTGTGCTTTTGTATTTACACTTTGTCAAAATGGCACTTTTGGCATCCTCAAGGCACTCAAATTATCTTCCTTTTAAATGTTCTTTGAGTTTGGAAATTAAAAGAAGTTGGACGGGGCAAGATAAGGTCTGTAGGTATTATAAGGTTTCAGGGCAAAATTCTCATAGGACATCTTATGAGATTGTTACCCTTGAAGAATGAGCAGGTACATTACTGTGGTGGAAAACTATTCCTTGGCACAAATTTCCTGGCTTTTTTTTCTCACCAATGCAATTTTCAGTTTTCATTAAACTTGTTCACAATTAGCCCCCATGATTGTCCTGTGTCCTTTGAGAAAATCTATCAAGATGACCCCTTTGGAATAATAAAAAAACAGTCGCACTCATCATAATCTTCTAAGCTGACCTCTCTGTCTTAAATTGAGCTTTCATAGGAGATCTCCTTGGAAGCCATTATTTTGACTGTATCTTGCTCTCAAGGTCATAGTTGCAAATCTAAGACTTATCCCAAGTTATGATTTGTTCCATAAAATCACCTTTACTAACTTAAATCTTGCTTTAAAAACTGATGGAAACATAGCTTTTTGAGTCTTTGGCACTCATGAAACCAAGAATTTGCTGAGGCCAAAATGTTTGCTTAAAATTGAAAATAATGAACCGTGTGAGAGCACAGCTTCAGTAGTTATTACATCAATAGTAATTTTTATGGTCATCTTCCTCCAGTTTCTGGACATCAGCCACGTTTTCTTCATTCATTACGGTTGATATTCTTTCTTCTCGTTGCTCATCTTTGATGCCTTCCTGACTTTCCTTAAAATGCTGGATCGATCTAAAGATTTGTTATATGTGGGATAGAATCTAAAGAGTTGTTTTATGTGGGACAGCATTCCTGTAAACTTGTTGAAAAGTTTTAATGATTTGGGAAGATGTCCACTTGAATTTTGTTCAAAATTTGGTTTTAGTTTTGACCTCAAAATCCCTTTTTCTCTCTAGCACAGTATCATTTTTTTTTTTTTTTTTGGAAGGCACTCTAATGAAACAAAGACAATTGTATTACTGAGAGAATTTGTCTGCAGCCATCTACTGATTGCAGATACATGTTTAAACATATTTTGCTAGGAATAAATCCATGCATATATAAACTGGACCCTAGTAGAAATAATTTGTTTATTTGAACTAGTACAATGTTGCAGTGCTTACTTTGCTAATGTTATTATTCTCACAAGGAGGCTCTGTAGGATAAGTACTGGACTGCTAACCACAAGATTGGCAGTTCAAACCACTTGGAGGGAGAACAATGAGGCTTTCTGCTTCCATAAAGCCTTGCAGCCTTGGAAACCCTACACAGGGTCTCTATAAGTTGGCAGTGGGTTTGGTTTTGGAGTGGCACTGTGCAATAAGCACTGAATTGTTAACCTCATGATTAGCAGTTCAAACCAACCAGCTGTTCCTTGGAAACTTATACAGAGTTGCTATGAGTCAGAATTTACTCTATGGCACTCAGCAACAACAGCATGAATTGAAATCACCTTGATGGCAATCAGTTTGCTTTTGATTTGGATCATTCTCAGAAGTTCACTTCCAGATGTTCAATATTATGATTTATTGTTCAAAACATTGCCTTATCCACATTGTTGGTCAATGTTGGTCAATGTTCAACTCTAATGACACATGATAACTGAACTGCACAAGCATCTGGCAGCCTTTATGATTCTGACTTTATTATTATAAAACTGACATTGTGTTGACTTTATTGTAGACCAAGCCTATCACCTGATCTTACTCAGTTTTTTGTACCACCAGTTGTTGAGTCCAGTTGTTCAAGCTTTTCTTACTAACACTTGCACTGCTTATATTCCCAATAAAATATGGGATAACAGGCATATTATAATTAGAGTTATTAACAAAACTGAGAAATTGACAAAATGTTATTATTTGTAGTTATTATTATTGCACCTGACATAATTCCAGTGTAGTTCAACTCTTTTTTATTGATGCAGTATATTTTTGCGATTTGTGTATTTTTTAATGTATGTAATGTATGAGGGGATCGTCAAGATTTTCGTAGAAAAGTTCCATTATCTTTTAATTACATTTTTTCCATGAACTTTTTGAAACCCCTTGTAGGTATCAAAATATATCTGTAAGTTTATATGCAATTTTTCTAACCTCAAATACCAAAAAAAAAAAAAAAAAAGATGTATTTGGCTCATCAGAAGACTGACTTAAGATGGAATTATCAGAATGGAATCCCATCATAATTCTGGACTACCTGTAAAACTATGTTAATTATTACAATTTTAAATGTTTTTCTATGGAGATGTTGTTGTTGTTAAGTGCTGTTGAGTTGGTTCCGACCCATAGCGACCCTGTATAGGATTTCCAAGGAGCAGCTGGTGAGCTTTAACTGTCAACCTTGCAGTTCAAACGGCTTTTCAGTCTGGCGCATTTACCCACAGTGCCACACCAGGACACATTATTTTTAATTACTCTTCTCTTTTCAGGTTTCTTTTATCTAGTTTCACATATTCATTCTTTCAGATGAACTTCAAAGTTTGGAGTATTTTTGAAATACTTTAATGCCCCCCCACCCAAGCTCAATCAAAAGCTCTACGTTTTTAATTGAGATACCGTTAAGTTAGGGATTTAATTATTGAGATTATTTCTGGGTTTTTTGAGATTACTCTATTCAATATCAAGATGCATTTTTGTATTAACTTACCACTTTATTGCCCTCAGAAGGACCTTAGTTTTCTTTATTTTAGATATGTATATATTCTGCATGTGTCTTTGGGACTGTATCCCTAGACTTTTGCTATTACAGATAATACTGTTTGATTCATTATGTTGTCTACTGATAAATATTTGTATGTAAAAAATACTGATTTTTGGTAGTTGTTCTGTTACCACTTTATTGGATTCTTGCCAGTATTTTTCTAGGCATATGCTTTGCTTTTTAATATATATATTATATTAATATATATAATATATATATGTATTAAATTATATATATATTCATAACCTTCAAAACATGTTTTTGACTCCTTCTTTATTAAATTTTAATATGCTACGTATTATTTTTTTGCCCTAGTATTGTTAAAGGTCATATGTGCTTAATTGTGAAAGGAGATGAATTTTAGTTAACCAATTAAATAACTCAACCACAAATTAATGTCTTTGTCTAGAAAATGAAATGCCTTATGTGCCTAGGTAAAACATGGATAGAATTTTACCTTACATCACTTTGATTTAGTTTCATGTTTAGATTTCTTAGTTGCCTTTTCCTTAAAGTATAATAAATGGCAGTTAGCTATTCACTGCATATTTATTAGCATATTTACTAGCTCAGTATACTCTTTAGAATATTCCATCTTCATAATGGAAACTATCTTTATTTTCTCATAAGAGCCATAAACAAAGTGTTACATTCTGCTTTTTTTTTTTTTTTTAAGTTAGTTAGTTAATACTACTGTGGAATTGGCAAACAAAGTAGGTACAGCAGAAATTGTATCTAGATTATGGATGATG
>NW_006408548.1:17857177-17863599 GCF_000296735.1 Chrysochloris asiatica | reverse complement strand
TCCATTTGTGTCATCACAGTCAACTCTATTTTGAGGAGGCAGCTTTTCCCCAGATGCATTTTGAGTGCCTTTCAATCTGAGGTACTATATCTGTATATAGTACTATATTTCATTTCCCAATACTATATCTGACAATATTCTGGTGCTCTTCATCATGTTCCAATATTCAATATTACTGGTGCTGACAGTGTTCCACTGCTATTCATAAGGTTTTCTGTGAATAAATGTTTGGAAGTAGCCTGTCTCTCCATCTTCCCAGTCTGCCTTCATCTGGAAGCTCATCTGAAACCTGTCTACCATGGATGACCCTGTTGGTATTTAAAATACCTGTGGCATAGCTTCTAGAATCACAGCAACACACAAGCCACCACAGTACAACAAAATGACAGACAAGTGATAGAGTATAATATGATAGAAACATTTAAATATTTGTTGTTGTTTCTAGGTTCTGTTGAGTTGATTCTAACTCATAATGACCTATGCACAAAAAGAATAAAACACTGCTTGGCCCTGCACCATGCTCACAACTGTAGTTATGTTTGAGCCCATTGTTGCAGCCACTGCCAACCCATCTTTTCTTTTTTAAGATTCTAGGATTTCTATGTATTGAGAAAGCATTCCCAACTAAGTCTCTTGATATGACTGAAACTTCTGGCTAATGTTTAGGTGAAATTCCTGCTGGTATTTTGTTTTTGAAGTCTTTATTGTGAATTGACTGATAGTTATAGGGAAGATCATCAGTTTTACACTCAACAAATCACATTTTGTTTTATTGCAATGATTACAATCCTGTCCATGCACCATCAGTTAACAGTATTTACCTCTATGCCCCCCCTTATTTTTGATATATACAAAACACAGAGAAAATATATATTTGTTTAAGTGCCCAAAGGGCACATTTTGAAAATCAATCTCCTAGCTGCAAGCACACAGACTTTCTCAGTCCATGGGCCTAGAATTCTGAGCTGCTCTGTCTCTCTATGCCATGGCCTCTGCCTCCATCTCTGCTGTTGCTACATTTCTGGTTAGGATCCCACACTCTACTCATGCTCTTCCTTCTTGATGGCCTGAGAGTCCTCTGTTCCTGGAATGAGAGATTAACTACTCTTCCATTTTAGTTTCACATCTTCTGCATTTACTGTTGTGATAATCACAACTACTAATGATAACATTTATCCACTTTTTAATTTCTTTTTATAAAGACTTTATTGTCTAACATGCTTGACAAAAAAAAATTACAGCCACAATCAAGTTATGCCAAAATGATTGAGGGGCACATCCTAATCTTTCATCCCTCAAGGACTGTTAATGAATTTTCTCTTAAAGTAACAGCTGCCTTCATAACTTTTCCACATAAAATACATCATATTCTGAAGATACCTTAGGAAATTTTCTTTGTTTATTTTTTAGTTTATATTTATTGGTCCATGTAGAAATTCAGAGGAGGCAATGTTCAAGGGTCCTTGGGTTTTTCTCCACCCCAGGTATGTGCATGCACATGAGGTGAGTCTCAAGAAACCATATAAACAACACAGCTCCCAAGAACCACCTCAATGGCTCGGGATGTCACCCCAGTGAACCTGGCTCACTCCTGAGCAGGAAGGATTCTCCCAGGATGATGGGCTGTTGGGCACAGAGACTGGGGAGCTTCAGGGCGCCAGGACTTTTCTGGACCAATGAGGCCACAGAATCCTCTAGTGCACTCTGCTGCCACCATCCACCATAACGTGCACGGTATGAGGGAAACCGAATCAAGAGGTGGAATTCTGCTTGAGAATGATGAGAAACACGGAGACACCTTGTGACATTAAGGGGTGTGTGTGTCACGTGTGGCAGGGCGGTCACTGTTCAGCCTGTGCAGAGCTATACAGGGACCCTCGGACCAGTCCTGGGTGCTCCAACGGCTGGTTTTATACAACTGATCTTTAAATCCAGGCACCAGGAGAGTGCGTGGGACACTCAGGCCACTGTTTAAGTCAGCAAAGAGATCCAGCAGAAGGAAAGGGAAAACAGGGCGAGGCGGTCCGGATGCCTGAGATGTCCCTGAACACCCCCTCCTGCCAAGGGGCTCAGCCAAGAAATAATACTGAGAGGGCAGGAGAGAGTGACTAAATCCTCCTGCACCCGCAACCCTGGGGCTTGTAGCCACACAGACCCTCAGTCAGCCTCAGGTTTTTGTGTGAGAACTTCCAAAACCTTTCCCAGGTGGCCGAAGGGCAGTGGCTTCTAGAAGAGTTGGATTCTTTCACCTCCCAGGCAAGGCGGGCCACGAGCTTATGAGTCCTTTCAGGCGGTACACGTGCGCACGGAACCCTGGTGGGGCCACGCAGGGTGGTGACTCCAGGGGACTAGAGGCTGAAGTGTCAGGGGGTTATCTTCATTCCTAGGACAGAGACCATCCTCGCTGTCAGACGGGTTCTCTGGGTCGTTCTGCACAGAGGAAGGGTGATGGAGGTCAGTGCTCCTGATCAGACATTTGTAGCGGATGAATGCTGGCAGGCAGGGCTGGGCATCCGGAAGCAGCTAGGAGTTACAGGGTGTGGGGAGGTCAATGACTATGGGCGAGTTCACAGGCTGGTAGTTCACAGTGCACACGGAGGCATTCACGTAGGTAGTCGTCCCATCTGCCATGACACCATAACCTTCGTGGATGTGGCCGAAGACGTGCAGCCGCGGCTGGACACACCCCTGCACCATGTTCAGTAGCTCCACACAACCCACCCACTGCATCTTCTTGGGGACCCAGTCCAGAAAGCCCAGCGGTGGTCCGTGGGTTATTAGGATGTCTATCCCCTCAGGGATGAGGTCCATTTCTCCCTCAGGGTTTGGCCTCGTGGGAGGTTAAAGCCCCAGCCATAAAGCCATGGCTACCATGTGGAGCCGTAGATTCGGAAGTAGCGCACCGTGACCTCGGAGTCCTGCAGGTAGATGCAGTTGGTCAGCAGCGAAGGCACATTCTCGTAGTTCTCGGCCTTTCAAGTGGGTATTGGACACGCAGACGAATCGTGTGTAGCCGGGAGGTTTGGGGACGTCGTGCGGCACTGGGTCCACCAACTGCACGTGCGGTTGCTGGAAACCGCCCTGATTGATGTTGTAGAAGGTGAGGGCCTGGGTACGGTATTCATCCACCTCGATGCTGAGTCGGCTGTGTTGGTGCCACCAGGTGGCCATCCCGTGGGACTGGGAGAAAGCTATGTCCATGCCACAGGACAGGAGGGCCAGGGCCTTAGCCTTCCGGATGCCAGCCTCCCACATAGAACGCCACATGGACCTCAGCTGGCCTACCAGGCATCTCCCTCAACATTTATCTACTTTTGAATTGTTGTTGTTGTTGTTAAGTGCCGTCGAGTCGGTTCCCACCCATAGCGACCCTGAACAGGGTTTCCGAGGCTGTAAATCTTTACGGGAGCAGAAAGCCTCATCTTTCTCCCGCATAACAGCTGGTAGTTTCGAACTGCTGAGCTTGCAATTCGCAGCCGTAACCACTACGCTACCAGAGCTCCTTTGAATAGTAATAAAAAAAAAATCCTATCCCCATCTTCCCCCATACCCTTTCACCAGACCTATCTGGACAAGAATAAAACTATTCAGTGGGGGTTTTACCGTACCCTCCTCATTCTGAAACTAAGTAGACTAATGAAAGCTTGTATGCCAGTCACTTCATTCCTTTACAGCCCCTCATTTTTGGTAGCCAATGTCTAAGTTGCCTGTCCCTATCAACCCAGTGTACTGAGGGGAAAAGCTTGATCCTTGATATAAAGAATCTTTCCCTTTCAGTTGGAATTTTAAGCAACTGCATCCATAAGCAAAGGTCCAGTTCGTCAAATTATAGCTATTTATGCTTGCTTCCTATATCAAACTTTTTAAATCTTCATCTGGTGGAATCTGATCAGCAATCCATCCAAGTTAAGTCAAATCTGCAAGTTTGGGAGTTCTCACATGTCTCCTCCCAGGCTCCGCTCTTCAGAATAGCTAGCAATTTCGCTCAATTCTAGCCCTCAGTGGCTAGGTCAGTGTCTGTGGTCTCAAGAGTTCACCTTAAACCTCTATCAGCCACCCCTTCCTCCTCTCGCTCTCATCTCAAGGTTGTTGGGTGTCTATGAAACATAGCCAAATTCAGCCCATGTCTTCATTGTTGCATTTCCCCTGTGTCCACTCACAAGCAGATCAGGGTGGTCACTATCAAGCTTACAAGCCTACTTGGTGTTCTCTGTGAATTTTAGTCTTAGAGGGGGGTTTGCCCTGATGGGCTGACTTTTCTTACCTAGATGGCTCCAAGGTGAACAACTTGCTTGGTCTTTTAACAGCCAAACCATCTGTTTTTGTTTGTTTTCTGCTGGTCTTTCTTTCAAGAAATAACCTTCTGTTCCTCTAACCACTCCAGGTTGGTCAATACATCCTTTCAAGTGAGAATGTCCCTCCTCAGAATGTTCTGACTGGGGCTCAGAGTTCCATCCAAGCCCCCTTACTCCACAAAGGCTTTAAGAAGAAGCCTAGTTCCCCCCTTTTAGATAATCCAATCAGTTATAGGCTGAAGATAGGTTACAAGCTTTCTGTAATCATATTTCCAAATATTCCTTTCTATCCAACTAAAATGTCTATATTACATTAGTAGGCAGGAGTAACCAATATCCACAAAACAGTCTGGTACCTTAACATTATTTCCCCTCGTTTCTCCTTTCAGACTCTGTCTTAATCACTGTATCACAGAGCCCCGTAGTTAAAAGGTTGAGTATACATAACTATTTACTTCTATCCCTTTTAGCCTATGCATACCTCCCTAACTCTTCCCCTACCTTCCTTATTCACCTACCTTTGTCACCCTTCTGGTGTATTGCCTCCCCTCTCCTTGTATGTTGCCCACTACGTCATGAGTTATCTATCCCCTAAACTGTGACTTACTGTTCCCTAACTCCCACCCTTGGTAACCATCAAATAATTTTTCTTTTAGTATGGAAATCTTTTCTTAAGCTTTTACAATAATGGTCTTATGCAATATTTGTCCTTTTGTGACTGAATAATTTCAATCAGCATTATGTCCTCAAGGTTTATCCATATTATGAGGTGTTTTGCAGCTTCATCCTTATTCTTCAAGGTAGTATAGTATTCCATTGTATGTATGTAACACAGTTTGTTTATACATTCTTCCACTGATGGGCACTTAGACAGTTTTCATCTTTTTGCTATTGTGAACAGTGCTGCAAAGAACATTGGTGTGCATATATCTACTAACATTCTGGCTCATATTTCTTGTAGCTATATCCCAAGTAGAGGAATTGCTGTATAATAAGGTATTTTATTTCTAACTTTCTGATTACACCCCATACCATTTTCCAGAGTAGTTGAACCATTTTACTGTCTCATCAGTAAGGTACAAGTGTTTCAGTCTCTCCCCATCCTTGCCAGCATTTGTTGTCCTCTGCTTTTTTGAGCTTTGCTGTTATTGCTGGTATGAGATGATATCTCATTGTTGTTTTGATTTGCATCTCTGTAATGGTTGGTGTCCTGGTATGGCACTACAGGATAATGCACTAGACTGCAGGGTCAGTTTGAACCACAAGGTCAATGGCTCAAACCCACCAATCACTCCTGGAAACCCTATACAGGATTTCTATGGGTCAGACTGACTTGGTGGTACTTAACAATGAAAAAAGATCGTGAACATTTCTTCATAGATTTGTTGGCTGCTTGAATGTCTTCCTTGGTGAAGTGTCTGTTCATACCCTGAGCCCATTTTTTAGTTGAGTTATTTGTCTTTTTCTTGTAGCAGTGTTGTAGCTTCTTATAGATTTTAGAGATTAGTCTCTTGTCTGATATGTCATTGAAAAAAATTTTTCCCAGTCTTTGGGCTCCTTTTAACTCTTGGTGAAATCTTTTGGTGCATATAAGTTTCTAATGTTTTAGTATGTCCCAGTCATTTATGTTGTCTTCTGTTGTTTTTCTGTTTTTCGCAATGTTTGATAGTTTATGTATGCCATGTATTGTTGTTGTTGTTAGGTGCCATTGAGTCGGTACTGACCCATAGCAATCTTATGCACAGCAGAACGAAACACTGCCTGATCCTGGGCCAACCTCACTACTGCTGCCTCACTGGAGTCCATTGATGCTGCCACTTGGCCAATCCATCTTGTTGGGGGTCTTCCTCTTTTTATCTATGAAAAGAAAAAAGGACCCCACCAAGTGAGAATGATCCATGCTTCTCCCCTTTCAGTAGGTCTTTCATAAAGCACTTTCTTACCAAACATGATAGCAACTGGCCCCTCCTGACAATATGTCCAAAGTATGAGAGACGAAGCTTGGCCATCTTGGCCTTCTAAGGAGTACTCTGGCTGCACTTCTTCCAAAACAGATCTATTGGTTCTTTTGGCAGTCCATGGCACTTTCAATATTCTCCTTCAACACCATAACTCAAAGGCATTAAT
>NW_006408548.1:17855450-17857077 GCF_000296735.1 Chrysochloris asiatica | reverse complement strand
TTTTTTTTTTTTTTTTTTTAAGTTAGTTAGTTAATACTACTGTGGAATTGGCAAACAAAGTAGGTACAGCAGAAATTGTATCTAGATTATGGATGATGGAGAAAATTGAGAAAATTATGGGGAACTTGGAAGCAGGAGATATTGATCATAAACTTGAATAATTGATTGATGGCATTCTTTATGTTTCCAAGAATAAATTTCAGAGCTAATAATAAACTAACATTATGGTGAGTTGCAGCTGGCTTTTATATTTGTATATGAAAAATACTACTTTTCAAGCAAATTTTATCCTTAAGAAGTTATTGAATTTGAGAATAAAGAAAAAGCTCATTTCTCACTCAGTTGCTACCAGGAATATTCTTCTGCTTCAGTTTTTCACATTTGATCCTTTAAAAAGCTGACTCTTATTTCCTCATGAAATAGTATAATGTGATTTTGTTGTTGTTGTTGTTGTTAAGTGCCATCTAGTTGGTATTGATTAATAGTGACCCTCTGCACAATAGAACAAAACACTGCCTGTTTCTGGGCCAACTGCACAATCGCTCCTATGCCTGAGTCAGTCACTACCAACACTGCGCTAATCTATCTCATTGGGGGTCTTCCTCTTTTTCTCTGACCCTCCACTTTACCAAACATGATATCCTTCTTCAGTGACTGGTCCCTCCTGATAATGTTCTCAAAATATAAGAAGTGAAGTTTGGCCATCCTGGCTTCTAAGGAGCACTTTGGCTGTACTTCTTCCAACACAGATCTATTTGTTCTTTTGGCAGTCCATGATACTTTCAATATTCTCTTCCAACACCATAACTCAAAAGCACCAATTATTTTATGGTCTTCCTTATTCATTGTCCAACATGTATATGAGGTTATTGAAAATACCATGGCTTGGGTCAGGCACACCTTAGTCCTCAAACTGACATCTTTGCTCTTCAAAACATTAAAGAGGTCTTGCACAGCAGATTTGCCTAATACAATACATCATTGAATTTCTTGACTGCTGCTTCCATGAGAGCTGATGGTTGACTTGAGCAAAATGAAGTCTTTGACAACTTCAGTTTTGTCTCCATTTTTATGGATGTTGTTTATTTGTCCAATAGTGAGGATTTTTGTTTCCTTTATGTTGAGATGCAACCCATACCAAAGGTTGTGGGCTTTGATCTTCATTACTAAATATTTTAATCCCCCTTTACTTTCAGCAAGCAAGTTATATCATCTACATATTGCAGGTTGTTCATGAATCATCCTCCAATCCTGATACCACATTTTTCTTCATATAATCAGTCTTCTCGAATAATTTGCTCAGCATACAGATTGAATAAGTATGGTGAAAGAATACAACCCTGTCGCACACCTTGCCTAATTTTCAACCATTCAATGTTCACTTATTCTGTTTGAACACCTGCTTTTTGGTCTATGTGCAAATTCCTTAAGGAACTAGGTGTTCCAGAATATTCATTCTCAGGACTGTTGTCCAGAGCTTGTCATGATCCACACAATTGAAGGCATTTGTGTAGTCAGTAAACCACAGGCAAGCATCTTTCTGATATTATCTGCTTTTAGCCAAGGTCCATCTGATGTCAGCAATGATATCCCTCGTTCCATGTCCTCTTCTGAATCTGGCTTGAAC
>NW_006408548.1:17837656-17847375 GCF_000296735.1 Chrysochloris asiatica | reverse complement strand
TGTTCTTCAGATGATCTCTAAATTCAGGTGGGATATATTCAAGGTCATATTTTGGCTCTGGTGGACTTTTTTTCATTTTCTTCAGCTTCAGTCTGAATTTGCTTATGAGTAATTGATGGTTTGTTACACTGTCTACCCCTAGCCTTGTTTTCATTGATCATATAGAGCTTTTCCATCATTCTTTCCACACATGTAGTCAATTTGATTTCTGTGTGTTCCATCTGGTGAGGTCCATGTGTATAGTCGTCTCTTATGCTGTCTAAAGAAGGTATCTGAAATGAACAAGTCATTGGTTTTTCAGAATTCTATCATACATTCCCCAGCATCATTTCTATCACCCAGGCCATATTTTCCAACTACTGATCCTTCCTCTTTGTTCCCAACCTTTGCATTCCAATCACCAGTAATGATCAATACATCTTGATTGCATGCTTGATCAATTTCAGATTGAAATAGTTGATAGAATTCTTCTATTTCACAATTTGTCCTTATTCTTTCATTGATGATCTTTATAATTCTGGGATTTACATTGAGGTCTTTAATCCATGTTGAGTTAGTTTTTTTATTATGGTGTGAGATATGGGTCTTGTTTCATTCTTTTGCATATCAATGTTAAGTTTCACCAACACCAATTGTTGAAGAGATCGTTTCTTCTCCATTTAATGTATTTAGGCCCTTTGTCAGATACCAGTTGACTATTTATGGATGGACTAACTTCTGGGTTTTCAATCTGTTCTATTTATCTATGTATCTTTCATTGTACCAATACCAACTTGTTTTGACCACTGTGGCTGCATAGTAAAGTTTGATATCAGAGAGTGAGAGGCCTCCAATTTTGTTCTTCCATATAAAGTTTGCGATTATTTTTCCATCTTTTTAAAGAATGTTGCTGAATTCGGTTGTGTTATATCTGCAGATTGCTTTGGTTAGTATTGACTTTTTCACAATGTTAGGTCTTCCTATCCATGACCATGGTATATTTTTCCATTTTTGTAAATCTCTTGGTTTCTTGTAGTAGCATTTTGAAGTTTTCTTTGTATAGGCCTTTTGTTTCTCTAGTTAGGTGTATTTCTAAATATTTCATCCTTTGGGTGACTATATTAAATTATATTGATTTCTAATTTCCTTTCTGGAGTTGTCTTTATTAGTGTAGAGGAATCCCACTGATTTTTATATGTTGATTTTATACCCTATCACTTTGCTGAATCTTTCAATGAGTTCTAGTAATTTTTTGCTTAGTCTAGGATTTTCTATGTATAGGATCATATCATCTGCAAATAGAATTTTACTTCTTCTTTGCCAATTTGGTGGAGGTGCTGGGTGGGAGTGGTGTGCTGTGGAGTTGATTCCGACTCATAGTGACCCTATATAGGATTTCTGAGGCTGTAAATCTTTATGGGAGCAAAAAGCCTCATCTTTCTCCCACAGAATGGCTGGTAGTTTTGAACTGTTGACCTTGAGGTTAGCAGCCCGACTCATAACTACTACACTACCTTTCTTGCCCTATAGACACAGTATTGAATAGGAGTGGTGATAAAGGGCATCCTTGTCTGGTTCCTTTTCACAAAGGAAATGCTTTCAGGTTCTCTCCATTGAGAATGATGCTGGCTGTTGGTTTTGTATATATGCCCTTAATTATGTTGGGGAATTTCCCTTCATTTCTTACTTCGTTGCCTGTTTTTATCAGGAATGGGTGCTGGATTTTCTCATGCCTTTTCAGTGTCAATACATATGATCATGTTATTCTTTTCCTTTTTAAAAAATTCTTGTTTACATGATTGATTATGGTGATGTTTTTCTAATATTGAGCCATCCTTGCATCCCTGGTATGAATCCTGCTTGGTCATAATATATTATTTTTCTGATAAGTTGTTGAAATCTATTAGCTAAGATTTTGATGAGAATTTTTCCATCTATGTTCACTAGGGATATTGGTGTATAGTTTTCTTTTTAGTGATGTCCCTTCTTGGTTTTGATATGAGAATTTTGCTTACCTCATAAAATGTATTCGGAAGTTTTCCATTATTTTCTGTATTCTGGAATAGTTTGAGTAGAATTGGTGACAGCTCTCCTTTGAATATTTGTTAAAATTCACCAGTGAAGCTATGTGGGCCTGGACTTATTTTGGCTGGGAGTTTTTTGATGACCTAATCAATTTCTTCTTTTGTTATAGATCTGTTCAAGTTTTCTAATTCACTCTGTTGAGGTAGATTATTTGTTTTTTTCTAAGAATGTATCCATTTCTTCTAGATTTTCTAATTTGTTGGAGTACAACTCTTTATAGCATTCTGTTCTTATCCTTTTAGTTTCTACTTTTTAAATGTGTTTTTAAACAGACACATTTCCCTCTTTCGAAGGTAAGATAAATTCAGTCAATTCAAAGGGTCACCAAACAAACAAACAAAAGGCAACACTCAAAATTTACAGTGGAAAACATTGCAAAACACTAAATATTTCCTTCAACAGAAACCACAGATCCGTCTTTATGAAAATTATGTAAAAGTGCTGAAACAATCTTATTGTTTCTAGTTTGCCTTCCTTCAGTTGATTATCTTAATTTTTTTATGCATACTGGCATATCAGCTTGAAATAACTACAAATGCACTTTGTTATTTCTTATATTGTTGTTGTTAAGTGCCTTTAATTCAGTTCTGATTCATAGTGATTTAGTATAGGGTTTCCATGGAGTAGCATATTGATGACTTAATTATCTCTTGTCTAAGAATTGGGTGGCTAACCTCAAGGTGAGCAGTTTGAAACTACCAGCTGTTCTGCGGGAGAAAGATGAGGCTTTCTGCTGGTCCCGTAAAGACTTGAAGCCTTGGAAACCCTGTGCAGGGTCACTATGAGTTGGAACTCACACCACAGTACTTAACAACAACAACAAATTGCGTTGTTTATGGAGTCCTGGTAGGGTTTCTGAGTTTGACTGCTAGCTGTAAGGTCAGTAGTCTGAATTAACCAGAGACTTTCTACTCATGTAAAGATTTACAGTCTTGGAACCCATATATTTTTGTTAAGTGCCATTGAGTGAGTTTCGACTCAGAGCAACCTTGTATAGGGTTTCTCAGGAGCAGCTGGTGAGTTTTGACCACAGACTTTGTGGTTTGCAGTCCAGCACTTATCCTATAGCACCACACCTGAGTCTTATACAGGGTCATAATGAGTTGGAACCAACTCCATGCCACACAACTACCACCCACCAATTGCATTATTTGGTACTTTGAGTAAAATGAGAAATTAGAATTTATTTTCTTTTTCCTGACATCAAAAGAGAATTTTCTCATTTTTCACTATTAAATATGATGGTAAGATGAGTATTTGTATCATGTCAAGAAAATATTCAACCATTCCTATATTGGGAATAGTCATTTTTAGATAGGAATATAATTTCAAGTTATCAAAGATCTTATTTGACATTCTTTGAAGCAATGATTAGAATTTTCGCATTTTTCTATTAATGTGGTTGTTGTTAAGTGCCATCATGTTGGTTGTGACTCAGAGTGACCCTGTGTAGGGTTTCTGAGGAGCAGCTGGTAGGTTTGAACTGCTGACCTTGTAGTTTGCAGTCCAGTACTGATCCTACAGAGCCACACCATTTTAAATCAATAATGTCTTAACACTGAATCATTCTACTTATCCTTTTTTCACTTTTGTTTTTCTACTATATTATCTTTGTTGTTGTTAAGTGCCATTAAATCAATTCTGACCCATAGCGACCCTGTATAGGGTTTCCAAGGAGAAGCTGGTGAGCTTGAACTACCGACCTTACAGTTCAAATGACTTTGCAGTCTGACACATTAGCTCACAGCACCACACCAGGACTCTGTTTACCTGTGTTTTGTTTATTATTCGCCTATAATTTCCACAAGTGTGACTGCTTTATTATTTCTTTTTTGGTATTATCAGTATTTTTGGAGTCCTGGTGTGGTGCTGTGGGTTAATGCACTCGATTGAAAGTCAGTTTGAACTGCAAAGTTGGTGATTTAAGATCACCAGGCACTCCTCAGAAGCCCCATATAGGGTCACTATAACTTGGAACCGACTCAACAGCATTTAACAATTTAATCAGTATTTTTGCTAGTTTATTGTTTTTGGGGATTCTGGGTGTGACACTACAGGATAAGCACTGGATATAGTTATCATAAAGTGGGTATTTCAAACCCACAAGCGGATCCTCAGAAATACTACACAGGCTCCCAATGAGTCAGAAGTGACCCTATGGCATTTAACATTGGTATTATTTTGGATTCACAAAAGGCATTAGGAAGATTTATTCCTTATGTTTTGGAACAGTTTAAACAGAATGGATTTATCTAATATTTGAAGGTTGAAAATCTAATGTTTGAAAAAAAATAATCTATACCTGGCAGAAAGCCAACAAGAGTTAAAATGATTGACTTTGGATATGGTCTTAACAGTGATTTTTTTCTTATTTGTAATCTCTTAAATTCGGAGGTTTTTTTGTTTTTTTTTTGATGTGTTGTTACTTTTGTTTTTAATAAATAGGGGCCAATTCACTTCATCTGTGGTAACAAATGAAAAATATTAAATAAGAATAATAAACGTTGTTGTTGTTAAGTGCCTTTCAAGTAGATTCCAATACATAGCAACCCTGTATAAGGTTTCCAAGGAGCTGCTGGTGAGGTTGGATTCAAACTGACCTTGCAGTCCAATACATTAGCCCACAGTGCCGCACCAGGACTCTGCCAAGAATAATAAATAAGAGGCAACAATTTAAGAGGGCCCCACAAAGCTTTGCCATCCTTAAGATAACAGAAAGCATAAGAACTTTCCCCACCACAGCCTTTGGTTAACTTTCTTTTGATCTCTGTTATTCTTCCTATACAAGAATGATACTTCCAGAATGGAACTTCATCTTCAAATCTTACACTAGTTAGGAGGTTAGTTTATCAGCTTGCTTTAATAATGGAGTCTGGAGATCCCTAACTTAGCTTAGACAAGTCTGTCTTGATTTCACCTTCATCCAAAGGTACATGAATGTTTTCTTTAAAGAGCTGTTGGCTAATGAAGTAAAAAGGACAAGGACTCAAGATGGAAACAAGGAGAAGGGCAAAGAGTATGGCTACCATGTCACTGATGGATAGCAGGCCTCCTAATGCTGAAACCACGAAAAGCAGTGTGACCATCACATAGGTGCAAGGAGTACATGCCTTTAGTTTCTTCTGCAACATGGGCCACTGGGCAAAAATCTGGATGGCAAACGTCACCATGATGAAGGCATAGGGACCAGGACAAGTGTGAGGCCAGATAGACAGAGGCAAGGTTTGCCATGTTCGAGGACAGTGTGCAGGACACAGTGGCAGCATTGGTACCAAAGTCAAAGAAGATGATGTGGCCTTATAGCGTGAAGACTGGCATGGCATAGATGGTGTCAGTGGTGACAGACTTGGTCTGGCTCTTCAGTACTGGTGAAAAACCATTTATAAAAGTAGTGAAAACTAGCACACTTTTCAAGTCTGCCCCACTGGGTCTGTGCATTCTTCTTCCACCCTTCACCTCCATCAGTGAGATCGAACAAAACCTAGTCAATTAGTGAAGAAGCCACGCCAGTCCCAAAAAGCCAGTGAGGAGCCTGAAGACCCTGTCCACATACCACCAGATAACCACAGAAACATGCACATTACACAGCTGCTGTATCACCACACTGGACTTAAACACTACAGCCCATTATTGGTATTTCTGGTCATTGATGTTTTCCCAGAATTCTTAAAGGAACCTCAGATCCACATTTTATCTGGGAATGGATGACAATTATACAAGACTTTCTGCCACCTGTCCTCCTTGGTGTTAGTTAATTGTTATCACACATTGTACTTTCTCTCAAACTCAGGTCAGTCCAATCTCCCATGTGGTTCTGGCTCTTTAAGGAGTTTTGAGATAAGACCTCTTTGGAAATTCCATGCTGTTCTGCTGTTGATATTCTGTTGACCTTCCTTTGCTTTCAAAGTGGCAACCCAGCTTGGCCTGCAATAGATGAGCTTGTTCTCTGAGGCAAGACAGTATAGTAATTTCCTGCCCGCAGATCCCCAGGTTTGCTTGGCCAGGGAGGGCAACTGCTCTGATTTGGGGATTTCCTGAAATAAATGTTTTGTTTATATGAGGAGCCCTGGTGGCTCTGTGGCAATTATAATTGTTAATTGAAAGGAGTCCTAGTGTTGTCCTGTGGGTTAATGTGCTTGATGGCAAAGTCTGTTTGAACTGCAAGGTTGTTGGTTCAAGCTCACCAGCTGCTCCTAGGAAACCCTATACAGGGTCACTATGGGTTAGAACCAACTCTACAACACTTAACAACAACAGCAATCGAAAGGTGTGGACTCCTGGTGTGCCACTATAGGATAAGCACTGAACTGTGAACCACAAGATCTGTGATTCAGACCCAACCAACAGCTCCTTGGAAACCCTGTACAGGGTGGCTATGGGTTGGAACTGACCCAATGGCATTTAACAAATACACACACACACACACACACACACACACACACACATATACAATGGTGAAGTTGGCCCAGGATTGAGCAGTGTTTCATTCTGCTGTGCATAGGGTCGCTAAGGGTCAGTACTGACTCGATGGCACCTAACAACAACAACATGCATATATATGTATATATATGTGTTTGTGTGTGTATATATATATTCTTGGTGTGTCACTATAGGATCAGAACTGGACTGTGAACCACAAGGTCAGTGGTTCAAACTCACCAGCCAATTCTCAGAAACACTATACAGGATGACTATGAGTTAGAACAGACTCGATGGAACAGAATGCCTTGGGTTGAAAATGACCTTGCTGTCCAACGCATTATCCTGCAGTGCCACACTAGGACTCTCTCTCTCTTTCTGTCTCTCTCTCTATATATATATCCACGACTTGTCTCTCTTTCTAAGTCACCACTGTGGTGGTTTGAGTGTTGCTGTAGTTCTGGAAGCTCTGTTGCCATTTTTTAAATACCAGCAGAGTCACCCACGATGGATAGGTTTTAGATGAGCTTCCAGATTAAGACAGATTAGGAAGAAAGAGAAATGGCCAACTTTTTAATATTTAGTCACACAAAACCTTATGAATAGCAATGGAAAACTGTCCGAAAGCACCAGAATACTGGATATTGAAACATGATGAAGCACACCAGAATATTGTCTGATATAGTGCTAGAAAATGAGCTCTGCAGGTTGGAAGACACTCAAAATACAAGTGGGGAAGTGTTGCCTCCTCAAAGTAGAATTATCTGTGATGACCTGAACAGAGTAAAGCTTTTCCTGATGCAGCACAATTAAAAATGAGGAAAAACTACTGTAATAGCCTTAATAATTAGATCATGGACTGTATGAAGTATGAATCTAAGAAAATTGGAAGTTGTCGCATATAAAATGGAATGCATAAGCATTGATAGAATAGGAATTGGTGAGTTGAAATGGACTGGTATTGGCCATTTTGAATCTGACAATCACATGGTTTATTATGCTGGGAATGACTAATTGAAGAGGAATGGCATTGAATTCATCATCCAAAAGAACATTTCAACATCTATCTTGAAGTGCAACACTGTCTGTGATAGGATAACAATCATATACCTACAAGGAAGACTAGAGTCCTGGTACAGTGCTATGCGTTAATGTCCTGGACTACAAAGTCGGTTTGAATAGCAGGGTCAATAGTTCAAGCTCACCAGCTTCTCCCCAGAAACCCTGTACAGGATTGCTATGAGTGGGAAATAACTAGACAGCACTCAACAACAGCAACAACAATAAGGAAGACCACTTAATACAAATTTATGCAACAACTACTAAAGCCAGAGATGATGAAATTGAAGAATTCCACCAACTTCTTCAGTCTGAAATTGATCAAACATGCAATCAAGATGCATTGATAATTACTGGAGATTGGAATGCAAAGGATGCAAACAAACAGGAAGAATCACTAGTTAGAAAATATGGCCTTCGTGATAAAAATGTGGCTGGAGATCACATGACAAAATTTTGCAAGACCAGTAACTTGTTCATTGCAAATACCTTTTAAAATAACATAAAAAGACAACTATATACTCAGACTTCACCAGATGGAATACACAGAAATAAAATTAACTTCATAGGTGGATAGAGACAGTGGAAAATCTCCATATCATCAGTCAAAACAAGGCCAGGAACAGACTGTGGAAGAGACCATCAATTGCTTATATGCAAGTACAGGCTGAAGCTGAAGAAAATTAAAACAAGTTCAAGAGAGCCAAAATATGACCTTGAACATATCCAACCTGAATTTAGAGATCATCTTAAAAACAGATATGAGGCATTATACACTAATGACCAAAGACCAGAAGATTTGTGAGATGGCATCATGGACATCATACAAGAAGAAAGCAAAATATTATTAAAAATATAAGAAAGAAGAAAAAGACCAAAATGGATATTAGAAGAGACTTTAAAACTTGCTTTCCAGCAAAAGAATGCTAAAACAAATGGAAAAATTGAAGAGGTAAAAGAGCCAAATAGAAAATTTCAAAGGGCAGCTTGAGAAGATAAAGTAAAATATAATGAAACATGCAAAGATTTGGAGTTAAAAAATTGAAAGAACACGCTTCTTGTTTCTCAAGCTGAGCGAACTGAAGAATAATTTCAAGCTTCGACTTTCAGTATTGAAGGATTCCCTTGGCAAAATATTGAGCGATGCAGAAAACATCTATAGAAGTTGGAAGGTATATATGTCACTTTACCAAAAAGACATTGTAAGTGATCAGCCATTTCAAGAGGGAGCATATGGTTAAGAGCCAGTGGTACTAAAGGAAGAAGTCCAAGGTGCACTGAAGTCATTTGCAAAGAACAAGGCTCTGGGAATTGATGGAAAACAAATAGAAATGTTTCAGCAAACTGATGTGGCACAGGAGCCACTCACTAATTTGTGCCAAGAAATATAAAAGACCTGTCCAACTGATTGTAAGAGATTCATATTTGTGCTCTTTCAAAGAGAGGTGACCCAACAGAATGCAGAAATCTTCCAACAACATCACTAAGATCACATGCAACTAAATTTTACTAAAGATAATTGGAACATGGCTGCAACAGTACATTGACAGGGAACTGCCAGAGGTTCAAGCTGGATTGAGACAAAGACAAGAAACAAGGGCTATCATTACTGATGTCAGATGTTGGCTGAAAGCATAGAATACCAGAAGTTGTTTACTTGTGCTTTATTTACTTTGCAAAGGTTTTTGATTGTGAGGATCATGACAAACTATGGACAACATTCTGGAGAATGTGTATTCTGGAAACTTAATTGTGCTCATGAGGAACCTGTGCATAGATCAAGAGGCAGTTTTTCTAACAGAACATGGGAACACTGAATAGTTTAAAATTCTGAAATTGTGTGCTCCAGGGTTGCATTCTTTCACCATACTTCTTCAGTCTGTATGCTGAACCAATATGAGAAGCTGAATTATATGGAATAACAAAGCAAAACAAAAAAACCGATGGCATTAGGATTCCAGGAAGACTCATTAATAACCTGTGATATGTAGATGATACTGCATTGCTTTTTAAAAGGGAAGAGGACTTAAAATATTCATTGATGAAGATCAAAGACCACAGCCTTCAGTATGGCTTGCACTTAAGTGTAAAGAAAACAAAAATCCTCACCAACTGAACAATAAATGTTGTTGTTGTTATGTGCCATCGAGTTGGTTCCGACCCATAGCGACCCTGTA
>NW_006408548.1:17830794-17836371 GCF_000296735.1 Chrysochloris asiatica | reverse complement strand
CGAACCTCAAGGTCAGCAGTTTGAAACTACCAGCTGTTCCGTGGGAGAAAGATGAGGCTTTCTGCTCCCATAAAGATTTCCAGCCTCGGAAACCCTGTATAGGGTCGCTATGACTCGGAACTGACTCCACGGCACACAACAACAACAACAACAACAACCACATTTTAGGTAGCCAATGTCTAAGTTACCTATCCCTATCAACCCTGTGTACAGAGGGGATGGGAATGATCCTTGCTGTGAAGATTCCTTCCCTCTTGGTTGGTATTTTAAAGTACTACGTCCATAAGTATAGGCCAAGTTCATCAAATTGTAGCAAATTATACTTGTTTTCTTTATTAAAAATTTTTTTTTCCCTTTTCTTTCTTTCTCTAGTTGAGCTCTGATCATCCAGCCATTGAAGTTAGGTCAGATGGGTACTGTTTGCAAGTATGGGTGTTCCTGTACATCTCACCTCACTTCATATCTGCTGGACACTTCACTCTCTGTTCTAGCCCTTTGTGGCCATGTCCCTGTCCATAGGCTTAGGATTCCCCAGGTCTCACCATACTGCTGCCAACCAGGTCTCACCATACTCCAGGTTGATAGGAGTCTATTGAACGTGGTCGGACTCAGCCACATCTTCATTGCTGCTTTCCCCCCACTTTTCCTCATCAGTAAACCAATGTGGTCACCAGCAAGATTACATGCCTGCTTGTGTATTCCATTTAAGTTCAGTCTTGGAAGGGGGTTTACCCTGAAGGGACTTGATTGCTTGCCTTGATGCCAAGCCATGGTATTTTCAATAACCTCATATGTATGTGAAAGTTGGGTAAAAAATAAAAAAGACTGTAGAAGAATTGATGCATTTAAATTATGGTTTTGGAAAATAATATTAAAATACTATGAATTGCCAAAAGAACAAATAAATCTGTGTTGGAATAAGTGGAGCCAGAATGCTCCCTGCAAGCTAGGATGTTCAGATGTTGTCTCTCATACTTTAGACATAGAATCAAGAGGGATCAGTTCCTGGAGAAGATATCATGTTTGGTATAGTGGAGATTTGGAAAAAAGAGGAAGACCCTCAAGCAATGGGCTCAAGTCTAACAATGGTTTTGAGGTTGGCCCAGGATAGGGCAGTGTATCGTTCTGTCATGCATATGTTGTTATGAGTCTGGACTGACTTGAAAGCACATAACAAAAGCATGTACATATATATCCAAAAGGTCTGTTTGAAACACAAGATTGGCAATTCTAATTCACCGGGTACTCCTGATACTATTCAGTATCACCATGAATCCGAACTGACTGGATGGCAGTTAACAACAATCGAAAGTCATGTGATTTAGAACAATCACCAGCTACACAGGAGAAAGATGTGGCAGTCTGCATCTGTACAGATTGTTGTTGTTGTTTAGTGCCATGGAGTCAGTTCTGACTCATAGCGACCCTGGATTGTGTTTCTGAGGCTTGAAATCTTCTTCGGAGCAGAAAACTTCATCCTTCTCCCAGTGAGTGGCTAGTGGGCTCAGGGAGTGGCACCTTGTGGTTCGCAATCCAGTGCTTATCATATGGAGTTAACAACCTTGGAAAACCTACAGGACAGTTCACTCTGTGCTATAGGGAAACTGTGAGTTGGAATCAACTTGAAAGCAATGGATTTTTTAATAGAAATAGATCATCAGAAATAAAGAAAGGTAAGAAAGGACATATTGCATTAGATAAATTTGCTGCACAAGACCTTTTTAAAGTGTTGGAGAGCAAAAGATGTCAGCTTGAGATCTAAGGTGTGCCTGACCCAAGCAAGCCTTGGTATTTTCAATAACCTCATATGCATGCAAAAGCTGGGCAGTGAATAAGGAAGACCGTAGAAAAATTGATGCTTTGGGGTTATGGTGTTGGAGGAGAGTATTGAAAGTGCCATGGGCTGCCAAAAGAACCAATAGATCATTTTGGAAGAAGTGCAACCAGAGTGGTGCTCTTGGAGGCCAAGATGCCAAACTTCGTCTCTCATACTTTGGACATATTGTCAGGAGGGACCAATTTCTGGAGAAGGATAGCATGTTTTGTAATGTGGAGGGCCAGAGAAAAAGAAGAAGACCCCCAACGAGATGGATTAGCCAAGTGGCAGCATCGATGGTCTTAAGTGTGGAAACAATTGTGAGGTTTGCCCAGGATTGGGGAGTGTTTCGTTCTGCTGTGTATAAGGTCACTATCAGTTGGTACTGACTTGATGGCAGTTGGTACTGACTTAATGGCACCTAAGAACAACAACAACAAAGGAAGAGGGGAAATACTTTTTATAGGATGAACTGTAGTTAGCAAAACTGGCAGCCGCAGATAATTTAGACAGCTATTATAAAATTCCCAGGAAATTAAAAAAAAAATCTATTAAAGCAGTGACCAAAAGCAAAGAAGTGAATAGAGATGATAATTAAAGCCCTGAGGTTGGCTGAAATAACAGGAATAAATGGTAAAGATAAGAGAGAAAGTCAAAACCTTAAAACAGTGCCAGGTTCATAAAAGGCAATCAGTAGTTATGTTTGGAATGAATGGGTAAATAAAGTTAAGGAAGACACGACTAGAAGCCAGAGTCTCAGCAAAAGAAGAGGAGGGGCATGATTAAAGAAGTTGGAACAAAGGTGAAATGAACTAAGCCAAGAATGAAGGGAACTTCCAGCAAGAGTAATGTCATTAGAGTGAAATTCTGCATGGAGATATTTTAGGATAAGCAGATTACTGGCAACTTTTGAAAGAACAGTTTACAAAGAATGGTAGAGAACCAAATTATGAGGTAGCAAGTGAATGAGTAATAAAGGAAATGGGGAAAGGTTAAAAAGTGTTTTTTTTTTTTTTTTCAAGTGAAGAAGCAAGAGAGGTAACTTAAGTACTATTATTGCAGAGAGAAGTTTTTTACATGGAGAATTACAGGAAACAAGGAAGGAAAAGATGACCCTACGTTACTGGCTAAGTTACACTAGTTTTGTGTTGCTTTGGACTTTTTGGTCACTATCATTGCCAGTCAGAAAGTAATTGATTTCATTGTTACACTGGGACCAGCTGAAACAATGGTGACCAAAATAATGCAAAAATGCATTTTTCAATGATGCAAAAAAGGTTTTCATATTGGTCTGCAATATCAGGGAAACAGCTATTTCAATGCTACATAGAATTCTTGTCGTAGGCTATCTATTCTGTTTCTCTGTCTCTTTTTTTTAGCAAACTACAGAAAACTTATATTAATGTTTCCAAAAGGAAGTAAACATTATCTGCATAATTTGAAGTTGAGTGTTCACTTTCCTGATTGGGAGAGGAAACAAAAAGAGGCATGATTTTTGTTCTTAGAAAGAAAAATTTACCAGCCACTGTGCCAAAGTTCATTTTGCCAATTCTTTATAAACTGTTGCTGCTGTTAAGTGACTTCATGTTATTTTCTACTCATAGTAACCTTGCGTGCAACTGAATGAAATGTCTGGTCCTGCAGCAGCCCATCAAAACATCGCTATGTTTGAGCCTATTGTAGCAGCCAAAGTGTTAATCTATGTCACTAAGGGTCTTCCTCTTTGTTGCTGATCCTCTGCTTTGATAAGCATGATATCCTCCAGAAATTGGTCTCTTTTGATATCATATCCAAAGTATGTGAGAAGAATTCTTACCATCTTTGCTTCTAATGAGCATTCTGGCTGTACTTCTTCCAAGACAGAGTTGTTCATTCTTCTGGTAGCCCATGGCTTATATAATATTCTTTACCAACACCGTAATTTAAAGGCATCGATGCTTCTTCAGTGTTCCTTATTTCTTGGCAGCATGGCCCGCTTACCTGGGAAATAGGAAGGTGTAGCTCAAATACGGATGGTGTGGGGTGAGGGAGGTATGCCTGTGTCCTCTGAAAGTAGCTTGTACTTTAGACAAGGCCACAGTCTTTCCTACAGTTCAGCCATTGTTAGATCCAATAAAGGGAAATTTGGAAGATTTTCGATGTCACTCTTCTCCAGGAGGATTTTGGTATAAGCTTTGTTCCACTCAAACAAAATTAAAACATTACTCCTGTAAGTGTACATTAAAAACTACGGATTTGTCCTATAGGAGAATGGAAACATTTATTCTACATTCTAAACAAATGCTTACTATATGCAAGGACAAGTCAAAGTTACACAAAAAGTATCATGATGCACTAAGAGTCATTCAAAGGAAGGATAAGAAAGCTGCAGATATTGACATACTGAGTTTTAAGAAGTTTTTATAATTAACATATATTTAATATCCTAATCTCACTTAATCTTCTTTGCAAGACTAAGAAGCAAATATCATTACTCTCTCTTAATACATGAGAGAAATTGAGAATTAGAGAAACTAAGATTTAATATGGGAGAATCACATTTTTCTTAACTCTGACATACCTGTGAGAGATACTACTAAATGGATCGTTCAAGACAGTTTGAGTAATTCCTAAACACTTTATAGAGGTTAAAATTTGGCCACCTTTACAGTTAGGGGTCGCTGTGTGACCTGACCTAGTAATTAAAATGTAAGAAGAAATCCTTTTGTGAGACTCTGGGGAAGCTTTTGCATACTTTTCCTGTAAAAAGCCAGATGACAAATATTTTTGGTTTTAGGATCATATCATCTCAGAAACAATTATTTAACTCTGCCCACATGTAGACTGAAAGTGAGCTCTGGTAGTGTAGTGGTTACGAGTTGGGCTGCTAACCTCAAGGTCAGCAGTTCAAAACTACCAGCTGTTCCCTGGGAGAAAGATGAGGCTTTCTACTCTTGTAAAGATTTACAGCCTCGGAAACCCAATGCAGGGTTGCTATGAGTCATAACCGACTCCAAGGCATATAACCACCACCACCAAAGATATAACAAATGGGCAAAGCTGTTTTCCAATAAAGTTTTATTTACAAAGAAAAAGCCATAGTTTGCTAACCCATGGTTTAGCAGGTTTGCAACTTATTATTGAATGAAATTATCTCTAATAGTCCATAACTGCCCATCCAATATTATCATCACATTGAACAATTTGAACAATTAGTAAAACCATTCTCAAAATAATAACTAAAATAATCTTTTAAAAATATAAGCCTTATTATGTCATTCTCCTGATTGGAATATTTTGGAATCAATTGATGGCAATGGGTTTGGTTTTCTTGGTATAGTCATGGGTTGTTGTTTTTAGCTGCCATTGGGTTAGTTACAATTCATATTGACCTTAAGGTATCACAGGAGGAAACACTGATGGACCCTGTGCCATCCCCACAATCATTGCTATGTTTGACCCCACTGTTGAAGCCACTCTGTCACTCCACATAATGGAGGGTCTTCCTTTTTTCATCGACCCTGTACCAAACATGATGTACTTATTTGTATGGTGATGGTGGTTGTGTGCCATGAAGTTGATTCTCACTGATACCCACCATGAATATGGTTTCTGAGGCTGTAAATCTTTATGGGAGCAGAAAGCCTCATCTTTCTCCCATGGAAAGGCTGCTAGTTTCGAACTTCTGACTTTGAGATTAGCAGTCCGACTTGCTACCTCTACATTACCAGAGCTCCTGTTTTATTTGCATGTTGTTTTGTTAAGTACATTGAGTTGATACA
>NW_006408548.1:17829860-17830369 GCF_000296735.1 Chrysochloris asiatica | reverse complement strand
CACTGTCCAACTTTTTCATGTGTTGAGATTATTGAAAATACCATAGCTTTGGTCAGGTACACATTAGTACTCAAACTGACATCTTTGCTCTTCAATACTTTCAAAAGGTCTTCTGCAACAGATTTGCCTAATACAATACATTGTTTGATTTCTTGACTGCTGCTTCCATGTTTGTTGATGGATGATCCAAAAAAAAATTGAAGTATTTGACAACTTTGGTCTTTTCTCCTTTGATAAGAATGTTGTTTATTGGTCCAGTGGTGAGGATTTTTGTTTTCTTTACAATGAGATGCAATCCATACTGAAGGCTATGGTCTTCGATTTTCATCAGTAAGTATTTTAAGTCCTCTTCACCTTCAGCAAGCAAGGTTGTATATTCTGCATATCGCAAGTTGTTAATGAATCTTCCTCCACTCTTTTTTTTTTTATTAAATGTTTTTATTTTGGATTGAGTGAAAGTTTACAGGGCACATCATCAGCTTCACATTCAACCATTCATATAGCTTGTT
>NW_006408548.1:17822807-17828025 GCF_000296735.1 Chrysochloris asiatica | reverse complement strand
AATTTTCTTTTCAGCTCTTGTACTTCCTCAGTTCTTCCATTTGCTTTATTATCTCTATGCTGGAGAGCAAGTTTCAGTGTCTCTTCTGAAATCCATTTTGATATTTTCCTTCTTTCTTGTCTTCCTAATGACCTTTTTCTTTCTTCATGTATGATGTTCTTGATGTCATCCCATAACTCTTCTGGTCTTCAGTCTTTAGTGTTTAATGTATCAAATCTGATCTTCAGATTATCTCTAAATTCAGGTGGGATATATTCAAGGTCATATTTTGGCTCTTGTGGACTTGTTTTCATTTTCTTCAGCTTTTCAGCTTCAGTCTGAATTTGCATATGAGCAACTGATGGCCTGTCCCACATTCTGCCCCTGGCCTTGTTTTGGCTGATGATATGGTTATTTCCCACCTTTTCTTTCTACTGCTATTGTCTATTTGATTTCTGTGCATTTCATCTAGTGAGGTCCATGTGTAAAGTCATCTCTTATGCTGTTTAAAAGCGATATTTGATACTAAAACTCAAAGGGAACACATGAGCAGCCATGAAAGCTTGCTGACAACCACATTGGTCTACTGGTGAGTGAAAGAGGGGGAAAGGCAGCAATGACAAAATGGACTGAATTCAGTCTTGTTCCATAGACTCCCATTGACTTGGAGATGAGAGAGAGAAGAAGAAGGGCTAGTTGGTCTGAAGTGTAGTGAGACTTGGGGACACCTGAGCCCATGGACAAGGACATAGCCACAGAGGCTAGAGCTGAGAGTGAAGCATCCAGCTGATAAGAAGTGAGGGGAGATGCACAAGAACACCCAAACTTGCAGATAGTACCCATTTGACCTAGCCTAGATGGCATGATAATGAGAACTCAATTAGAGGAAAATAAAAAATAAAAAAACAATTTTTGATAAAGGAAATGAGGGTAAATTGCTATAACTTGATGAACTTGACCCATAGTCATTGAGGTTTTACTAAGTACCATCAGGTCAGTTCTAACCCATAGCAACCCTATGTAGGGTTTCTGAGGGCATCCATTGCTCCCAGGGTAGCAACAGCTCCATGGCCAGTCCTTCGAGCACAGAGAAGAGAAGTTTCCAGGCCAATGCGCCAGAAATGCTACTGGAGTCACTTTGAAGGAGTTACCAATGCCATGCGGGTTGTAACAAAGTAAGGGCTTTATTGTGCTAGCACGTGGCTCAGTGGATTTGTAGCCAGAAGTTGAGCCCCATCTTCCTGATGTGAGATTATTTTATAGGGAATAGGGGTACATACATGAGTTTATTTGGGATTGGCTAGCAGGGGCCAACAGCTTGACAGGGCTACCTGGGATTGGTTGGCTCAGACATATGGTGGGGAAGGATGTATGAGCATACAAGCAAGCAATTAGAGAAGCTGAAGCAGGTGAACATTTGCTCGGGGCTCTGTTCCTTCCCAGAGGTGGGTCAGGAACAGGAGATTAGCCTGGGGAATCACATGAAACTGAGGGGGTCTGTTGCTTATTTTCTGGAGTGTGCACTTTGTTCCAGAAATGAGCTATGTGCCTGGGTGACATAAGGGCCACCACTTATTTCTGCAGGCCTGCCTGCCTCACTTGCATTTCAAACAGCTTTGCAATCTGATGCATTAACCCACAGCGCCATACCAAGACTCCAGTCATGGAGGTCGTAACTCTAAATACCAATAGAGAGGGAAGGAGTCTTTACATAAAGTATCGATGCTATTCCCTCTGTACACAGGGTAGATAGGGATGGGCAACTTAGGCATTGGCTACCTAAAATGAGGGGGTGATGGAGGCATGAAGTGACTGGCTTACAAGGTTTCAAGAGTGTGTGGAGGAAGAACGAATAGTTTAATAATGTGTGGGGGAAGAAAGAATCCCCACTGAATAGTCTTCATTTTGTCTAGATGGATCTGGTTAAAAGAGGTGGGGATAAGAGTCTTATGATTCAATAGTGAGTAATAGTTATCATGACTAACTGCGACTGTCACAATTGTAAAGGTAGCAGTTTTGTAACAAAAAAGTTTTACAGTCCAGAAACAAAGGACCCTAGGACCATCAAGGGAGAGGAGAACAAATGGAATGAGAAACCTTATCCAGAGAAGCAGTGACACCAGAGATGGAGGCAGAGATGGGGACATGGAGAGAGGAGCAGCTGAGGACTCTAGATTCATGGGAAGAGAGGGACAAGAGCTGGCAGTCAGAGGCAGAATTGCAGAATGTGCCCTTTGGTGGTGTAAATTATTATGTATGCCTGAGTGTTTAAAAAAAAAAAAAAAAAAAAGAGCTAAAGTGAATAGAGAGAAATACTGTTACCTGCTGGTACGTGCATTGTAATGAAACAAGGTGTATGATTTGTTGAATGTAAAACTGAAGATCCGTCCTGTAAACTTTGACTCAATTCACAATAAAAGCTTTAAAAAAAAAAGCTATTTGACATGAACAACATTGGTTTTGCAGGATTCTATCATGAGATCTCTAGTATCATTTCTATTACCAAGGCCATCTTTTCTAACTACTGGTCCTTCCTATTTGTTTTCAACCTTTGCATTCCAATTGCCAGTGATTATCAATGTGGTTATCAGTGATTAATTCTTATTTGTATAGAAAGGCTCAATTCAAGTATTCTTCCCTTAAAGTTTTGGTAATTTTTTGTAAGTACACCTCAATCTAATTATTATCTCTTAAAACATCCTGCTATTTTTTGTTCTTAGCATCTACTACCATGGTTAGTTATATATCATTTCCATGTTTATTAATGTTTGTATTAGATTCTTCATCAGGTCTGGGACAATGATTTTGGTGCTTACATGTTGTGCAGTCCATAGAGAATATATAATAAGTATTTGTAAAATAATTGACTATTGTCACAGAAACATTCTGTTAACTTTTAGATATATAATTTTAAAGCAATTAAAAATTTTTTTAAAGTAATACACATTCATTGTTATTAAGTTAGCGAAACCAAGGCTTTTTAAAGGAGATTGATAAAGAAGAAAAAATGGCAAAGCTACTAAGAGATGAACTAAGAAGAAAGGGTCAGAATAAGACTGATTTGAACATGTGTCAATCTTGGCTGCCTTGACTTGAGCAGGAGGCTGGAGCAAGGAAGCTATTTTTCTGTCATGATAATAAGAATAACATGCAAATGAAGTGAATGGCAAGAGCTAGAGTTTAACAGGGTTTTGTCAGTAAGACCTCGCGGAGGCTCAAGGAAATAACCAAGGAAGAGTTAGAGGAGTTGGAGAAAAGACTAGTACTCAAGAGGAAAAGGGAGTCCCTTTGTGGTAAAAAATGGTTAAGTTCTAGACTAGTAACAGAAGATTTGGCAGTTTGAACCTATCCAGAGGCTTCTTGGAAAAAAGGTTTGGCAATTTGCTTCTGAAAGGTTACAGCTCTGAAATTCTTACAGATCATAGTTTTACTGGGTTTTCGTCTTAGAGGGAAACAAGTTGAGATTCTTGAACGGTTTGAGCAAAATTTTAAAATAGCTCTAAATTCTGGAGTGTTACAGCAGCTCCAGGTCTGAGAGTGTTACAGCAACTTTATATCCATCATTGAAGAAACCGAGAGGTGATGCAAAGTTTCAGGTTTATTAAGCCAGCTGGCACAGAGGAGCTAACTTTTCCAGAT
The DNA here is from genome assembly GCF_000296735.1 of Chrysochloris asiatica. Lineage (NCBI taxonomy): Eukaryota > Metazoa > Chordata > Mammalia > Afrosoricida > Chrysochloridae > Chrysochloris > Chrysochloris asiatica. Next base: position 17,824,407 of record NW_006408548.1, on the reverse strand, counting down.
TCTGAGCCCTGAGTGCATGAGGTCAGAATTGGGGAGGGGCTAGGTTGCGGACCTGTTTGAAGATAGGAAGGAAATCAGAAGATTGGTCCTGTTTGTTAACCTGATTAACATTCCAGCTTGTCTCCTGGGAAGAGAAGGCAGTGAATGTTTTTACATTTTCCTATTCAATATCATATCAAGGATACAGTGAGTCTATGAACCTGTTGGTAGGAGTAGACCTGTTGTTTCTCACTCTGACTTTGGTTTGCCCAGGTGATTAATACATCATGCAGTATCACAGTCATATTGTCTCACCTTAAGAAGCAGATTAACTTAGAAGCTAATGATTTATAGGAGAGCTTTAAGACTTCTTTCTAGCAAAGGCCTCTTCAAATGCCCTGGGATGAGCTTAGACATTTTGTATTTGTAATTTTATCATTTTGTTCTTGATGAGAGTCTCTCAAATTGCATAAACTTTAGCTGTGGTTTAGATGCTGAACTGCAAGGTCAGCAGTTCAAGCCTAGCCATGGGAAAAAGATGAGGCTGTCTGCACCCTTAAAGATTTACAATTTTGGAAACCCTCTATAGTGGTCTGGTAGCGTAGTGGTTACGAATCGGGCTATAAACCTCAAGGTCAGCAGTTCGAAACTACCAGCTGTTCCGTGGGAGAAAGATGAGGCTTTCTGCTCCTGTAAAGATTTACAGCCTTGGAAAACCTGTACAGGGTCGCTATGAGTCAGAACTGACTCCACGGCTCATAACCACCATATAGTTGTCTGGTGTAGCACTGTGAGTTAATGCATTGGACTACAAAGTCAGTTTGAATTGCAAGGTTGGTGGTTCAAGTTCACCAGCTTCTCCTCAGAAACCCTATACATGGTTGCTATGGGTCAAAATGGACTTGATGGCACTTAACAAAAATAACATATAGTGGTCTGCTTTAATTTGGAATCAACTCCATGGCAATGGGTTTAGGGTTTTCTTTGCTTGTTTGTTTTTTGTTTTTATGCTTTACAGAGGACAGACACTGGACTACTAACAGCAAGACACTTAACAGTAACAACAACAACAACAACACAGATTTGGCAGAGCTGGATTTTCTGTTTACTTGTGGCAGAAATAACCTATGTATGCTTAGGGAGACTTAAGCAACCTGGTACCATAATGCCCGATGAATGGTCTACAATTCAAACCCACCATCTGCTCTGTAGGAGAAAGATGAATGCTCTATGCTCCCAGAAGTATTTATAGCCTTGAAAACGTTATTTGGGTCACTAAGAATCAGAATGAACTTAATGGAAGTGAGTTTGTAGAAGGAAGGAAGAGAGAGAAAGGAAGAAAACCATACTTTATTCTTGACCCCAGTGGTAACCACTGTTAACATTTTGTATCTATATGAGATTCATATAAAAAGTTTATGGAGAAATGGAATCCAAAGAAAAGAGATAATGGGATATTTTGAAGCCCCCCGTACATTAATACTTATTTCCAAATCACAGATATATTAAATGCATTACTGTTGTGTGCTGTGGAGTTGATTTCTACTCATAGTGACCCTGTATAGGGTTTTTGAGGCTCTAAATATCTACAGAAGGAGCTCTGGTAGCGTAGTGGTTACGA
>NW_006408548.1:17820940-17822538 GCF_000296735.1 Chrysochloris asiatica | reverse complement strand
ATATATAATAGATGAAAATGTGTATTAGAGATGAAAATTAGATTTGGCAGTGCCACTGATTCTACAGTCTCCTTTATTAAATAGTTGCTTAGCTTTATATACTACTGTTGGTTTGGTTGGTTATATGCTGTGGAGTCGGTTCCAACTCATAGTGACCCTCTGTAGGTTTTCTGAGGCTGTAAATCTTTACGGGAGCAGACAACCTCATCTTTCTCCTGCAGAACAACTGGTGGTTTCAAATTTCTGACCTTGAGGTTTGCAGCCCAACTTGTAACCACTATGCCACCAGAGCACCTTATAATGATGCTATAGTTTCTCCATTTGCAAAAGTAAGGTTTGGATTGGATAGCAAGAGAAACGCTAATGGTTTTTCACATTAATTTACAGATGAAGATCAGAGAGGTTAAGTGACTTATCTCAAATCATATTCCTAGTAGTGGTAGAACCAGACTTGAACTCAGGGTCTAGGTCATCAAATTTCATACTGTTAACAATCCTGAAATTCCCTCTAGCTCGGTGGTTCTCAGACTTGATTACAACTTGGGGAGTTTTTAAAAGTACTGACGCCTGCGTTCCATGACCAAAGATAATATTTAGTTGTTTTAGATTGTAGCCTGGGATTCAGGAATTTTAAAACTAAGGTTGAGACTCATCGTTATAGCTTCAAGATATTAAAATTACATGACTAGAAAATTATATTCTACTAAAAGCCTGGAAAATATTTCTGGTATAGATTGGCAAGTATATACAATTTATGAAGTTCATAGGTTCATCTCACAAAATTGCTTCTGTTTTTCAAGAGATCTTTGAATATACTAAATATTACTCTTTAACAATCTCTCACTTTTAGATGTCTGAGAATTAGCAATTTATGCCTCATTGATTACTTCATCAAATCAGCCCACACATTCTATTATCCTTTTATGCACTCAAGATGTTAGAAAATATACACTAAAAACAAATTGTGTTTTATCAGTAATCCCGGTAGTCAGAATAAAAATGGTGCCTCTCCTCCATCTGTCTCCCGTAGTATCATTCTGCCATTTCAAGACCCTTGAAAACATGTTTGCAAAAGTGTTGGTGGTAAATAAGTTGAGGAGAAGGGAAGAAGAGTATTTAATGTCCACCAATTCTTTAATTGGTGGTTGAAGTATTCTTCAAAAAGTTTGTGGAACAGGCATTTTATTTTTATTTCATTTTCCACAATATATCGAAGCCCCTCACATACTTTTTGAAGCCTCTTTGTATATACATATGAGGGAATTTCAAAAAGTTAATGACAAACTGAAATGAAATATAGATGTCATTGTTAGGTGCCATTGAGTTGGTTTCGATTCATAGCTACCCTAAGCATAACACAATGAAACACTGCCCCATTCTGCACCATCCTCAAAATTGCTGGTTTCCTTCAGCCCATTGCAGCTGCCACTATGGCAGTCCATATTATTGGGAGTCTTTCTTTTCTTCACTGACCCTCCAATTTACCAAGCATGATGTCCTTCTTCATAGACTGGCCCCTCCTGATAATATATACAGAGTATGAGAAACAAAGACTGGCCATCTTGGCTTCTAAGTAGCATTCTGGTTGTACTTCTTCA
>NW_006408548.1:17815808-17816915 GCF_000296735.1 Chrysochloris asiatica | reverse complement strand
ACAATTTCCAATTTTCTTAGATTCATACTTTGTACATTCCATGTTCTAATTATTAATGGTTGCTTATAACCGTTTCTCTTCATTTTGAGTTGTACCCCACCAGCAAATGCAGGTCCTGAGGGTTTTACACTCAGTCACTTTACTCCATTCACATCATCACTGTCAACTCTACTTTGAACACGCAGCTCTTCCCCATTTGCATTTTGAGTGTCTTCCAACATGAAGAGTTCATTTTCCAGCACTATATTTGACAGTGTTTCTCTGCTATTCATAAGGTTTTCAGTGACTGGATATCAGAAGCAGTTCATCTCTACTTCTTTTTAGCCTGCCTTTGTCTGGAAGCTCATCTGAAACCTGTCCACTGTGGATGACCCTGGTGGTGGTAGTGTGCCATGGAGTCAGTTCCAACTCATAGCGACCCTGATTAGGGTTTCTGAAGCTGTGACCCTGCTGGTATTTAAAATACCCATGGCATAGCTTCCAGAATCACAGAAACTCATAAGGCACTACAGTAGGACAAACTGACACATGAATGGTAGTACCTTTGATATTCTTCCCCAGCACCATAACTCAAATGCACCAATTCTTTTACAGCCTTCTTTATTCATTGCCTAATCTTTGCATGCATATGATGCTATTGAAAATACCACGTCTTAGGTCAGATACACTCTAGTCCTCAAACTGTCATCTTTGCTCATGAATACTTTTAAGAAGTCTTGTGTAGCAGATTTGTCTAAAGCAATGCATCGTTTGAATTCTTGACTGCTGCTTCCATGAATGTTAATAGTGGATCCAAACAAAATGAAGTATTTGATAACATCAATCTTTTCTCCAGTTATCATGATATTATTTATTGTTCCTGTGGCAGAATTTTTTGTTTTCTTTCCTTTGAGGTGTATACTGAAGGCTGTGGCCTTTGATCTTCATCAGTAAGTATTTAACTCCTCTTCACTTTCAGCAAACAAGGTTGTATCATATGCATATCGTAGGTTGTTAAATGAATCTTTCTTCAATCCTGAAGCCACATTCTTCTTCATATAATCCGGTTTCTCAGATTATTTACTCAGTGTACAGGTTAAATAAATATGGTGAAATAATATAACCTTG
>NW_006408548.1:17807165-17814288 GCF_000296735.1 Chrysochloris asiatica | reverse complement strand
TATCTATCTATCTATCTATCTATCTATCTATCTATCTATCTATCACCTATTGTATCACTTGCCAGCTGATGTTTTGCAAAGATATTTTCTTTGGTATGTTGACTTTCTATACTTTTCCCACACTGAAGAGTTTTAAGACCTCTTTAGATTGGGTAAGGTATTGTGTTAACTTCTGATCTAAGGTACATATGCAGTTATCCCCTTGATGAGATCTAATACAATGTAATCAATTCTATGATGAGGTCTGCTTTAAGCAGCCAATCAATTGAAAGGAAGCTTTCTCAGGGGTGTTGTCTACTTCTAATGTGCTGGATACTCAGACAAAATATGCTTGCTTTCTGCTGGGTTTAGATCTTGCATCTGGCTTGTCCTCTGACCTCTGGTTCTTTGAACTTGAGCCAGTGATCTTCTGTGTTATCTGTTGATCCTAGGAGTTGTCAACAATTATCTTCTTACCTGCCAGACCTGCCTGCCTGCTTACTGTCTGACCTGTTGATCTTGGTTCATCAGTCTTGTAGCTATGTGGATCACAGTCCCACAGACTTGGAATTAACCACTTCTACAACTGTGTGAGCCATTTCCTTGAAATAAACCTCTCTTTATAGATACATAAATAAGCTTCTCTAGAGAACCCAGCCTAAGACACCCTTCTTACATTTTATGTGTCTCCCTTTCTGTAAAGAATATGGTGCTGCTGGTTAATGCGCTGTACTGTAAAATCAGTTTGAACTACAGGGTTGGTAGTTCAAGCTCACCAACCAACTCAGAGGCACTTAACAACAACAACAAATCTCAATAAATACTTTTTGAAGGTTGAATGATTATAAATGATGGAAGATAGGTGGTAATTTTTCTCTCTCTCTATATATATATGGCAGTGATGGTGATGTGTTGTGGAGTCACTTCCGACTCATAGCGATCCTGTATAGGGTTTCCGAGGCTGTAAACCTTTATAGGAGCGGAAAGCCTTATCTTTCTCCTGTGGAACAGCTGGTAGTTTCAAACTACTGACCTTGCGGTTCACAGTCCAATTTGTAACCACTATGCTACCAGAGCTCCTATATATATATATTTCCCCCTCTTTTGGTATGTCAGATTTTCTCCACAGAGTTTGAAGAATAGTTAGCTGGCTATTCATCTATTAAAATTCCTCTCATAGATAGGAATCTGTGGAATAATTTGTTGTCTCTTAGAAAAAAAGAAGCATTGATTATAAGACATAACACTAAATTCATAATCACTATAAAACATTTTTTACATCAAATATAAAGTAGATACTAGTTGGATTCTACCTGTGGGAGAAGAAAGACTTTAAAAAAATACAAAAAAAACCCCCTGAATTCTTTGTCTCACAGAAATCACAGACTGGAGAGAGAAGACAAATAGCGTACATATACTTTTGGAAACCACATATTTTGAAAATGTGGACCATTTTATTTTCTTTGTCCTGTGGAAAATGGTAATGTTAGCATATCTCTGTATAATGATTCAAGGTATATAATCACAATGTACATACTTCAGAAGTCTTGAAAAATGGCCAAATATTGAGAAGTGACTTAGTTAATTATGATCTATAAACAAAATAAGATATTTTATTGCCTATCAATCTGACAAATATGTACAGTCTAGAAATACACAAAAAACTCTTTGCTAAATAATAAATAGGAATCACATGGTATTATGCAATAATTGCGATAATCTAAGAACTGTGCATGTATGTTAGTAAGTTAGAAAAAAGGCTTTATTCTTAAAAAAAATAGTGGAATGCAATAAAAGAATTCTCATGTCCTTTTCTTTGAAAAAAGGTAATAAATGTTTGATAGGAATAAAAAAAAATTGACATAGAAGTCAGCTTTATTTGATTTAAATTGAGATTTGAACCAAATTTGGTTCATGTTTAATGCAGATGATTTAAAGATAATTCCCTTATATTTTGTAAAATAAGATAAGTGAGCCTTTAAGAAATTAGGACTTGTGGAAGGATTCAAGATACACAGATTAGACTGACTCTCTAAAATCCTGAACTTACTATTGATTGACACTGAACATAATGAAAATAAATACAAATACTGTCATAGCCAAGGGATTTATGAACCGACAGGCATGGGAGCTTACAGGTCTACTTGTTTTTGCAGCATCTAAACTATAATTAATACTTCAAGCCCACAAAATGAGCGGGGTTAGAAGGCTTGGCTTCTGAAGAAATATTTTTCAGTGAAAGTTAAGACGCTGGTGAAATAGCTTCTTAAACTAGACCTTCCCTGGTAAATACCATAGTCTATGTAGTGATGAAACCTTGTTGGAAACTTTCAAGTGAGCTTTCAGAGCCAAGGTCAGTTTTCATTATACAACTAAAGTCAGCAAATTTTCAGGTAAGCTGACCTCATAGTTCGTGTGGGAGTATGGCCGTCTGGCTCCTTTTTTCAGAAGGCTGTTTTTTTAAATAAAGCAATCTGTCATTTTGGTGAACGATGCTATCAGTGTCGAGTTGGTTCCGAATCATACAACCCTATATAGGATTTCCTAGAAGCAGCTGGTGGGTTTGAACTGCTGACCTTGTGGGATGCAGTCCAGTGCTGATCCACATCACCACAGCAGATCTTCATTTCTTCTAAGGTCTTCCTTATTCACATGCATATGAGGTTGCTGAAAATATTATGACTTGGGTCAGGTACATCATAGTCCTCAAACTGACATCTTTACTTTTGTGCAACAGATTTGCCTAACGTAATACGTTGTTTGACTTCTTGACTGCTGTTTCCATGAGTGTTGATGTTTGATCCCAGAAAAATGAGTCACTGACAACTTCATTCTCCTTTCCATTTATATGGATGTTATTTATTGGTCCACTGGTGAGGATTTTTGTTTTCTTTGCATTGAGATGCAACCCATACTGAAGGCTGTGGTCTTTGATCTTCATCAATAAGTATTGCAAGAGTTGTTGTTGTTGTTATGTGCCATCGAGTCGGTTCCGACCCATAGCAACCCTGTATAGGGTTTCCGAGGGTGTAAATCTTTACGGGAGTAGAAAGCCTCATCTTTCTCCCGCGGTGCAGCTGGTAGTTTCGAACCGCTGACCTTAAAGTTCGCAGCCCGATTCGTAACCACTACGCTACCAGAGCTCCTTGCAAGAGTAGGAGATGAAAAATACGCATATGCATTTGTACAAGCTATGGGTGAGAAAATAGTGATCCATGAACTTTCCAGTACGTAGGTCCCCACAGGATATTTGTTGTTCTTTGGATAATTTAGACTCTGGACAATTCAGTGGGCATATGCGCTCAGGGAGCAATTGCTGAAACTATTTGATCCACAGGGATCTGTGGAAGGCCCACAGATGGTAAATATTGCATCTAAAGGTTATGAAGACCCCTCTATACAGAGAGGGATCTAAGAATCATGAGATATTTTCTACGCACAAATAAAATCAGGCGCTTGGTGTGAGAATGTTTGATTGTATTTGTCATTCAGGTAGTCCAGAAAAGAAATAGTTTCAGGCCTTTCACTTAATGTGAAGATGATTATTATGTTCCTGGTGTCATTTCTTTTTCTATATTGAGTAAGAGACTCCTAAGAACACAAATGTGAAGAAAAAAGTAAAAATTGCCTGCCCTTGCCCAGATACCTGCTGTGTAATGACCTCACCTGTTATTATTATTGTTATTTCCCCATTTGACAATGCTGCTTTGAAAGTGTTGCTACCTTCTGTAAATGACACTAACTGGGGATTTAAGAATATATATTCTTGTGAGAGGTGATTTGATTTGATTGCCAGCAAAGACTATTTGGAGCAGGCAATCTCTGGACTATTTGTATTCTTCCAGGTCTTAGTTTGAGCTTGATAAGTGTGGACCATTTCTTGCTAGTGTTTTGCAGCCTGGGGAATTTTAGTATTCTATTTCTTTGCATGTTTCTGGAAAGATGATTCAGAAATATATTTCATTAATATCTACCAGACTAACTGCTACTAAGTGGATTCTGACTCATAGCAACCCTGTATAGGATTTCTGAGGCTGTAAATCTTTATGGACAACGAAAGACTCATCTTTCTTCTGTAGAGCAGCTGGTGGATTTGAACTGCCAACTTTGTGGTTAGCAGTCCTGTGCTTATGCTGCAGTGCTAGCAAGTTTCCTATTAATATCTAAGGATGATTCATTACAGCTTTCGAGATTCCAGATGAAGCCTATTTAATGTTAACTGTCCTGATGTTAAACTGTAGGATAAGCACTGGACTGCTAATGGCAAGGTTGGTGGGTTAAACCCACCAGCAGCTGATTTGAAACCCTATACAAAATTGCTATGAGTCGGAACCGAATTGACAGCACTTAACAACACTCACCTAACAACACAGGGAGCACTGGTGGCCTTGTAGGGTAAGCATTGGACTGCTAACTACAAGATTGTGGTTCAAACACACCAGTTGAGGGATAAATATGAGAGTGGTTGCTCCCCCTAAAATTTATAATCTCAGAAACACTATATGGGGTCACTTTGAGTTGGAACTGACTGAATGGTAGCGTTTTTTGTTTGTTTGTTTTTAACCTTATATCTCACAGTCTGTGAGGGGTTAAAAAGCATTACTTGCACTCCTGACTTAAACAAACAAACAAAAGATTACAGTGAGACAATGTTATGGATGGGACTTGTTCATAGTGGATGCAATTCTACTCATTTTCAGTGTTCAAATAATTGAGAATTACCTGGGAAGGGCATTTTGTTATTTAAGTCAAATTAAGAATGTCCCTGTACCCATGGATGAAATAACTCCTAAACAACAAATTGTATTTATAATTTTCTGATGTATCTTTATAGAAAATGTGATAAGTAATGAATATGGATTGACCAACTAGTTCTGGCCCTTAACTCTGCACATCCTTAGCACTAGTGGACTCTGTAGATAAGCTATAAACAGAATATGTTGCTGTGATTGTGAAGTGCTGTCGAGTTGATTTGACTCACAGCTACCCTGTATAGAGTTTCTGAGGAGCTGCTGGTGGGTTTGAACTGTAGACCCTGTGGTTCTTAGTCCAGTGCTGATCCTACAGTGCCATACCAGGAGCCAAACAGAATATACCTTAAAATAAGTACCTATACAATTCCATGTAGCTGTTTAGGTGGGTTTTTTGAAGTCACAGGATGTAGAACTCTTCCAAACCAATGTTCTCACTTTCAGTATGAGGAAATTTCAAGTTTGTTATTAGCTGGTCTGACCCTGAATCTTGATGATAATAATGATGATGCCAACTAACATTGAGAGCATATGCAAAAGGATGTGTTTTCTAGACCTTATTTTATTTAATTCTCTTTAGCCTTGGGAAGATAGACTAATATCTTCAGCAGAAGTGGAGAATTGTAGATTTCATTTTTATTTATTTTACTTTAAAATTCAAATGCCATTGAATTAGGGTATCCTGAAAATAAACTAGATTATAGCTTGAGCCTTGAAGATTGAAGTCTTTTCTGCTTTAAATTGTTTGTTGAAACCATGTGTTTTCAGTTTTGGAAGGCATGTTAAAATAAATGGAAAAAAAGTTTGAGGTAATATAGATTTTGATAGTGTTTTGTCCTGTTGTGCATGGGGTCGCTATGAGTTGGTACCGATTCAATGTCACCTAACAACAACAACAGTAGGACATAGGAGTCCTGAGGAGACTGGTGCAGAGATTGGTGGGATGAGGCCCATTTTTTTCAGATTCAAACAGTTGTACAGACTCAAATGGCAGTATCACTAAAAGTCAGACAAAAAGTTCTCACTAAATCTCAGAGTTAGAGAATATAGGTGAGCAGTATATGTCCCATGGATCAAAAAGGGGTCAAGGAAGCATATATTCCTTCATCGGACTTATTCCATGATTTTGCTGCACATATGCTGCAGAATGTGCAATGTTCTGAGGAAAATTTGAACTTATGCCAAATACCAAAGAGACTTGAGCTAACAACTTCCAAGATAATATTTACAAATGAGGATATATTTACAAATGAGGATACATTATAGAAGTGAATAAAATATACAGTTGTTGCTGTTAGGTGCCATTGAGTAGATGCCAACTTATAGTGACCCTATACAAAACAGAATGAAACACTGCAAGGTGCTGTACAAACCTCACAATCGTTGCTACTTTTGAGCCCATTGCTACTGCCACTGTGCCAATTCACCATGTTGGGGGTCTTCCTATTTTTCTCTGAGCTTCCACTTTAACGAACATGATATCTTTCTGCCAGAACTCATCCCTCCTGACAATATGTCTGGAGTATGAGAGACAAAGGCTGACCATCCGGATTCCAAGGAGCATCTGGCTGTACTTCTTCCATCACAGATTCGTTTGTTCTTTTAACAGTCCATGGTACCTTTAATATTCTCCTCCACCATAACTCAAATGCATCAGTTCTTCTATGGTCTTCTTTATTTACTGTCCAACATTCATATGCATATGAGATTATTAAAAATATCATGGCTAGATCAGGTGCACCTTAGTCCTCACACTGACATCTGTGCTCTCGAATACTTTAAAGAGGTCTTGTACAGCAGATTTGTCTAATGCAATATGTCCTCTAATTTGTTGATTGCTGCTTCCATGAGTATTAATGGTTGATCCAAGCAAAATTAAGTCTTTGCCAACTTTGATCTTTTCTCCATTTATATGGATGTTGTTCATTGGGCCAGAGGTGAGGCTTTTTGTCTTTTTCACATTGAGGTGAAACCAATACCAAAGTTGTGGTCTTTGATCTTCATCAGTAAGTATTTTAAGTCCTCTACACTTTCAACAAGGGTGGCTATGGGTCGGAATCAACTTGATGGCACTTAACAACAACACAGTTTCAACAAGCAAGGTTGTATCGTCTGCATATCACAGGTTCTTAATGAGTCTTCCTCTATCCTGATGCCATGGTTTTTGTTTGTTTGTTTTTTCATATAATCCAGTTTCTTAGATTATTTGCTCAGCATACACATGGAATAAATATGGACAAAGAATATGGCTCTGGCACACACTTTGCTAATTTTAAACCACCCAGGGTTCCCTTGTTCTGTTTGAACAACTTCTCTTGGTCTATATACTAGCTCCTCATGAGCACAATTAAGTGTTCTGGAATACTCATTCTCCGTAATGTTGCCCATATTTC
>NW_006408548.1:17798517-17802815 GCF_000296735.1 Chrysochloris asiatica | reverse complement strand
CTCTCCACTCTAGACCTCTGTGGCTGTGTCACTGACCCTGAGCCCATGAGTCCCCAGATGTTGCCTCGCTACTGGCCGACCAGGTGTCCATCCGGGTTCACATATTCAGTTCTTTTATCTCCTCATTTTTTCCATTTGGTTTAGTATCTCTATGCTGAAGAGCTAGTTTCAGAGTCTCTTTTGACATCCATTAATTATATTCTTTCTTGCCTTCTTAACAACTTTTTGCTTTCTTTCTGTATGATGTTCTTGATGTCATCCCACAACTCTTCTGGTCTTTGGTCTTTAGTGTCTAATGCATTTAAATCTGTTCTTCAGATGATCAGTAAATTCAGATGGGATATGTTCAAGGTCATATTTTGTCTCTCCTAAACTTGTTTTAGTGTTCTGCAGCTTCAATTTGAATTTGTATTTGAACAATGGATGGTTTTTCCACAGTCTGCCCCTGGCTTTGTTTTGGCTGATGATATGGAGCTTTTCCATCATGTCTTTCCACAGATGCAGTCAATCTGGTTTCTGTTATTTAGTATGGTGAGGTCCACGTGTATAATTGTCTTTTAGTTGTTTAATGAGGAAGTCTTTGGTCTTGCAGAGTTCTATCATGCTATCTCAAGCATCGTTTCTATCACCAAGACCATATTTTCCAACTACTGATCCTTCCTCCCTGTTTCCAACCTTTGCATTCCCATCACCAGTGTATCTTGATTGCATGCTTGATCAATATCAGACTGAAGAAGTTAATAGAATTCTTAAATTTTATCATCACTGGCTTTAGTGTTTGGTGGAAATTTTTAAATTATAGTGGTATTTACTGTTGTTCTTTGTAAGTGTATGGATATTATCCTATAACAGGCAGTTTTGTATCTCAAGATAGATCTTGATATGGTCTTTTTGATGATGAATGAGACGCCATTCCTCTTCAATAATGCCTAGGATATCAAAGTTAATGCATTACATTTTATTTTTGACAATTTCCAATTTTCCTAGATTCATACTTCATACATTCCATATTCTAATTATTAATGGATGCTGTAGCTGTTTCTCTTCATTTTGAGTTTTGAATCATCAGTAATTGAAAGCCCTGGAGGCTTTCCTCCATTTGTGTCATTATGGTCAATTCTACCTTGAGGAGGCAGCTCTTCTCCAGGAGTGTTTCTAGTGCTTTCCAATCTGGAGGGACTCATCTTCCAGCACTGCATCTGACAATATTCTGGTGCTCGTTGTTATGTTTCAATAGCCAACATTCTGGTGCTATCTGACAGTGTTCTAGTGCTAGTCATAAGATTTTCAGTGACTAAATATTTGGAAGTAGTCTGTCTCTTCTTTTTCCTAGTCTGTCTTCATCTGGAAGCTGATCTGAAACCTGTCCACCATGGCTGACCCTGCTGATATTTAAAATAGAGGTGTCATAGCTTCCAGAATCCCAGCAACATGCAAGCCACCAGAGTATGACTAACTGATAAATGAGTGGTACAAAATGTGCAGTAAACAAATCTTAATTGAAAGCTAATACAGTAAATCTGTTCTTCAGATGATCTCTAAATTCAGGTGGAATATGTTCAGGGCAATATTTTGGCTCTCTTAAACTTGTTTCAGTTTTCTTCAGCTTCAGCCTGAACTTGCATATGAGCAATTGAGGGTCTTCCTAAGGAACCCTGCATGCTGTGAGCTAGGCTTTTAACTGCAAGGTCAGCAATTCAAACTTACCAACTGCTCTGAGGGAGAAAGATGAGAATGTCTCCTCCTGTAAGGACTTACAGTCTCAGAAACAAAAACGTATGAGCTGTTCAACTCTGTTGCTGTGAGTTGGAATCAACTCAATGCTAGTGGGTTTAAAATCCCATCCTTCTCCATCAACTAATGCACTGCTTGTTGTTAAGATTTGGATAGTAATTCCACCAGTTAAATAAATGATTTAATTTCATGCGGCCAAGGGCATTATTCTTACTTGATTCATTTAATAAATAACAATTAGCATGCGTTTTAGTGAGATAAACTACATTGTTAGTTGCTGTTGAATTGGTTCTAGCTCATGTAGACCTTATGTTTAATAAAATGAAACATTTTCTGATCCTGTGATATCTTCATGATTGTTAGTAGTTTTGATCCAAAGGGATTTCATTGATGACTTTTCTGAAGTAGATGGCAGACCTTTGTAAACCCTTAGTCCATGTTCATAAAGATTTACTCGTATGTTTTCTTTTAGGAGTTTTATTGTTTTCACCTCTTATATTTAGAGGTATAGTGAATTTTGTGTTAATTTTTATGCATGCTGACAGGTAGAAATCCAAATTCATTCTTTTGCATATGCAGTCACAGTTGTCCTAGCACCATTTGTTGAAAAGATAATACATTTTCTATTGAATTGTTTTAGCACCCTTCATTATCATTGTGAAGGTTTACATTTGGACTCTCATTTCTATGCTGTTCGTCTACATGTCAATCCTTTGTCAGTACTACACTGCCTCTGTAGTATATTTTGAAAGCAGGAGATGTTAATCCTCCAACTTTGAACTTCTTTTTTGAGATTGTTTTGTCTATTCTTGTTCCCATGCATTTCAATATGAATTTTAGGATTAGACTATCAATTTCTGCAAAAAGAGGAGTTGCAATTTTAATAGGGTTTGCATTGAATCTGTATATCAAATTGGTAAATTTTACCATCTTAACAGTGTTAAGTATTCCAGTTCATACACATGGATGTATTTCTGTTCATTTAGACTTTCTTTAATGTTTTTTCATTAATGCTTCATAGTGTCCATATAAGTCCTATGCTTCTATTTTGAATTTTCTTCTGTGCTATTTTATTATTTAGGATTTTTTGATTTTCAGATTGTTCACTGCTTTGAATATTCTATTGGTATTATCTATATTAAGGAGCTCTGGTAGCGTAGTGGTGGTTACGAATCGGGCTGCGAACCTTAAGGTCAGCGGTTCGAAACTACCAGCCGCTCCATGGGAGAAAGATGAGGCTTTCTACTCCCGTAAAGATTTACACCCTCGGGAACCCTGTACAGGATCACTATGGGTCGGAACCGACTCAATGGCACTTAACAACAACAACAACAACATCATTTTCTATATTGATGGTATATCCTGCCACATTGCTGTACTCATTTATAATTTTGTGAATTTTTTTGTACTGAAATATTATCCTTTTCCCTATTTAATAACATTTGGATTCTTCCCAGTTTGGGAGATATTCTGAATACAACTTCTGTTATAACTGTTATGTATGCTATTTTTGGTGACCATAGCCTCTCAGTACACACAAGAGGGTTTCAAAGAATTTATAGAAAAATAGAATTAAAAGATAATGGGGGAGGATTTCTAGTGTGATAACTGACTATAACAAAGATAGGAGAGATCAAGTGAAGCAGATGCAGATGATAATCCTAGAACCCTGAGCTTCAGAGGAAAGGACAGAGAAGTAGAGTGAATTACTGACTTAGAGAGGCTGAACAGGGGTTCTGAGAAAGGAGATAGACAAGTGAACTGTCAGCAGGCCTGCCTTCGTGCAGCCATCTTGAACTTGTGCAAACAGCATTTGATCAGAGTAAAGGCCTGACAGTGTGGATACACACAAGTGGCTAGGGACAAGAAAGGTGTGATGCACTCATGTTTTCCACCCTCCCCTGGTATCCGGAGGCATAACCAGCTTCAACCCTCATCCATTCCCAGCACACCCCGTGCTCTGTTGGAGGTCTGAACAACACCTTTGTGAGTCAGGTGTACCACCACTATGCCTGGAGGCCCTGTGAAGTGACTCTTCAGACAGCAGAATGCTCAGAGTCAGTCTCCTGCCAGCCTAGACTAGCAGGAATTCTCATAACCAGTCACCCTGTTTGAAGTTGCCTTCTTGGCCTATACGTTTTCGTCTGGCAATAAAGACCCTGACATCAGTTTGCATGATGTACTTCTGGATTGGGTACAGTGACCATAAACAACACCAGATCTACAGGAAATCTATCTAGGGCTGGTCACACCACCCTCTCATCCTTCCCACCTCCTTGCCTGACAGGAGCTCCTTGCCTGGCAGGAACCCCCACAGTTTTTTCTTCTCTGAATCTGGAACCTGCCCTAGTGTTTTTCTTTCCTTCCTTCCTTTCATCTTCTCTTTCCCATCCCTTGTTTGTTTGTTTTTTTGTTTTGCTTTTTTTCTTGTTTCTTTTCTTTTGTTCCACTCTTCTTTTTGCTTTTTTTTTTTCCTGCTTGATTTTCTTTACTATTTCTTTTGTCACTATCTCTTTTCTCCTATCCTTTCCCTACTTTTGCTTACTGTGTTTATTATTTGTTTT
>NW_006408548.1:17792411-17797419 GCF_000296735.1 Chrysochloris asiatica | reverse complement strand
TCCTTGTAAGGATCCAAATATTATACTATTAGAGACAGCATTGTATTTCAAGATAGATCTTGCTTTTATTTTTATTTGTTTATTTTTATGCTGAGTTAGGTATTATTCCTCTTGAATTTGTCTTTTCTGGCATAGTAAACCATATCATTATCATACTCAAAATGGCCAATACCTGTCTATTTAAGCTCACTAATTCCTAGGATATCCATCTTAATGCATTCCATTTCATTTTTGATAACCTGGAAGTTTCCTAGATACATACTTTTTACTTCCATGTTCTGGTTATTAATGAATATTTGCAGCTGTTTTTTCTCATTTTGAGTTGTGCCCTATAAGCAAATGAAGGTTTTGAAAGGTCTACTCCATTCATGTCATTATGATCAACTTTATTTTGAGGAGGCAGCTCTTCCCTGTCATATTTTTGCATGCTTTCTAACCTGAGGGGCTCATCTTCTAACACTATGTCTGGCAGTGTTATAGTGCTATTCATAATGTTTTCATCTTCAGGTACTCTATCTGACAATGTCCTACTGCTATTCATAAGCCCACCTCTCCTTATTTCTAGTCTAAGTCATAAAGTTCTGCTGAAAACTGTTCATAATGGGTGACTCTGCTGATACTTAAAATATCAGTGGCAAAGCTTCCAGCATCACAGCAACACAGAAACCAACATAGCATGGCAAACTGGACTATAAGTAGTGGTTGATGATAATAGAAAAACTTAACAACTTGGTGAGAAAATTGTTGGAACTTATTTAATTGTTCAATGAAGTGTCAGGGTACAAGATCAACATACAAAAAAACTGTCAGGTTCCTTTACACTAATAAAGAGAGCTCAGAAAATGAAATCAGGAAAGCAATACCATTTACAATAGCCAACCAAACTAAGAAATACTTAGGAATAAATTGAGTCAGAGAAATAAAAGACCTATGCAAAGAAAACTACAAAACCTTACTACAAGAAACCAAAACATAATTGGAAGAATATACCATGCTCATTGATAGGAAGACTTAGCATTGTGAAAATGTCAATACTACCCAAAGCAATCTATAGACAAAATGCAATCCCAAATCAGATTTATATAAATGGAAAAGCTGATCATCAACTTTATATGGAAAGGAAAGAGACTCCAGATAAGTATTACTAAAACATTACTAAGCACAGCATTACTAAAGAAGAAGAACAAAAGAGGCCTATCAATTTCCGATCTCAAAACATACTACACAGCCCCAATAGTCAAAACAGCCTGGGATTGGTACAATGAAATGCATAGATCAGTGGAATGGAATTGAGAACCTAGTAGTAAATCTATCCAGTATGGTCAGCTGATCTTTGAGAAAGGGCCTAACTGTATTAAATGTGAAAAACATAGTCTCTTTAATAAACAGTACTGGCAAAACTAGATATCCATTTGCAGAAGAATGAAACAAGACATATCTCACATCATATACAAAAAACATACCCAAAGACCTAAATATAAAACCTAGACTATAAAGATGATCAATGAAAACATAGGGACATGCTTAGGTTTTTTGTTTTTGTTTTTTATATGACATACTAATTGAAAACACACAAATAGGAGAAGACAAATCAGATGATTGGTATTTCCTAAAAATTAAACTCTTATATGCATCTGAAGGTTTCCCCAAAAGAGTAAAAATAGAATCCAGACTGGGAAAAATTTTGTCAATGTCATATCAGATAAGATAACTTCAATATCTCAGCAGGAAAAAAGGAAATAATCAATTACAAATGTGCAGAGGATATGAAGAGAAACTTCACAAAAGAAGGCATTCAAGCAACCAACAAACATATGTAGAAATGCTATTAATCATTAGCCATTGCTGTTGTTAAGTGCTGGTTCTATCAGTTCTGACTCATAGTGACCATTGGAGAGATCCAAATTAAAGCAACGATAAGAAATCATCTCACTCTAGCATTAATAGCAAAGTTAAATACAAAACCAAAAATTAGCAAATGCTGGTGAGGTTATGGAATGACTGGAACCCTCATACACTGCTGGTGGGTCTGTACAATGACCCAGAAATCCATCTGCTTGGTATATATCCTAGAGAAATAAGAGTCAGAACACAAATAGATACATGCACATCCATGTTCTTTGCAGCACTATTCACAAGAGCAAAAAGGTGGAACCAACTGAAATGACCATCAAAGGAAGAATGGATAAATAAACTTTGGTATGTACACACTATAGAATACTGTCCAACATTGAAGAATAATGATGAAGTTGCTAAACAATACATGGCATGGACAAATCTGGAGGACATTAGGTTAAGTGAAATTAGTGAATCACAAAAGGACAAATATTGTATGAGACTATTACCACCACCATTATTGTAAAACAGTTAAGAAAAGGCTTTCTCATTAAAAGAAACATTTTTTTTTTTTTTTTAATGGGAGGGATATAAGAGGGAAGAGGAAGTAATTCACTGGCTAGAGAGTATACATGTGTTGATTTGGGTGAAAGGAAAGGCAATATACAACAAGGAGCACAGGAAAGATGAAGGCAAGAGGAGACATTGGAAGGAGTTCAAGAGTTGAAGGGAACAGAGGTAAATGCTGTTATATATACGATCCTGCAGTTACAGTGATCTATGGTAGGTGCATGATTACATAATCAGGTTGAATGGGGTGGGAGGGAGAGTCAAAGTATAAACACACACGTATATATGTTTGACAGAGGATATTTATACATGGAAGTCCTGGTGTGGTGCCACAGGATAAGCACTGCAGTTGGTTTGAGCTGCAAGGTTGGAAGTTGAAACTCACCAGCTACTCCTTGGAAACCCTATACAAGGTCACTATGAGTTGAAACTGACATTACGGCAATTCACCTTTGCTGCTAACATGTCCATGAATGTTGTGAGCGCACAGGGGATAAAATTATGAAATCTCCTTAGACACTACCAAACACTTTGAGGGAATTAATTGCTTCACCTGGAAGCTCAGTACCATAGTCTTGGAAGATATCATGGTCAGTTGGCATAATTTAGTTCACAAAGATGATGTTCTACATCCTTCTTTGGTGAATTGTGACTGTGATCTTAAAAATCCATGTGCAGCCATCTAAGGTGCAAGTATTGGCCTCTCTCTGTCCAGGGGAAAGAAGAGTGATGAAAACTGAAGATGCTTGTTGTTGTTGTTGGGTGCCATCAAGTTGGTACCGACCCATAGTGTCCTTATGCACAGCAGAATGAAACACTGCCCGATTGTGGGCCAAACTCACTACTATTGTGATACTTGAGTCCATCGATTCTGCCACTTGGCCAATCCATCTCATTGGGGGTCTTCCTCTTTTTCTCCGACCCTCCACCTTACCAAACATGTTATCCTTCTCCAGTTACTGGTTCCTCCTGACAATATGTCCAAAGTATGAGAGATTAAGTTTGGCCATCTTGGCCTCCAAGGAGTACTCTGGCTGCACTTTTTCCAACACAGATCTGTTGGTTCTTTTGGCAGCCCATGGCACTTTCAAAATTCTCCTCTAACACCATAACTCAAAAGCATCAATTCTTCTATGATCTTCTATTCACTGTCCAGCTTTTGATGCATATGACGTTATTGAAAATACCATGGCTTGTGTCAGGCACACCTTAGTCCTCAAGCTGACATCTTTGCTCTTCAACACTTTAAAAAGGTCTTGTGCAGCAGATTAGCCTAATGCACTACGTCCTTTGATTTCCTGACTGTTGCTTCCATGAATGTTGATAGTTGATCCAAGAAGAATGAAGTCCCTGACAACTTCAATCATTTCTCTGTTTATAAGAATGTTGTTTATTGGTCCAGTGGTGAGGATTTTTGTTTTCTTTACATTGAGATGTAATCCATACCAAAGGCTGTACTCTTTGATCTTCATCAATAATGCATTAAGCCCTTTTCACTTTCAGCAAGCAAGGTTGTATCATCTGCATATTGCAGGTTGTTAATGAGTCTTCCTTCAATCCTGATGCCATGTTTTTCTTCATATAACCCAGCTTTTCGGATTATTTGCTCAGTATACAGGTTGAATAACTATGGTGAAAGAATACAACCTTGTTGCACACCTTTTCTAATTTTAAACCATTCAGTGTTCCCATGTTCTGTTTGAACAAGTACTTCTCATGAGCACAATTAAGTGTTCCGGAATACTCATACTTTTCAATGTTGTCCATAGCTTGTCATGACCCACGCAATCAAAAGCCTTTGCGTAGTCAATAAAGCATAAGTAAACATAGGTAGTTCATCATTCTTTCTTCCTAGTCTGTCTTAGTCTGGAAGTTCATCTGAAACCTGTCCACCATGGGTGACAATGCTGGTATTTAAAATACCGGTGACATAGCTTTCAGAATCACAGAAACTTACAAGCTACCAAAAAGTATGACAAACTGACAGAGGAGTGGTGGTGAAGATGCTTGGAAACAATTAATCCAGTGATCTAACAGACCACATGAGCATCTGTCTCCATGACTCTGAGACCAGAAGAAGTAGATGGTGCCCAGTTAATTCAACCAACTGCCCTGAAAGGGATTACATTAGAAGGCCTTGGATAGAGTGGAAGAAAATGAGGAACAAAACTCAAAATCATATGAACAGACACTTCACCAAAGACCAGACTTACTGGTCAATTAGACACTGGTGGATCCTGAGACGATAACTATTGGTCATACTTGGAACTGAATTCACCCCAGTGACTCAATTGTCAGCCAAGCAATAGATAGATGTATAGTGGTGACAAAAACACTAGTGAGGTACACACACCATCAAATGCTTAACATTTTAAAATGAAAAAGGCAGCATTTTCTTATGGAAAATTTCAGAAATGTTGGGACAGAAGGAGGAGGGGAAACAAGAAACATAGGGAGGAAGCGTGATAAGTCATGTTACATTGACAGTTTTGCGTTCATTGAGATTAAATGAAGTGTATGATTGTTGAATGCAACACTGATAGCCTGGTCTCTAAATCTTCACTCAATTCACAATACGAAGTAAAAAACAAATAAAAGGCAA
>NW_006408548.1:17787991-17791432 GCF_000296735.1 Chrysochloris asiatica | reverse complement strand
AGAGAGAGAGAGAGAGAGAGAGAGAGAGAGAGAGAGAGACCCATTGTAGCACAGTGGATTACAAGTTAGATTGCTAACCACAAGGTCAGCAATTCAAATATACCAGCTGATCCATGGGAGAAAGATCAAGCTTTCTGCTCCCATAAAAATTTAGAGCCTCAGAAACCCTATACAGGGTTGCTATGAGTTGGAACCAACTCTATGGCACATAATCACTACCACCTATATATAAAATCTATCAGTGGATAAAGTGCTCTTTAGCTAACCAGAAGGTTGGTGGTTCAAAGCAGCCAGTTGCTTCATGATAGAAAGTTGTGGTAATCTACTTCTGTAAAGATTTATAGACTTGAAAACTTAATGGGACAGCTTTACCTTGCTCTCTAGGGTCAAGAACACCATACAGGAAGAAAGCAAAAATGTCATTAAGAAGACAAGAAAGAAAGAAAAGGTCATATTGGATGTCAGAAGAGATCCTGAAACTTTGCTTTCCAGCATAGAGATACTAAAGCAATTGGAAGAAATGAGGAGGTACAAGAGCTAAAAAGAAAATTTCAAAGGTCAGCTTGAGAAGACAAAGGCAAATATTACAACAAAATGTGCAAAGATCTGGAGTCAGAAAACCAAAAAGGAAGAACAACACACTCAGCATTTCTCAAGCTGGGAGAACTGAAGAAAAAATTCAAGCCTCGACTTTTGTTATTGAAGGATTCTCTGGGCAAATTATTAAATGATGCAGAAAGCATCAAAAAAGTTGGAAGGAATACACAGAGTCGCTGTACCAAAAGGAACAATAAAACAGCTATGTAGAGTCTACATCTAGTTTCTTATGTTGCATGAAAAGTACTTAAAAGATAGATGTTGTCATTCTTGTTTTTTTGTGCCGTAGTGACTCATAGTGACTCTTTGTAATAGGCTAGGGCTATAATAGCCCATAGGGCTATTCTTTTTGGGAATAGATTTCCAGGTCTTTACTCCTGTGAAATGATTGGTGGCTTCAAACAGTTAACCTTTCACTTAGCAGTTGGACAATTAACCATTGTATCACTGAGGAAACTACAGTTTAACTTAAATGTAAAGAAGTAAGTTTACAGATGTAATATTTATCCATATCTCACTTCTCTGATAAAAAAGATCATTTGAAAACTTGATGAAAAAAATGTGATGCAGTTCAACTTTTCGTGCTTGAATGGAATCTTAGTTTATTTGGGCTATCCCTGCAAAATTCCTTTTTGCATGGGAAGATAATGAAAAAGAAAGTCATGAACATATCTTTAAATGTTTTTAGGTGCCATCAAGTCATTCCAACTCATAGGGACGTGTGCAAAACAGACTAAACACTGACCAGTCCTATGCCATCATCATACTTGTTGTTATGTTTGAGCCCATTGCTGTTGCCACTGTGTCAATTCATTTCGTTGGGGGTCTTCCACTTCACCAGCCATGATGCCCATTTCTGTATTATCTCTCCTGATAGTATGTCCAAAGTATGAAAGATGAAGTCTAGCCACTCTGGCTTCTAAAAAGCATTCTGTCTGTACTTCCAACGTAGATTTGTTTGTTCTTTTGGCAGTCCATGGTACTTTTGATGATCTCTTCTGACACCATATTTCAAATGCAGTGATTAGTCTCCTGTCTGCCTTACTGATTGTCCAACTTTCACATGCATATGAGGCAGTTGAAAATACCATGGTTTGGGTCAGGTGCATCTTAGTCCTCAACTGGACATCTTTGCTCTTGAATACTTTAATGAGTTCTTATGCAGCAGATTTGTCTAGTAGAACATGTCATTGTATTTCTTGACAGTTGCTTTCATGAGTGTTGATTGTGGATCCAACCAAAAACTTTAATTAAAAACACATTTCAACACTGGAAGGATTTTGGTTCTATACTAGAAATGTAAAGGAAGTCAAATTTGAAGAACAATTGCTAAGCATATTAAAATTTGGGTAATTTGTTTTGTGGGTACTTTATAGAGCATTTGATTTAGCATGTTTGATAGAGATGATGCATTGTAGTTCCTTAATTTAAAAGTTAACCTAGAGAGAACAAGCAAGATGGCAGATCAGGTGGATGTGCAATGAGGAGCTCCATCAGCAACAACACATAATACCGGACCAAGCAGGCTCAGGGGATGGTCCCAGAACACTGAACCACATATAAAGGAATATTTAGAAGGTGGGAAGGCTTACAGCTAGGGGAATTTGTAGAAGAAACAAGAAATCCATTGATTTCTAATTCAAGATACTCAACCACTCCTGGACCCACCTTCTTAGGCACGATCAAGAAGGGGAATGATCAGAGCAGCTATGGATGCCTGACAGAACCACGGTGATAAAGTTCTGGACATTCTTTCATTATGTATATGTTCATTGGTTTATCACTGTCTGCGCACCTCCATTCTGGTGACTAGAGGGGGTGCCTGAGTCAGTGGATACCCCACCCCACCCCTGGAGAGTTATACTATGCATGTGCACAGATTTAGAAATTTAAAGTGATAGCTTCCACTTAAAACCAAACGGCAGTACAAAACGGCCACAACCAGCCCTGAACTGTTTATCACTAGGAAAAAGGCCTGAACAGGAATTGTGGAGTGGGACAGGAACACTAAAAATAAAATAGGCCAAAAATTAAATCCTGAGTTATGTCACCATGACCAACAGTGGCATCTTGAAATTTCTCAGGAAGAGGAGTGAAAAGGGAAGCCTATCTTCTGATCACATCTACCTAGAGGCAATCAGAAAGCATAAAAATACCAAAATACACACCCATCTAAGTATTAAGGCCACAGATAACTCCTGAACATGCCCCCAAACAAGAAACAGATGACCACATCAGCACATGTCCAGAAATGAAATAAATTGACTGAAGCAATGAGCTGGAAGTAGACCTACACTCCATACTGGAAGATGGGCAGGCTTTGGAAATGACCACATTAGTCTACTGGTGAGTGGAAGAGGGAGAAAGGCACCAATGATGAAATGGGCTGAGTTCAACCATGGTCCATTGACTCCCGTTGACCTGGAAATGAGAGAGAGAAGAGGAAAGGCTGGATGGTTCAAAGTGTGTTGAGACCTGGGGACACTTGAGCCCATGGACAAGGACATAGCCACAGAGGGCTAGAGCTGAGAGTGAAGCATCCAGCTGATATGAAGTAAGAGGAGATACACAAGAACACCCAAACTTGAAGACAGTACCCATTTGACCTAGCATCGACGGCTTGATAATCAGAACTTGACTGGAAGAAGATTAAAAGAACATTTTTAAAAAAAAGTTTTTAATAAAGGAAACAAAGGTAAATTGCTACAATTTGATGAACCTGACCTATATTCATGGCGGTAGTAACTCTAAATACCAACAGAGAGGGAAGGAGTCCTCACATCAAATATCAATGCTATTTCCTCTTGCCACATGGTAGATAGGGATGGGCAATTTAGACATTGG
>NW_006408548.1:17779505-17780501 GCF_000296735.1 Chrysochloris asiatica | reverse complement strand
CCTTGTGTATTGCCTTCCCTTTCCTCACCCAAACTATGATGTTACTATCCCCAACATGTACTTTACTGTCCCGTCCCTCCCACCCTTGGTAATCAACAACAAAAAAATATTCCCTCCCCTTTAGTATGGACATCTTTTCTTAAGCTTTTACAACGATGATCTCATGCAACATTTGTCCTCCAGTGTACAGTCAAATATCTTAACATTGTTTCCTCTCCTTTACCCCTTCAGCCTGTGTCTCAATCCCTATATCATAGAACCTTGTTAGTCCAAGGCTATGCAAATGTCACAGTCCACCTCTATTCTATTCAGCCCATGCATCCCTCCCAGAGTCTTTCCCCATATTCTCCTCAACCATTTTGTATTGCCCCCACTTCTATTTACTGCCCTCCCTGTTCCCCAAGTCAACATGTGTCCATCCCCTGACCTGTGAGTTAATGTCCCCTCCCTACTGCCCCTGGTAACCCTCAAAGAACTATTCTTTATTATGGAAATCTTTTCTTAAGTGTTTACTGTAATGGACTTACTTACACACTATCTGTCCTTTTGTGCCTGACTAATTTCACTCAGTATTATGTCCTCAAGACTTATCCATGTTATGTGGTGTTTTGCAGCTTCGTCGTTATTCTTCAAGGTAGCATGGTATTCCATTGTGTGTATGTACCAGAGTTTCTTTATCCATCCTTCTGTTGGTGGGCATTTGGGTAGTATCCAGTTTCTTGCTATTGTGAAAAGTGCTGTGGTGGACATTGGTGTGCATATATCTACTCATGTTCTGGCTCATATTTCTTGTAGGTATATACCTACAAGAGTAAAAGTTTTGCTAAATGTAATACAGAAACGGCTACAATCATACATTGACAGAGAACTTCCAGAGGTTCAAGCTGGATTCAGAAAAGGCCGTGGAACAGGAGATATCATTGCTGATGTCCGATGGATCTTGGCTGAAAGCAGAGAATATCAGAAGGATGTTTACCTGTGCTTTATTGACTACGC
>NW_006408548.1:17775811-17779405 GCF_000296735.1 Chrysochloris asiatica | reverse complement strand
AAAGTGTGTTGAGACCTGGGGACACTTGAGCCCATGGACAAGGACATAGCCACAGAGGGCTAGAGCTGAGAGTGAAGCATCCAGCTGATATGAAGTAAGAGGAGATACACAAGAACACCCAAACTTGAAGACAGTACCCATTTGACCTAGCATCGACGGCTTGATAATCAGAACTTGACTGGAAGAAGATTAAAAGAACATTTTTAAAAAAAAGTTTTTAATAAAGGAAACAAAGGTAAATTGCTACAATTTGATGAACCTGACCTATATTCATGGCGGTAGTAACTCTAAATACCAACAGAGAGGGAAGGAGTCCTCACATCAAATATCAATGCTATTTCCTCTTGCCACATGGTAGATAGGGATGGGCAATTTAGACATTGGCTACCTAAAATGAGGGGGCAATAAAGGCACGAAGTGACTGGCTTACAACGTTTCAAGAGGGAGTATAGTTTAAGAGTGCGTCAGGGGAGAAAGAGTTTCCACTGAATGATTTTCATCTTGCCTTGGTGGGTCTGGTGAAAGAGATGGGGATAAGATTTGTATGATTCAATATTGATTAATTGTCATCATGACCAATTGTGACTGTCACAATCGTAAAGGCAGAAGTTTTGTAACAAAAACAGGGGAGTGGTTAATTTTCAGTCCAGGAACAGAGGATCCTAGGACTATCAAGGGAGAAGAGTACAAGCAGAACGTGGGAACTTATCCAGAGAAGCAGTGACACCAGAGATGTAGTAAGAGATGGGGTCATGGAGAGGGGGAGTGGCTGAGGACTCTAGATTCATGGGAAGAAAGGGACTAAGAGCTGGTGGCCAGGAGCAGACTTGCAGAATGTGCCCTTTAGATGTGTAAATTATTATATATGCCTGAGTGGGTTTTGTTTTGTTTTAAAAAGAAAATGCTAAAGTGAATAGAGAGAAACACTGTGAACTGATAGTGCATGGAGGAGATTATAATCATTGTAATGAAACAAGGTGTATGATTTCTTGAATGTAAAACTGATGATCTGCCCTGTAAACTTTCACTCAATTCACAATAAAAACCTTTAAAAAAAAAAAAAAAAGAAAGAAATGACAATTTTTTAAAAAAATTTAAAACGTTAACCTAGCTCATAATTTCAAAGTTTAAAAAGTTCCTTGTGTTTAAGGACAATTTTCTTTTTTAAACCAAGCACTTCTATTTCTGTTCTCTTGCTGTATTCTTCCAATCTTTTTTGCCTGCCATTCTGTGGTTATTTCATTTTCTATGTTGAAGACTTCTCCAATATGTTGACCCCATAGTTTTGTCAGCTGGCTCTTTTTACAATTTCTTTGGGCTTTTTGTTGCACTTGTACCTGGTGAAGATTCCTTGCTTTGAAATTCTGATTTAGGACTACTTCCATTCAACTCTCTCATTAGTCTTGTAGAACGTGTTTTTGCTCACTGAAAATCTTCCCTGCTTTTATATTATTACCTGAGCTCTTTAGCTTCTCTGGTGAATCATTATAATTAGTGTTCTTGACACCAACACAGAAATATTCCCTCCTTTGATTTTCTGGTTTATGACTTCATTAATTTCCAATCCATGGTGAACAACAAAATTTTCTTCTTCTGCTGTCATTCCTAGAAGCTGAGATTTTCTGGAGGAGTCATTTGCCTGTTCTGACTTATTTCTCTGTGCATAGATGGAGTCTTTGTGTTCTGAAAAAAAAAAACCCTTACCATTTGATAATTACTTCACTTCCTGCTTACTCCTGACAATGACTATTATAATATACCCATCCCAACTTCTCATTTCCACTTGACATCTCTCTGTTTACTTTTCTCTAATAATGTTAGCTAATTTGCCTCTACACTCATTTTCTGATTTATTTCCCCTCCTAATCTTGGTGTGGCACTGTGGGTTAGTATGCTGAACTGGAAAGCCAGTTTGAACTATAAGGTTGGTGGTTCAAGCTCACCAGCAGCTCCTTGGAAACCCTATAAAGGATCGTTATGGCTCAGAACTGACTCGATGGCACTTCACAACAACAACAACAATTTTGCCCTAGTGTGCCATTATAGGATCAGCACTGGACTGCAAAACACAAGGCCAGCAGTTCAAATCCACCAGCTATTCCTTGGAAACCTTATACAGTGTCGCTAAGAGTCAGAACTGACTTGACAGCACTTAACAACAACAACATTGTCCTAGGAGTGTGGTGGCTAAGCACTAGATTCCACTTCATAATCTAGGATAAGCACTAGATTGTGAGCCACAAGGTCAATGTTTGAGCTCACCAGATGTTCTTGAAGAGAAAGATGAGACTTTCTGCTCCTGCAAAGGTTTGTAGGGTAACTGTGAATTGCAACTGGCTCAACTACCCTTAACAACAACAACAGCATTGTCCTGTCCCCCCTCCACTCCCAAAAGAACTTTCTATTTAGATGTCTTTGATTAAATTCACATTTGAACGTCATGAAGTCTTGTTCCATCATTTACCTTTCTTCCACGGCAAATTACTCAGACTCACATAGTCCTTTCTTTAAGCCAGTGGTTCTCAGTGTATTTGATTTTGGCTCTCAGAAATTTTTTGACAATGTCTGGTAATGTTTTTGTTTTGTTGTTAAAACTATTGCAGGTATTCATTAATACCACAAAGTTTTGTTGAAAATAATTCAAAATTGGTTGCAGCAATACATCTACCAGGAACTGACAGACATTTAAACTGAATTCAGAAGAAACTGTGGAGCAAGGGATATCACGGCTGATGTCAGATGTGTCTTGGCTGAAAGAAGAGAACACAAGAAACCTGTTTACCTTGTTTAATTGACTGTACAGAGGCATTTGACTGTGTGGATAATAAAAAATTACGGAACTTCCAGAACACTTAGTTGTGTTTATGTGGTTCTGTACATAGAGCAAAAGGCAGTGTGATTGGAACAGAAAAAGGGAGTGCTGCATGGTCTAAAGTCAGGAAAGATGTACATCAGGGTTCTAGCTTTTCATAATATGTATTCCATCTGTATGGTGAACAAATCGAGAAACTTTATTATAGGAAGAGTCATTAACAACCTGCATTAGGCATATGACACTACCTTGCTTGCTTCAAGTGAAGAGGACTTGGCACTTACCAAAAACTACAGCCTTCAGTAGGGATTACATCTCAACATAAAGAAAACAAAAATCCCCACTAATGGACTTATAAGTAACATCATGGTAAACAAAGACAATTTTTACATTTTGAAGGAATTCATTTTAATTGGATCCACAATCAACACCCATGAAGCAGCTGTCAAGATATCAAACAACTGTGGGCAAACCTGCTCTGATAGACCTCTTTAAATTGTTAAAAATCCAAGAGGTGCACCTGACCCAAACCTTAGTATTTTCAATCACCTCATTTGTTGTTGCTGTTGGTGGTACCATTCAATCAATTCTGACTCATAGAGACCTTACGCACAACAGAACAAAACACTGCGCACCGAGTTCGGTACCATCCTCACAATTGTTAAACTTGAGCCCATTGGTGCTGCCTCTGTGCCAGTCCATCTTGTTGAGGGTTTTCCTCTCCTTCACTCACCCTTCACTGTACCTAGCATGAGGTCATTCTCCAGTGACTGGTACCTCCT
>NW_006408548.1:17749400-17768221 GCF_000296735.1 Chrysochloris asiatica | reverse complement strand
GATACCTCATTTTTGTTTTGATTTGAATCTCTCTAATGGCTAATGATCTTGAACATTTCTTCATATATATATTGTTTTTTTGGTGAAGAATGTCTTCTTGGTGGTCTATTCATGTCTTGCGTCCATTTTTTAACAGGATTATGTGTCTTCTTTTTGTAGATGTGTTGTTGTTGTTAAGTGCTGTCGAGTCAATTCCAATCCATAGCGACCCTGTATAGGGTTTCCAAGGAGCAGCTGGTGAGCTTGAACTGCTGACCTTGTGTTGTAGTGTCCAATAAATCATAGAGATTAGTCCTTTGTCTGATGTGTCATTGCAAAATATTTTTTCCCAGTCTGTGGGTTCCGTTTTTACTCTTTTGGTGAATTCTTTTGATGCACATAAAGGTCTAATTTTTAGTGTGTCCCAGTCATCTAATTTGCTCTCTTGTTTGTGTGCTTTTTGCCTTGTTTAATAGTCTATGTACGCCATATACTAGAGCCTGTAAATTTGTCCCTGTTTTTTCATGGATTACCCTTTAAATTCTGGGATTTACATTTAGATCTTTAATCCATGTTGAGCTATTTTCGTAGCTGGTGTGAGGTGTAGGACTTGTTTCATTCTTTTGCAAACTGATTTCCGGTTTTGTCAGCACAATTTGTAGAAGAGACTATCTCTTCTCCAGCCAATGTATTTTGACTCTCTGTCAAAGATAAATTGACTGTATGTGGATGAATTTACTTAGGGGTTCTCGATTCTGTTCCTTTGATCTATGTACCTTTCATTGTATTAATATCAGACTGTTTTGACCACTGTGGCCCTGTAGTAATTCTTGACATCTGGCAGCATGAGGCCTCCCACTTTGCTCTTTTTTCTTAAGCAGTGCTTTGCTTATCCAAGGTCTCTTTCCCTTCCAAATGAAGTTCATGATTTTTTTTTTTTTTCTTCTCTTATAAGAATGTTGTTGAATTGGGATTGAATTATACCTGTCGATTGCTTTGGATAGTATTGACATTTTCACAACGTTAATTCTTCCTATCTATGAGCATGGTACATTCTTCCACTATTGTAAATCTTTTTTGGTTTCTTATAGTAATGTTTTATAGTGTTCTTTATGTAGGTCTTTTGTTTCTCTGGTTAGATTTATTCCTAAATACTTCATGCTTTGGGTGGCTATCATAAATGGTATTGTTTTCCTTATTTCCTCTTTAGCACTTTCTTCATTAGTATGTATTAATCCAACTGATTTTTTATATTGATCTTGTACATTGCCATTTTGCTCAATTTTCCAATGATTTCTAGTAGTTGTTTTGCTGAGTCTTTGGGATTTTTATGTATAGGATCATGTTGTCTGCAAATAGAGAGAATTTTACCTCTTTGCCAACTTGGATACCTTTAATTTTCCTTTCTTGCCTTATAGATCTCGCTAAGACTTCCGTCATAAGGTTGAATTGTAGTGGCGATAATGGCATCCTTGTCTGATCCCTTTTCACAGGGAGAATGCTTTCAGTTTCTCCCTGCTGAGAGTGATGTTGGCTGTTGGTTTTATATATATGCTCTTAATTTTTTGATTAATTTTCCTTCATTTCCTGCTTTGTTTAGTGTTTTTATCAGGAATGGGTGCTGGATTTTGTCGAATGACTTTTCTGCATAGAGTGGTATAATCATGTAGTTTTTGTCCTTTTTTTATTTATGTGTTTAATGACGTTGATTGTTTTTCTTATGTTGAACTGTCCTTGCACCCTGGTATGAATCCTGCTTGGTCATGATGTATTGTTTTTGATAAGTTGTTGAATTCTATTGGTTAGGATTTTGTTGAGATTGATTTTGCATATGTTTATGAGCTATATTGGTCTATAATTTTCTATTTTAGTGGTGTCCTTCCCTGGTTTTGTTATGAGGGTTATGTTTGCTTTGTAAATTGTATTAGGAAGTTTACCACTCTTTTCTATCTGCTGGAATAGTTTCAGTAGAATAGATGTCAGCTCTTCTCTGAATATTTGGTAAAATTCACTGTGAAACCATGTGGGCCTGGACTTTTTTTGGTTGGGATTTTTTTGATGAACTGATCTATTTCTTCCTTTGTTACAGATTTGTTCAAGCTTTCTTCTTCTCTGTGTGTAAGTTTAGCAGGTCATGTTTTTCTAAAAATGCATCCATTCCTTCAGATTTTCAAATTTGTTGGAGTACAATTTTTCATAGTACTCTGTTATTATCTTTTAAATTTCCATTTGTTCTGATGTAATGTGTACCATGTGATTTCTTATGCATGTTATTTGTGTCTTTTCCCTCTTTTCTTTTGTTAGGTTTGTCAATTTTCTTAATTTTTTTAGTAGATCCAGCTTCTTGTCTTATTGATTTTCTCTTGTTTTTCTGTTTTCTATCTTAAGTTATTTCTGCTCTAATCTTTATTGTTTCTATTCTTCTGATGGCTATGGCTTTACTTTGCTGTTATTTTTCTAATTGTTGGAGCTGTTGTTTTAACATGTTGATTTTGGTCCTTTCTTCTTTTTGTATGTGTGCTTGTATGACAATATAATGTCCTCTCAGCACTGTTTTTTCTGTGTAGCAAAGGTTTTGGTATGTTATGTTTTTGTTCTCATTCATTTCTAGGAATTAAAAAGTTTTGCTTTTTATTTCTTCTACTGCCTAGTAGCTTCTAAACAGGGTGTTATTCAGTTTCCATGTATATGATTTTGTTTCCATGATTTTCCTATTGTTAATTTCTAATTTTATAGCATTGTGGTCTGAGAAGATACTTTGTAATATTTTGATGTTCTTAAATTTATGGATATTTGCTTTGTGGCGTTACACATGTTCTATTTTTGAGACTGATCCATCTGCACTGGAATAGAATGTATATTGTACTGCTGCTGAATTGAATGCTCTGTACAGGTCTACAAGGTCATTGGTTGATTGTGCTGTTCAGTTCTTCTGTGTCTCTGCTGAGCTCTTGTATAGTTCTGTCCTTTTTTACAAGTGTCATATTAAAATCTCTCATTATTATTGTAGAGGTGTCTATCTCTTTCTTCAATTGTATTAGGGTTTGCTTTATGTAATTTGGAGCTCTTTTGTTAGGAGCATAAATAAATGTTTATTATGATAAAGTACTCTTGTTCAGGTGACCCTTTAACCATGAGATAATGACCTTCTTTGTTTCTTATGCTGGTCTTTGCCTTCAAGTTTATTTTGTGTGAGATTAATATTGCCACTCCTGCTCGTTTTTTGCTTCAATTAGCTTACTATACATTTTTCCATCCTTTGATTTTTAGTCTGTTTTTGTCTTAGTGTGTTAGGAGAGTCTCTTGGAGACAGCATATTGTAGGATCTTGCTTTCTTATCCATTCTGCCACTCTTTTGTCTCTTGACCGGTACATTCAATCCATTGATGTTTGGTGAAATTATCGATAGATATGGGTTAATTGCTGTCATTAGGTTGTTTATTTTTGTTTGTGCTGCTGATTTCTTTAGTCCATATGCCTCCCTAGCTGAGTTCATTTTTTGTGTATGTTTCTTCTTGTCAATTTGTTCACAGTGTTAATGTTTCCATGCTCCTTTTTGATACTTTTCCCCCTTGATTTGATGTGGAGATGCATCCAATTTCTTTGAGGTTACCGTATATTTTATTGAGACCGTCTTCTTTTTATAACAGATTGTTTAATTCTGAGATGTACCTGACCTCCTCACCACCTGGGTCTCTGTTACTATACTTCTCCCTGCTTTTAATTTGGGTCTGTCTTTTCATGAACTGACTTCCCCAAGCCTCTAATTTCAATTTTGCAGTTTTGTTCTGCCCTGGAATCTTCCATCTCTCGATTGAGGTATGAGTG
Source organism: Chrysochloris asiatica (assembly GCF_000296735.1). NCBI lineage: Eukaryota > Metazoa > Chordata > Mammalia > Afrosoricida > Chrysochloridae > Chrysochloris > Chrysochloris asiatica. Next base: position 17,764,414 of record NW_006408548.1, on the reverse strand, counting down.
GTGTTGCCACATATGTCTGTCTCTGGTTGTTGTCTGGTTCAGTTGATTCTCAGTCCAAAGAACTCCATTTAGTATGTTCTGGAGTGCTGGTTTGGCCTTTGCAAAATCCCTTAATTTCTGTTTATCCTGGAATATTTTGATTTCGCCTTCCTATGCTGAGTTCATTTTTTGTGTGCGTGTTTTTTCTTGTCAATTTGTTCACATTGTTAATGTTTCCTTTTAAATATTTTCCCCCTTGATTTGATTATGTTATTTTTTAGTGATTTTCTTTTGGGGTCTATGCTTCCTGGGGTTTGTTCAGCCTCTTAGATGCTTATCTTGTCAAGATGTTAGGGAAGTTATCTTCTAGCAGTTCTTAGACTATCTCGTCTGTAAGTATTTTTGTTCCTATCTGTTCTGGAATTTCAATCAGCTTCAAGTTATTACTCTTCATATTGTTCCAAATGAATCTTAGGCTTTCTTTAGATTTGTTTTTACTCTTTTTTGTTGTTGTTGCTTATTCTTCCATCTTAGCATTATTGAGAGATTTGTTTTCAAGCTTGCTGATTCTGACTTCCATCTCTTCAATTCTGCTCGTTTGCCCTTTCAGTGTGTTGTCCATTTCTGTTGTTTTGTCATTAATCATCTGGACCTCTTTCTGAAGGGTCTTGATTTTTTTGGATGTTGTTTCAATTTTTGTTTCCTATATGTGTAGTACTTTTTTTCTGACTACTCCCTCATTTTCTTTGTCTCTTTTGTGGAGCATTTAGCTGTACCTCAGTATCATTCTCCTAAATTCTCCTTCATCCAATTCCAGAGCCTCTTCACACTCTAATACCAATCCTAGTTCTTCCTCTTGGTCATTTGTCTGAGCTACTCTGTCTTGCTTCTGCATATGAGCAGAATCTGCTCTGCTTAAGTATTTTCTTTAGTCTGAAAAAGTGTTGTATTTCTGTTAATTGTATTTGTGTTAATTAGATGAGTGTATAATGGTATGTTCTTAAGCACATTCCAAATTGTATTTTGCTGGGTGTAATTAGGAGACGGCCTTCTCTGTTCTCTGTTCCTGCGGCTTCCTTTAGAGTGTTTTAATCAGGTGTTAGCTGTACACATTGTTCTGATATATAGCAGCTGGTATTGGCTCTTGCCTTTTATGTTAGTGTTTTACAGGGTGCAAATGCAGCTTGGCTGTAGGGCCAGAGCCACTGCCCCTTGTTAGGTGAGGCACGAGTAAAAACTCACATACAAGTAGCATGAGGGCCAAATTCAGGACTAAATCCCAAATTCAGAGGTCATAACAACCCACCAAGGATTAGCCTTTAGAGCCAACTGGCACTTCGGGCTACTTCCTGTCTGTGCCCTGGGAAAATCCTTCCCCTGGACAATATAGTATGTCAGTGCCAATTGTTCTGCATGTGTCAAACCCCGTGGGTGCATCGCTGGACCCTCCCTGGGGTGTGCTCCAACCTGTGTGAAGATATCCGTACAGGACAGAGAGGGTATGACAGGGGAGAGCTACCAAAGTGAAAGAAAAAAGGCCTTCACATTGTTTCTGTAAGTAACTGGGTGGTTTTTGCGCTACGAGCAAGCTCGTTGCTTGTCCTGCCCTTTGTCCTCTGAAAAGGCTACGGGTCCTCTGGTGTTTGTCCCAATTTATTGGTCGCTCTCTTTCCTGTTGCCCATTCAGATCTCTCTGCCAGTAGGCCCCCCGAAACAATTCCCCTCTACTTTATATTATATTTGGAGCTCCAGGGCTGTTGCAGCAAACTGGTTTTGCCCCGTTTTTCTGTGACTCCATTGAGGAGACTTTGCTTGGTCCCTCCACTTATCCCGCAACCAAATCGGAAGTCAGTTCATGGTACTTTTAATATTGTATTCCAACATCATAATGTATCAATTCTTCTATGGTCTTCCTTACTCACTATTCATCTTTCACATGAATATGAGCTTATTGAAAATACCATGGCTTGAGTCAAGGGCACTTAAAGTTCTCAAACTTAAAGCTCTTGAACGCTCTAAAGAGGTCTTGTGCAGCAGATTTGCCTAGCACAATATGTCATTTGATTTCTTGACTGGTACGTCCATGAGAAGGAGCTCTGGTAGCGTAGTGGTTATGAATCAGGCTGCGAACCTTAAGGTCAGCAGTTCGAAACTACCAGCCGCTTTGCGGGAGAAAGATCAAGCTTTCTGTTCCCGTAAAGATTTGCAGCCTCGGAAACCCTGTATAGGGTCATTATGGGTAGGAACCGACTCAACCGCATTTAACAACAAGAACAACTTCCATGAGTGTTGATGGTGGATCTAAGCAAAATGAAATCTTTGACAACTTCAGTCTTTTCTCCATTTATCTTAATGTTGTTTATTGTTCCAGGGGTGAGGATTGTTGTTTTCTTTACACTGAAGTGCAACCCATATGGAAGGCTGTGGTCTTTGATCTTCATCAATAAGTATTTTATGCCCTCTTCACTTTCAGCAAGCAAGGTTGTTTCATCTGCATATCACAGGTTGTTAATGAGTCTTCCTCCAATCCTGATGCCACGTTCTTCTTTATACAATGTAGCTTCTCATATTATTTGCTCAGCATACAAATTGAATGAGAATCATGAAAGAATACAACTCTGGTACATACCTCTCTTGGTTTCAAACTATTCATTATCAACTTGTTCTGTTTGAATGACTGCCTCTCGGTCAGTGTACAGGTTCCTCATGAGGACATATAAGTGCTCCAGAATACTCCTTCTCCTTAATATGGTCTTTAGCTTAATATGGTCATGAGCCACACAGTTGAAAGACTTTGTATAGTCAGTAAACCACAGGAAAACATCTTTCTGGTATTTTCTGCTTCCAACATCAATCTGACATCAGAAATGATATCTTTTATTCCACATCCTCATCTGAATCCACCTTGAAACTTTGGCATTTCCCCTTTCAATGTATGGTTGCAGCTATTTAAAAATTATCTTTAGCAAAATCTAATTTGCCTGTGATATTAATAATGTTTTTGGATGATTTCAGGATTACATTAGTCTCTTTGGAATGGGCACAAATATGCATCTCTTCCAATCAGTTGGTCAGGTAGCTGTCTTCCAAATTTCTTGGCATAGTTGAGTGTGTGTCTCCAGTGACTTTGTCTTCTTGAGCTTCCCTTTAAAATTTTCTGTTCACTTCTGAGGTGGGACATTCCCTCTTGAAAGGACAACCAGACCAGCCTGGAACAGCTAGAGGAACAAAAATACTTCTTGAAAGAAAAACTAGCAGGAAAAATAAAAGACAAAAATGGCTGTCTGATTGGCTACTACAAGCACAAGCAAGTTGTTTGCAGGGGTGCCATCATGGCAAGCAATTAAATCCCTTCAGGACAAACCCCCCTCCAAGAGTGAAACTCAAAGGGAATACATGGCAGTCATGTAAGCTTGCTGCTGACCAAGTTGGTCTAGTGGTGAGTGTAAATGGGTGAAAGGCAGCAATGAAGGTATGGGCTGAGTTTAACCACGTTCCATAAACCCCCTTCGACCTGGAGATGAGAGAGAGAAGAGGAAGGGCTGATTGGTCTGAAGTTTGGTGAGACCTGGGGACTCTTGGGCCCGTGCACAAGGACATAGCCATGAAGGGCTGGATCTGAGAGTGAACCATCCAGTTGATACAAATGAAAGGAGATGCACAAGAACATCCAAACTTGCAGATAGTACCCATTTGACCTAGTTTTCGATAGCTGGATGATCAGAACTTGACTAGAGGAAGATAAAAGGAAACAAGTGTAAATTGCTAAAATTTGATGAACTTGACCTATACTTATAGATGTACTAGCTCAAAATACCAACTGAGAGGGAAGGAAGCTTCACATCAAGTATCAGTCCTATCCCCTCTGTACACAGGGTTGATAAGGATGGGCAACTTAGACACTGGCTCCTAAAATGGGGGAAGGGGTCACTATAAAGACATGAAGTGACTGGCTTACATGTTTTCAAGAGGGAGTTTAGTTTCAGAGTGTGAAGGGGAAGGTAGAAAACAAAAATCTGTTAATCTCTTTTACCTCCTTATTTCTTGTATTCACTTTACAGTAGTTAGCAAGTTTCAGAGTTTCTTCTGATATCCATTTTGATCTTTTCTTTCTTTCCTATCTTCTTAATGACCTTTTGCTTTTTCCTATAGGATGTCATTCCACAACTCTTCTGGTCTTTTATCATTAGTGTCTATTGCATCAAATCTATTCTTGAGATGGTCTTTAAATTAAGGATATGTTCAAAGTCATATTTTGATTCTCATAGACTTGTTTTCATTTTCTTCAGTTTTGGCATATACTTGAATTTGAGAAATGGTCTGTTCCACAGTCTGCCAAGCCTTATTTTGGCTTATGATATGGAAATTTTCCATTATCTCTTTCCACAGATGTAGTTAATTTAATTTCTGTGTATGCCATCTCATGATTCTGTGAGTATAATCATCTTTTAGGTGTTTTCAAAAAGGTATTTGCAATGTAGATGTCATGGTTTGTACAAAATTCTGTCATGTCATCTCCAGTAGCATTTCTATCACCAAGGCCCTCTTTTCAACTACTGATACTTCCTTTTTGGTTCCAACTTTTGCATTTCAATCACTAGTAATTATCAGTACATCTTGTTTGTATGCTTGATAAATTTCAAAATGAAGAAATTGGTAGACAAATCTACAGTTTCATAATCATTGGCCTTAGTGGTTGGTGTACAAATTTGAATAATAGTGATATTAACTGGTCTTCCTTGTTGTTGTTGTTGTTACGTGCTGTTGAGTTGGTTCTGACTAATAGCAATCCTGTGCAGATTTCCCAAGAAGCAGCTGATGATTTTGAACTGCCATCTTTGAGGTTCAAACCGAGCTTAGGGTACAGTGCTTTATCTCACAAAGTCACACCAGGATTCATTGTAGACATGTGGATATTAACCTATTATAGACAACATTGTACTTCAAGACAGATCTTGAAATGTTCTTTTTGAAGATGAACATGGTGCTGTTCCTCTTCAGTTTATCATTTCTGTCATAGTAAACCATATGATTATAAGATTTAAATGGCCAATACCAGTCCATATCAGCTCACTAATGCCTAGGACACTGATGTTTATACATTCCATTTCATTTTTGACAGCTTCCAATTATTCTAGATTCAGACTTTGTACATTCCATGGTCCAATTATTAATGGCTGTTTGCAGCTGTTTCTCCTCATGTTGTGCTGTACACCATCAACAAATGAAGGTCTTCAAAGCTTTACTCCATTCTTGTCATCATGGTCAACTCTCCTTTGAGGAGGCAGTTCTTTCCCAGTCATATTTTGAGTACCACTCAACCTGAGGTGCTCATCTTCTGGCATTCTATCTGATAATATTCTTGTGCTATTCACCATGTTTCAATATTCTGTTGCTATCTGACAGTGTTTCACTGATATTCATATGGTTTTCAGTACTTAAATATTTTAAAGTTTTCTGCCTTTGCTTCTTGTGTGTCTGTCTTAGTCTGGAAGCTCAGATGAAACCTATCCACCATGGGTGACCTTGCAGACATTTGAAATATCAGTGGCATAACTTCCAGAATTATAGCAATACTCTCAAGCCACTATAGTGAGACAAACTGACAGACAAATGAGGGAGAGCAGAGAAGAATTAGTGCCTTTGAATGGCAGCATTGGCTAAGAATATTGAGTAATCCATTGACTTCCAGAAGACCTAATCTGTCTTGGAAAAAGTATAGCCAGAATGATCCTTGCAATCAAAGAAGGTGGGTCTTTGTCTCATGTACTTTGGGCATGTTATCAAGTGAGACAAGTCCCTGGAGATGTGTGTCATACTTAATGTAGTACAATGTCAGTGACAGTGAGGTGGATTTGACACAGTGGCTACAACAATGGTCTCAAACATAATAATGATTATGAGAAGGATTCAGGACCACACATTGTTTTATTATTTTGTACGTAAGACCACTGTGATTTACAACCAATTTGGTGGCACATAACAGTAATAACAACAACAATTAAGGGTGGGTAGGGACATGCCATTGATATCTATTGGCTGGTAACCAGGAATGCTGTTCCATGCACTGGGTAATGCATCCGCAAAGAATTATCCATCATAAGCCTAAACCAAACCTAAATTTTGCTTCTCCAGGAAATTTAAAAATTACACTTTTATGACTATGTTTAACTCTTTCATTGTTCTCTTCATCAGTCTCTCATATTTTCAGTAGCAAACTTTTAGAATGGAACTCTATACTTTCTGGCTTAATTTTCTTAATTTTTACTCATATTACTGATAATGATGAAAATTACTACCCACTATTTAACAAAAAGAAATTATTCAGGTCTTTGAAAGACACAGCTTTTTTTCTGAGCTCCTCACAATGCCTTTGAAGAGAATGCAGCAGATGGGAACACTTCTTTCATCCCAGTTTGTGAAATGATCATTAGCATCAGAAGCCTTATAACCTTGCACTTATATGCTTGTTTAAACATTTGCTTTATTACAATGGATAAAAAATGAGTCTTTCTGATTTTTCTGCTGGCAATTCTTACACAATAACTTCATGAAACTGGTATTTTTGCAGATGCACTTAGAATCAAATTGGGTAAAAACATTTTTATTTATATGTGAGTATTTTAGCAGTCATAGAATGAATTTTAAAAGGGTGTGCTTGTATATGCAAGGTCAAATTTATAAGGCTCAGTTGAGTGTGGTTTCAACACTGAAGCTGCTTTTTCTTTAAAAACATCAACAAATGCTGCACCGTTTAGAGACACCTTGCTCCGAACATTTGCTTTCTGATCTTCTCAGAGTGTTTGAGGATATTTTTTAATACACAAAAAAACAACACAGCTCTAGTAAAATGTGAAATAACCCTGAATTCTTCCCGTATGTAACTAGCATAGTCAGACAAATGAGTTCCTCCAAATCATTGAACTCATAATTGAAGTCTTATTTTATTTCTTAGAAGACTTATGGAACATCAAAGAGCAAATCCCTGGGTAAAATTTTTCTACTCTAAAGGGAAATAGTAGCTTATAATAATGGATTATCTATATATTTACATATACATTTTCAGCTCTAGCCATGTAAAATTGACTACCTTCAATGACAACAAATCTATGAAGAAGAAATAGACTTTGAACTTAGACATTGAGTCCTGGTGTGGCACTGCAGGCTAATGCGCTGGACTGTAAGGTGGGTTTGAACCACAAGGGTGGTGGTTCAAGCTCACCAGCTCCTCATCAGAAACCCTACATAGAGTTGTTATGAGCCAGAATTGACTTGACAGCATTTAATAACAATGACAACAAGCATATAATGAGATTGATATATTCGATTTTTGTAAATTAAAAATTAGCTTATTTTTTCACTGAGAAACACCCTTGAGAATATTTCCTTCAGAAAGTAGACTCATCTGAGATCCAGAGACATTTTCTGTCTAGCTCGTGACCTGACTGGATTGACCTATTGGCAAGAGGAGTCATCGTGAAATTATACTTGAAGTAGCCTGAACATATAACACCAAACTCCATTAAATTCATTATATTTTTCCTGAATTGATAGCCAATATGATAGCATCTGATTTGTTAGCCAGTATTACTTTTTACTGACAAGTCAATAACTAAAACATTAACTTTATATTTTAAACAAAGATGTGTTATGGAGTGGTGGTGGTGGTGGTGGTGTGCAGTCAAGTTGTTTGTCACTTATAGCAACCCTGTATAAGGTTGCTGAGGCTGCAAATCTTATGAAAGCAGAAACCCTCATCATTCTCCCACATAGTGGCTAGTAGATTTGAACAGCTGGTCTTACAGTTGGCAGCCCAACTCATAATCCACTGTGCTACCATGGCTCCTTATATTATGGATTGGAATGTAAAAGTATTATAAATTGTAGGGATTCGACATGAGACTTGAAAAAATAGTGTACCTGTTGCAAATCAACGTTGCAGGAACGCTTTGGTGGAAGCAATTACAAAACAGTACTCTGGATCATACTGGACCAAATAATATTTAAAATTACTCATGAATTCACCTAGTAACATGGCATAGGGTCATAAAGTTTCATATCATTTTTATGACATGGATTGAACAAGGGTCTTGAGTGGTCTGGTGGAAGGTTCTTGAAATCAGAGATGTGATCTTGGAAATGCTCCAATAATAGGAGTTGAACCCAAATCCTAAAAGCAATACTTAACATTCATATTGGAGGTATGGATTATTTTTCTGCACATATACATTATTTAACTTACAATCTCTTTTTCTAGAAAACTGGCATATACTGTGCTTGTCCAAAATAGCCCACCCACTTAAATTACATGCTCACACATATAAAGTGGAAATTGCATGCTTACGCGTATCAGGTGGAAATTACAAGATTATGTTAAAAAAAAAAAAGAGTTCAGGCAAAGCACACTCATGCATACATTGCACATGTCTCATGGCATTTCCAGAAGTAAATTTTGGCCTCATTCAGTTGGCCCAAAGTGCTGCTTTGATCATGTTTGTATAATAAAAATATAAGGTATAGGCAAGAAGTCATGGATGAAATGTGTTGGAAAATAAATCACTGAAACAGTGCAGTTTGCTCTGGGGCAGTTTCAGGTTGGGCCTAGAGCTAGGGAGTTCCTTGTAGTTGATCTGCACCCAGGTATGTCACACTGGACATGATTGGAGGGTAGGACGGAGGTCTGTGCATTGGGCTGCCACATCCTGTCACCGTCCAAGCAAAGGCTGATGCTGCTGTGGGCCGTTGTCCAAGAATATCTGGATCCTGTAGTACCTACCCTATGTGAAGCCAGGTAAAGGTGTGGTTGCTAGTACTCTGGCTCCATGAGGCCCCCAGGTGGCCAATCAGAGCGAGGACCGCACCACCCATTGGTGCCACCCACTCTCACACATCTACACAGGCAGGAGATTCAAATGGCCTGCTGAGGCGTAATCGTGATAGACTATGTCAAAGGACATAAGTGATCAGAGGGATTTACTATGAAGATGTTTTAAGAAAATTTAAAATTGCATCAGTGAGGGAAAAGCTATGAAAGTTGTGCCATGAAAATGCAACTGCTTATTCTTTGAAGGTATCATGGGCAGTCGTATGACATTTTTATTGGGAAACCTTAGCCCTTCCACTCTATACCCCTGACCTTGCATCCTCAAACTCCTTCTTATTCCCAAAACTCAAAGAATTTTTAAAAGGAGTATGGTTTGAGTTCCCTGAGGATTTCAAAACTCTTGTTTTGACATGGTGGTATAAATAAAAAGATCACAGAATTTTTTTTTTGGAAGGATTAGAGATATAGAAACACCCTCTTCAGAAATGTAGAGACCTTGTTGTTAGGTGCCATCAACTTGATACTCTCATAGTGACCCAATGTACAACAGAACAAAACACTGCGTGATCCAATGCTAACCTCACAGTGGTTGCTAAGTTCGAGCCCATTGCTGCTGCCACTATGCGAATCTATAACGTAGGGGTCTTCCTCTCCTTTTCTGACCCTCCACTTTACCAAACATGATACTCTTCTCCAGGGACTGGTCCCCCTCCTGACAATATATCTGAAATATGAGAGATGAAGTCTGGTCATCCTGGTTTCCAAGGAGACTGTACTTCATCCAATATAGATTGGTTTGCTCATTTGGCAATCCATGGTATTTTTAATATTCTTCTCCAATACCATAACTCAAATGCATCAATTCTTTTTTGGTCTTCCTTATTCACTTCCCAACTTTCACATACGTATGAGGTTATATAGCTTGAATCAGGTACACTTTACTCTGCAAATTGACATATTTGTTCTGGAAAACTTTAAAAAGTCTGTGCAACAGATTTGCCTAATGTAATACATTGTTTGATTTCTTGATTGCTTCTTCCATGAGTGTTGATGGTTGATTTGAGCAAAATGAAGTTTTTGACAACTTCAATCTTTTCTCCACATATATAGATGTTGTTTATTGGTCCAATGGTAAAGATTCTTGAGATGTAATCCATACACAAATTGAAGAGGAATGGTGTTGCATTCTTCATCAAAAAGAACATACCCATATCAGTCATGAGGTACAATGCTATCTGTGATAGAATAATATCCATGCGCCTACAGGGAAGACCAATTACTATCACTATTATTCAAAATTACGCACCAACCACTAAAACCAATGAGGATGAAATAGAAGAATTCTACCAACCTCTTCAACCTGAAAATGATCAAACATGCAATCAAGATGCATTGATCATTACTGTTCTAGCCACTCTGGGTTGGTCTCTATGTCCTTTCATATGGGAATGTCCCACCTCTGAAAGTCCTAGATGGGGCTCAGTAAAGTTTTTATTTATTCTTTTGTATTTTCAATGTAGAGAATATTACCTGGGGGAAAAAATGGTTAGACCTCTTAGTAATTTGCTTTGCATATACCATTGGACAAGACCTTAAAACCTATGTTTAATAATATTGGAGATAGAAGTGTATTTTTTTTCTTGACCATAATCTTAATTGGAATGTGCCCGTAATTTTTTATTTGATATAATGATTGCTACAGGGTTTTTTTGATATATACTGTTTCAAATTTGGAAGTTTGTTTCTATTTCTAGTTTTCTGAGTGTTTTAATAAAAAGTTGGTGATATCATGGCCAATCGACATAATACAATTTACAAAGATCATATTCTATATCCTACTTTGGTAAGTAGCAACTGGAATCTTAAAAGCTCATGAATGGCCATGTAAGATGTAACTATTTCTCTTAATAGTTCTTCTAGAGGAAAGAAGAGTTATGAAAACTGAAAATGCTTGTTAATGATTAGTCCAAAGGACTGATGGACCATGTGAACATTAGTTTCCATGTCCCTGAGACCAGAAGAACTAGGGATCACATTCGAAAGCCCTACGTAGAGTGGAAGAAAATGTAGAACAGAATTCAAAATCATCAGTAAGACCAGGCTCATTGGTCAGAGGGAGACTGGTGGAACCCTGAGATTATGGCTCTTTGTACCACTCAATTTTCAGCTAAGCAATAGATAGGCATACAGGGTGGACAATAACACTAGTGTGCTGTGCGCACCATAGAATGGTCAGCCATTCATGATCCAAAGGGCAGCATTTACCTTTGGACAAAGTTCAGAAGGGTTGGGAATGAAGGACGAATGACAACAAGAAACACAGGGAAGACGTGAGATAAGTGATGTTACATTGAGGTGAAATCATGTATACGATGTGTTGAATGTAAAACTGTTGATCTGCTCTGTACACCTTTACTCAATTTAAAATAAAAAGTAAAAAAAGTTGGTAATGTTGACCTTTTATCATGATTTTTTAGCATTTATTGAAATAATAATGTAATTCTCCTGGTTTAGTTCCTTAATATAATATTGAAACTTTGTTGCAATAACAGATGAAATTATAGTTAAGTCATTGTTTATGGTTTTTACACCATTATTGATTGCTTTGGCTTGTTTTGTGTTATTATTTTGGTTTAGCAACTTTGTATCTGTGTTCATAAGTGAAAAGGGTATTTATCTCTTTGCATATTCCCTTTATTTGATTTAAAGGAAGTTTATATAGACCCCATTTAATGAGTTGGAAAATTGTCTTTTTTGAACAAAAGTAACAAGGCATATTCTATTTCTTATTAATGTCATGAAATTTTCCTATAAAACCACTGGATATGGGATTTTTTTTTCACTGTAAGTATTTAATTGCTGGTTTGATTTCTCTATTAGTTATTGTTTTACTTAAGTTTTCTATTTCTGCTTGTGCCAATTTTGACATTTTGTATTTTTCTAAAATTATATTTACTTTTCTTGATTTCAAGTTTATTCACACATTATTCATGAAATTATTTTATTATATTGTTGTTGTTAAGTGCCATCGAGTCGGTTCTGACCCATAGCGATCCTGTATAGGGTTTCCAAGGAGACGCTGGTGAGCTTGAACTGCTAACCTTGCAGTTCAAACGGCTTTGCAGTCTGGCACATTAACCCACAGCACCTAATTTATTATATTCGTCTTATATATTGTAGTTATTTTCCCAATTTTCTCTTACTTTGCTTCTTTGCACTTTTTAATAATTTTTATATGATTTATTACGATTTAATCGTATCAACATTTTCAAAAGTCCACCTTTTGGTTTTATTAATATTTTCTATGTGCCTTATTTAATTAATTGCTTTACTCGTCTTTATTATTGCCTTGTCATTTTTGGAAGTTGTTCTATTACTCATTTACCAGTTTTCTTCATTGTTCAACTTCTTTTCAAATTTGTTTACTGTTGTATAAATTTAAAGCTATAAATTTCTTACTGGAAATCAACTTAGCAGTGACTTAAATATAATGATGGGGTCCTGGTGTGGAGCTGTAGGTTAAACACTGGATTGGTTACCTCAAAGTCAGTGGTTTAAGCCCACCATTTGCTCCTTGGAATTCCTATTTAGTGTCAGTATGAGTCAGAAACAATGTGACTGCACTTAACAATGAACAACAGCAAATACAATGATATAATTTTAATCTTTTAATGTTTTTATATTTTTCTTTCTTTTGATTTTGAGTCTTGGTATAGTCCTGTGAGTTAATGCTCTGAACTGCAAGTCAGTTTGAACTGCAAGGTAGGCAGTTCAAGGTTACCAGCTGCTCCTTATTAAACTCTACATAGGGTTGCTATCAGTCAGAATTGACTAGACAGGTCTTAACAACAACTTTTGTTTAGGTGAAGGCTTTATTTGGTAATATTATTAATTTCTAGATGCAATTTTAAAATTGATTATTCTGTTTATGATTTCTCTTTATTTTCTAATATGGCCAGATAATATTCTATCAGTTGAATTTTAGAATTTATTAATGTTTTCGTTGCCAGACTCTCCATCATTACTTTTTGTGAGTATTCTCTGTTACAAGAAATATGTGTTTCTTTTGGGTGTCAATTTCCAAGATCTATATGCTTATTCTGATCTAATTTTATTTTTCTTGATTTTCGTATACTTAATTAATTTGGTTCTGGGAGGGATGTGTGAATCTTCAATCCCAATAGTTGATGCTTCTGTTTTTCACTTTGTTTCTCTCAATTGTCTCTCTATGTTCTTTTAGCCTGTATTTTTAAGTTCATGTGTTCATAATTCTCTTATCTCTTTGAATGCACCCCCCTACCCCAGTATTAATGATGCTCTTTTACACCTTGAATTTTATTTTTTCACTCAGTCTTACATTTGATCTGTCATTATCTGGTTTATCAATCCTGAAGTAATAAAGGTACTTGCCTATGTCTGTTCTAAAAGTTTTGAAGTTTTTCCATTTACATATAAATCATGAAACCATCTGGAATTCATTTTTCCCACAGAGTCAGCCATCTGTTTTTCCCCACTGATCTGGAATTTCAGTTCTATTATATAACACATTTCCATATATATATCTGTTTGTTGTGGGCTCTCTGCTCAGATATATGTCTATTTGTTTATCTTTGCACCAAATACTCTAGTCTTAATTACTTTTTTTAAAAAATTACCATTCTTAACATTATATAGAGCAAATCCTCCAAACTGTCCTTTATAAGTTCATGGATCCTTTGGTCAGCCATTCAAATTTTAGAAAGAGTTTTCATAAGCTTTATATAAAACCTGTTTGTTTTTTTTTTTTAACATCTTGCCAATTTTTGTTGTTAAATACAGTCAAGTTGGTTCCAACTCATAGCGAACCAGTATACAGTTGCCAAGCACTGGCTGGTGAGTTTGAATTACCAATCTTGTGGTTTAAACTGGACTTGAGGTCCTGTGCTTATCCTACAGCACCACACCAAGACTCCATCATGAAAATATTAAGTCTATTTTCATGAACATGATAATTCTTCATATTGTGGTCTTCTTTATATGCTCAGCCCTGGTCTGATGGAATTATCCAATGTGTTGTAAATACTCACTTCTATGATGTTAATGAGGTGTCAGATGCTATCAACAGGTTAGGTTGTATCTTGAGTCAGTCTCTTTTGAGATATTAAAAGAAAGAAAAGTGAGCAGAGAAGAGGGATCTACTACTACCAAGAAAGAAGAGTCAGGAATAGAGTGTGACTTTTGACCTGGGGTCACTACACTGTAAAGCTCCTAGACCCATGGGAAGATTGATGTTAACGCACATGGAGATCTCCAAGGAGTGATGGGCCTACAGATGCTTAAAGGAGACAAGGACCTTTCTCTAGAGGTGGCACTCTAAATTAAGACTTCTAGCTTCCCAAGTTGTGAGAGAATACATTTCTGTTTGTTAAAGTTATCTACTTGTGGCATTTCTGTTTTAGAAGTGCTAGAAAATTAGACAGATGGGAATTATCTGTCCCTGAATGTTTGGTTGAAATTCTTTCATTTGTGAAAGAATTTCGGCCTGATGTTGCTTTTGTGAGAATGATTTTTAAAGTAGAATCAATAGATTTAATGTTGTTGTTGTTTTCTTTGAGATTAATAGTTTCATTGGTTATATATTTTTGTGTATTGTAATTTTTTTCTGTGGGGAGAAAATTTTCTTTTAGTCCTCTTTTTTTTTTTTTTTTTTAAGTTTTTGTTGTTAATTGAGTAATAGTTTACATGGGAGAACATCGGTTTCACACTCATCGTTTCATTGCAATGATTACATACAGTTGCCACCATGCATCACCATTCAATAGTATTTGCTTCTGTTCCCTCTGGGTTTTTGTTTGTTTTAGGATGTGTACACAAACACTCAGAAATATATAATCATGTAAACAACCAAAGGAAACATTCTGCAAGCCTGTCTCCTAGCTGCCAGCAAATAGCCTTTTCATTCAATGAGCCTAGAGTCCTCAGCTGCTTTAACTTTCTATGTCCTCGTTTCTGTCTCCATCTCTGATGTCACTGCTTTTCTGGTTAGGGTATTCCACTCATGCTATTCTCCTTTGATGGTCCTAGCATCCTTTGTTCCTGGACTGTAAGATTGTCTACTCCCCCCTTTTTGTTACAAAATTTCTACCTTTACAGTTGTGACAGTCACAATTAGTCATGATAACAATTATTCACTATTGAATTGTAAGAATCTTAGCCCCATCTCCTTTCACCA
>NW_006408548.1:17747344-17748662 GCF_000296735.1 Chrysochloris asiatica | reverse complement strand
TCTTGGCGGGGGGGGTTGTCCTGAAGGGATTGATTGCTTGCCTTGATGGCTCCCTAGTGAACAACTTGTTTGTTCTTGTAGTAGCCAATCAGACTACCATTTTTGATTTGGATTTTTCCTGCTGGCCTTTCTTTCAAGAAGTATCTTTTGTTCCTCTAGCTGTTCCAGGCAGGTCTGGTTGTCCTTTCAAGTGGGAATATCTCACCTCAGAAGGTTCTGGATGGGGCTCAGGATTCCACCTAAGGTCCTATACACTACAAAGGCTCTGCAGGAAGCCCATTTCACTGGGAAAGTTCTAGAACTTATTTTAAGTATTCCAATCAGTTATAGGCTGAAGATGGGCTTACAAGCTTTCTGTAATCATATTTCCCGATATTCCTTTTTATCCCACTCAAGTGTCTATTTTACAGTAGTAGGCAAGGAAAGCCAATATTCGTAAGATGGTCAAGCATCTTTACATTATTTCCCCTCTTTTACCCATTCAGACTATGCCTTGATCCCTGTATCACAGAGCCCTGTTGTTCCAAGGTTGAGCATACATCACTATTTACCTCTGTCCCATTTAGCCCATGCAAACCTGCCTCAGTGTTCCCCTATCTACCTTGTTCTTCCATTCCCCTCCCCCTTCTTGTATACTTGTATATTGCCCTCCCCAACACCCGAACTAAGGTGTGTCTGTCCCCTACCCTGTGCTCTACCATACCCTCCCTCTCCCCCACTAGTAACCAACAAGAATTTTTGCTTTTTCCTTTTAGTATGGGTATCTTTTCTTAAGCTTTTACAATAATGGTCTTATGCAATATTTGTCATTTTGTGACTAATTTCACTCAGGATAATGTCCTCAAGTTTCATCCATGTTATGTGCTGGCTTCCAGCATCCTTGTTATTCTTCAAGGTAGCATCACATTCCACTGTGTGTATATACCAAAGTTTGTTTATCCATTCTTCTATTGATAGGCACTTAGGCTGTCTCCATCCTTCTGCTCTTGTGAATAGTGCTTGTATGAACATTGGTGTGCATGTATCTACTTGTGTTCTGGCTCATATTTCTTGGGGATATATAACAAGTAGAGGAATTGCTGGATCATACAGTATTTCTATTTCCAGGTTTCTGAGGAAACACCAAACTGTTTTCCAGAGTAGTTGGATCATTTTGCATTCTCACCAGCAATGTAGGAGAGTCCATCTCTCCATATCCTCGCCAGCATTTATTGTCCTCTTTTTGAGTTTTTATGAACTTCGCTGTTATTGTTGGTATGAGATGATATCTCATTTTTGTTTTGATTTGCATCTCTCTAATGGCTAATGATCATTAGCA
>NW_006408548.1:17742965-17747244 GCF_000296735.1 Chrysochloris asiatica | reverse complement strand
AAGCCATTGAGGCTAGGTCAAATGGGTACTATCTTTAACTTTGAGTGTTCTTATGCATCTACCCTCACTTCAAATCACCTGGAAGCTTCATTCTCAGCTCTAGCCCTCTGTGACTGTGTCCTTGTCCATGAGCTCAGGTGTCCCCAGGTCTCACCACACTTTGGAGCAACTAGCCCTTCCTCTTCTCTCTCTCATCTCCAGGCCAATGGGAGTCTATAGAATGTGGTTGAACTCAGCCCATTTCTTCGTTGTTGCCTTTCCCTCTTCCACTCACTGGTACACCAATGTAACTGCCAGCAGCCTACATGTGTTCCCTTAGAGTTTCAGTCTTAGGGTGGGGTTTGTCCTGAAGGGACTTGATTTCTTGCCTTGATGGCTTCCCGGTGAACAACTTGATTATTCTTGTAGTGCCAGTCATACTGAAATTTTTGTTTTGGGTTTTTCCTGATCTTTCTTTGAAGATTTATCTTCTGTCGCTCTAGCTGTTCCAGGTTTGTCTACAAAACATCCTGGAATGTTTTGATTACACCTTTGTATTTGATTGACAACTTGTCCTTTCTAGAGGGAATGTCTCACCTCAGGAGGTTCTGGATGGGATTCAGGATTCCACCTAAGGTCCTATACTCTGCAAAGGCTCTGCAAGAGGCCTATTTCACTAGGCAAGTTCTAGAACCCCTTTTAGGTATTCCAGTCAGTTATAGGCTGAAGATGGGCTTACAAGTTTTCTGTAATCATGTTTCCCAACATTCCTTGCTATCCCACTCAAGCGACTATTTTACAGTAGTAGGCAAGGGAAACCTATATTCATAAGACAGTCAAGGATCTTAGTATTACTTCCCCTCTTCAAACTATGCCTAGATCCCAGTATCACAGAGCCCTTTTGTTCCAAGGTTGAGCCTTCATCTTTATTTACTTCTATCCCGTTTAGCCCATGCAAACCTGTCTCAGTGTTCCCCTATCTACCTTGTGCCTCCACCTCCTCCTCTTTCTTGTATTGCCTTCCTCAACACCCTAACTATGATGTATTTGTCCGTACTGTGTGTTCTACTGTTGCCTCCCTCCACCTCCTCCATAACCCCCTACCCCAACCCCCTACCCCAACCTCACCCTACCCCAAAATCACCATTGTGATTACCTTAGATTCCATTAAATTTTCCCTCTATTTAAGATAGTCTATTTTATCCTGAAATCTACCTGACCTGGATCTCTGTTCCTATGTGTTTACCTTCTTTCACATTGTAATTGTTTTGATCATGGAGTGACCTCCCAGATCCTCTGAATTTGTTCTTATAGTTTGGTTCTGTTCTCAACTCTTCCATTTGTCGATTGAGTTCAGGGTGGTGCTGCCATGTATGTCAATCTCTGATTGTTGTCTGTTCTTTTTGGTGCTCGGTCCACAGAACTCCCTTTAGGATGTTTTTCATTGTAGTGTTGGCTTTTGCAATATCTGTTAGCTTCTGTTTATCCTGGAATGTTTTGATTACACCTTTGTATTTGATTGACAACTTTGCTGGGTAGAGGATTCTTGGATGGCCGTTTTTTCTTTCATATTTCTTTTAAATATGTCTCCCTATTGCCTTCTTGCCTGCATGGTTTCTGTTGAGAGATCCAAGTTTAATCTGATTTGCTTGCCTTTGTGTGTTACACTTCTCTTTTCCCTAGCTGCTTTCAGGGATCTATCCTTATCTTTAATTTTGGAGAGTTTGATGATTATATGTCTTTGTGATTTTCTTTTAGGGTCTGTCCTTCCTGGGGATCATTGAGCCTCTTGAATGCTTATCTTTTTGCTTTTCAGGATGTTAGGGAAATTTTCTTCCAGCAGCTCTTAAACTATCTCCTCTGTGGAGTTGTGTGATTCTTCCTGTTCCAGAATGCAGATAATTCTTGTTATTCCATGAATCTTAGACCTTCTTCAGATTTTTTTTATCCTTTTTTTGTACTTGTTTGTCTATCTTAGTAGTATTGGGAGATTTCTCTTCCAGCTTACTTGTTCTGGCTTCCATTTTTTTCAATTCTACTCCTTTGCCCTTTCAGTGTATTGTCCATTTCTGATATTCTATTATTAATTGTTTGGACCTCTCTCTGTAGGTTTTAATTGTTTCCAATGCTGTATCTATCTTATTTGATTGTTCCTGTAGCGCTTTCCTATCTTCTTCCTTATTTTTCTCAACTCCATTGTAAAGTGTTTTGACACATTTTATAATCATTTTTCTGCATTCCTTCTCAGGCATTTCCAAAGCCTGCCCATCTTCCAGTATGGAGTCTAGGTCTACCTTCAGCTCATTTGTCTCAGTCACTTAATTTGTTTCTGGACATGTGCTGATATGGTCATCTGTTTTTGTTTCTTGGGCATATTCAGGAGTTATCTATGCCCTTAAAACTTAGATGGGGGTGTGTTTTGGTATTTTTTGTTTTCTGAAGCCTCCAGGTAGATGTGATCAGGAGATGGGCTTCCCTTTTCAATCCTCTTCCTGAAAAATTTCAAGATGCCACTTAATGACCACAGTTCATCATTATGACATAATACAGGATTTCATTTTCATCCTGTTTCCTTTTTAGTCTGCCTGTCCTGTTCCACAACCCGCGTTCAGGCCTTTTTCCTAGTTATAAATAGTTCAGTGCCAGCTGTGCTTGTTTTGCGCCACTGTTTGGTTTAAAGTGGTAACTGTTTCTTTAAATTTTGAGATCTATGTGTATGCCATAATAGAACCCTCCGGGGGTGGGGTGGGGTGTCCACTCTACTCAGGCACCCCTCTAGTCTCCAGAATGAGGTGCACAGACAGAAAGATCAATGAAAAGATACAAAATAGAAAAAAAGAATGTACACACCTTTGTCTCCAAGATTCTGATAGGAATCCGTGGCTGCTCTGATCCTTCCCCCACTCGATCTTGCCCAAGATGGTGGCTCCAGGAGCAACTGAGTGCTTTGGATTAGAAAGCACTGGATTTCTTGATTCTGCTACAAATTCCACTAACTGTAAGTCTTCCAAATTTCTAACTATTCCTTTATATGTAGGTCAGAGTTCTGGGACCATGCCCTGAACCTGTTGGTTAGGTATTCTTTGTTGTTGCTGATGGAGATCCTCAGTGCACTTCTACCCTATCCACCATCTTGTTTGTTCCCCTGTATTTCTGATTCTTAATGTAGAAGTGTTATTGACTTTTGTATATGTGCTTTGTATCTGACAGCCTTGTAATTATGAATAGGCAGTCTTCTGAAATCTACTAATTTGACTGTAGATTGTTTTGCATTTCCCCTACAGATGATCTTATAAAGTATAAATAATGAAAAATTTGGTGTTTCCTTGCTAATACTTTTGATCTTCCTTTTTTTCTTTACATTACCTTAGATAGAACTTCCAGTTTAAAATTTACAGAGATGGAAGAATAGTAATTATTTATTTGTTCCTTATTTCAAAGAATATTCTTTCACTATTTCACCAAGTCCTTAATAACTATAATTTTTAAGGTAATCATTTTATGCAAAGAATCTTGTTTGCAAAAAACTTTTATCATGAATGTTGACTTTTTTGCATCTTCTGAGATTATTATAAGATTTTTTGTTGTTGTTGTTCCATTTGTATGTTCATTAGTAAATTATCTTGTTACATTCTCTAATGATGAGTTATCCTGGGATAGACCTCTGTCAGTTATTATCTACTTTTTTATTACTACTAGATATAATTTGCCAATATTTTTGTTTATGGTATTTATCTCTATATTTACTAGTGAGATTAGTTTGTCATTTTCTTTTCTTTAAACATTTTTCTTATGAATTGTGATGTCCAATTACATTTGTCTTCCACCCCCAAATGAGTATAAGAGTGTTTCCTATCTTCTATTCTCTTAAAAGTTTGTATGAAATAGTGTGATAGTTAAGGTTTTATGTTAGTTAACATGGCTGGGTCTGGATTCTTAGTAATTTTATAGTTGTTGTAGTTACATGCCATTGAGTCGGTTCTGACCCATAGTGACCCTATATAGGGTTTTTGAGGAGTGGTTGGTGAGTTTGAACCATCAATCTTGCAGTTCAAATGGCTTTGCAGTCTGGCGCATTAACCCACATCACCACACCAGAACTCCAATTTTACAGGTAAGAGGTAGTAATCCCTCATGATGAGACATGTATTATGCAATATATGTGCAATATAATACAATCACCTCTATGATGTGATCTGATATGATCAGCCCTGGTCTGATGGAATTATCCAATGTGTTGTAAATACTCACTTCTATGATGTTAATGAGGTGTCAGATGCTATCAACAGGTTAGGTTGTA
>NW_006408548.1:17737787-17739490 GCF_000296735.1 Chrysochloris asiatica | reverse complement strand
TTGGAAAACAAAAAAATCTGTGTTGGAAGATATACATCCAGAATGTTCCTTAGAATCCAGTATGACAAGAGCTTGTCTCTCATACGTTGGATGTGTTTCAGGAGGGACCAGTCCCTGAAGGAGGACATCATGGTTGGTAAAGTGGAGGGTCAACAACAACAAAAAAAGAAGACCTCCAGTGAGATGGATTGACATTGTAGCAGCAATAATGAACAGAGACATTAAAAATAATTTTGAGGATGCCTTAGTCTTTTTAATGTATATTTGTCCGGTATTTACTTAGAACACAGACATGGGATTTACTCAGACCATCACTACCTCGTTCCGTTTAGGTCAACTTCGCTGTATAGCCTTTTGCTTCTATGGAATATTCTTTCTAGAATGCAAAGTACCTATGGTCAGCTGGCCACACCTCTCTACCATGTCAGACACCTCCCTACTCCCCATTTTTCTATGTTTTGGTAGTTGTAGATTCAACATAATTGTAAAGATGATAAAGGGATATCCTTTAGGAAACATAGAAAGTAAGAACTGAAAAGGGATAAAGTATCTTACTTCATTATTTCCATTCTTTTAAGCAGACAGTGACTCATATGGCAGAGCATGACTGGGCAACAATCTGGTATCTCTTCATTTAGCCTTACAGATAGAAACTTCCCTGAGATACTTGCCATAGATCAATAGTATTGATTTATTTTTTTTGTTACAAGTGTTTCTAGGTCTTTAGAACTTCAAAGATAGTTTAATTGGAAGGTAGAGAAGGTAGCTCAACACTGTTTTAGATAGAAATCCCCAATATTTTTAGTCATGACATCTGTGTTTCATGAGCATGTCATCAATGCTGTGAAAATCCTAAAGTCTAAATAAATGAAAAGGAGCCTGCTAGTCTCACATATAATTTTGAAATGGGTTGGGACACCTTTCAGGATTTTACTATTTTGTTTCTCATATATTGAGATCAAGAGTATAAACAATAGTTCAGTTAAATACTTCCCCAAGAGTCAACCACTTTGTTTTTGATTAATAGTAATTGTATGTCCAGCAACTATGCAAAATATTACATGATGATAATCTGATACCAAATTAATATTTTTAGTTTCTAGTACTGATCATAAAGCAATTCATATAAATATGGTCTGTCTTCATATTCTGAGGACTGAGGAAGAGTTTTAAAGTGAAACAAAAATTACCCACTTAGGGACAAAAGCTCACTTTTATACACACTTGTTTTTTGTTGTTAGTTGCTACAGAGTCAAGTCAATTCCAATTCATGGAAACACCATGTATGCAGGATAGAATTCCTCAAAGGATCTTCAAGGCTGTGACGTTTTGGAAGCAGATCACCAAACCTGTCTCCAGAGTTGCCTCTGTGTGAGTTTGAACCTTCAACATTTCAGCTGGTAGTGAAGTATGTAACATTTTGTGAGACCTAGGTACAACAATTCTTGTCTGTTGCTGTTGTTTTTGTTATTGTTGTTAAGTGCTGTTGAGTTGGTTCCAACTCATAGCAACCCTGTGTAGTGTTTCCTAGGAGTAGCTGGTAGGTTTGAACTGTGGCCCAGTGTTAGCTCTTCAGTGCTTATTCTGCAGTACCACACCAGGACTCCTGCCTTGTCTACACTACCTATAGTATGATTTTTTAAAAGCATGGATTTAGGATTCAAACACTGTTGCTTAAATTTGAGTGAAGAACCGAAACTTTC
>NW_006408548.1:17731749-17737398 GCF_000296735.1 Chrysochloris asiatica | reverse complement strand
AACAACATTAAGCTCTTGGTGTGGCGCTGTGGGTTAATGCGCCAGACTGCAAAGCTGTTTGAACTGCAAGGTCAGCAGTTCAAGCTCACCAGCTGCTCTTCGAAAACCCTATACATGGTTGCTAGGGGTTGGAACTGACTAGATGGTACTTAACAACAACAGTAAGCTTAAGCAATGAGCTCAAGCTTAACAACAATAAAGCATAATAAAGCAATGGGCTTAAACTTAACAATGATTGTGGCACAGGAGTGGGCATTATTTTGTTCTGTTATACATAAGTTCAGTATGAGTCAAGATTGACTCAATGGCATCTAACAACAGCAGGTGCCATTTACAAAATTAAGGTCAAATAAAGCATTTAGCATTTTTGTTTACTATATAATAAACATGCCCTAAAAGTTGTCTGTTTTTTAGTTTTATTATTCTTGTGATTATACCACAGCTTGGATACAGTTTTGTTCTATATACACATCTTCCTGAATGCAGTTTTTGTTAGGTGCTGTAAGTCAGTACTAAATCATAGCAATCTTTAAGTAAAACAGAATGAAACACTGCTCAGTCCTAGTCCAAATTCACAGTCATTGCTACATAGGAGTGCATTGCTGCTGTCACTGTTCCAATCCATCTTGTATGGGTCTTCCTCTTTTTCTCTAGTCATCTACTTTACCAAACATGATATCCTTCTTTAAGGATGGGTCCCTCCTGAAAATATGTCTGAAGTATGAGAGACAAAGTCTGGCCACCCTGGTTTCCAGGGAACATTCTGGCTGTACTTCTTTCAACACAAATCTGTTTGGTCTTTTGGCAGCTCATGCTACTTTTAATATTCTCCTCCAACACCATATCTCAAATGCATCAATTATTCTACGGTCTTCCATATTCACTGTCCAACTTTCACATGCAAATGAGGCTATTGAAAATACCATGGCTTGGGTCAGGTGTGCTTTAGTCCTCAAGCCAACATTTCTGCTCTTCAACATTTTAAAGAAGTCTTGTGCAGGAGATTTGCCTAATGCAATATCTCATTTGATTTCTTGGCTGCTGCTTCCATGAGTGTTAATGGATGATCCCAGCAAAATGAAGTCCTGACAACTTCAATCTTTTCTCCATCTATATGGATGCTATATATTGGTCCAAGTAGCTCTGGTAGCATAGTGGTTACAAATCAGGCTGTAAATCATAAGGTAAGCAGTTCGAAACTACCAGCTGTTTCGCGGAAGAAAGATGAGGCTTTCTGCTCCAGTAAAGATTTACAGTCTCAGAAACCCTGTTCAGGGTCGCTATGGGTCAGAACAGGCTCAACGGCACTTAACAACAACAACAGCAACAGTATATTAGTCCAATGGTGAGGATTTTGTTTGCTTTACATCAAAATGAAATGAATACCAAAGGCTGTGGGCTTTGGTCTTCATCCAATAATTATTTTAAGTCCTTTTTGCTTTCAGCACACAAGGTTGGATCATCTGCATCTCACAAGTTGTTAATGAGTCTTCCTCTAATGCTGATGCCATGTTTTTCTTCATATAATCCACCTTCTCAAGTTGTTTGCTCAGCATACAAATTGAATAAGTATGGTAAAACCATAAAACTCTGGTGCACACCTTTCCTAACTTTAAACCATTCAGTGCTCCATTGCTCTGTTCAGACAACTGCCTCTTGGTCTATGTACAGGTTCCTCATGAGCACAATTATGTGTTTTGGGATAGTCATTCTTTACAATGCTTTTTAACTTTGTCATGATCCACACAATCAAAAGTGTTTTCATAGTCAGTAAAGCACAGATAAACATCTTCCTGGTATTCTCTGTTTTTAGTCAAGATATATCTGATGTCAGCAATGATATCCCTCATTCCATGTTCTCTTATGAATCTGGTTTGAACCTCTGGTAGTTCTCAGTTTATGTATGATTGCTGCCATTTTTGTATTATCTTTAGTAAAACCTTACTTTCATGGCATATCAATGATATTGTCCCATAATTTCCACATTCCATTGGGTCACCTCTCTTTGGAATGGGCACAAATATGGATCTCTTCCAATCAGTTGGCCAGGTATCTGTCTTCCAAGTTTTTTGACATAAATGAGTGAGTGCCTCCAGTGATGCATCAGTTTCTTGAAAATTTCAGTTTGTATTTCATTTATTCCTAGTGTTTTGTTCTTTGCCAATTCTTTCAATGCACATTGTACTTCTTTCTTCAGGAACACTGGTTCTTGATCATATACTACATCTTGAAATGGATGAACATCAGCCATTGCTTTTTGGTACAGTGACTATTTATATTCATTCCATCTTCTTTTGATGCTTTCTGCATCATTCAATAATTTGCCCAAAGAATTATTAAGTACTGAAAGTTCAGGCTTGAACTTTTCCTCCAGTTCCTCCAGAAAATGCTAAGCATGTTCTTCCTTTTTGGTTTTCTAACTCTACGTCTTTGAACATTTTGTTATAATATTTCATTTTGTCTTCTCCTGCTGTCCTTTGAAATTTTCTGTTCTTTTGCACCTACCCCTTCTTCCACATGCTTTAACATCTCTACACTAGAGAGACAATTTCAGAGTTTCTTCTGACATCTATTTTGGTCTTTTCCTTCTTTCTTGTCTTCTTAATGACCTTTTGTTTTCTTCCTGTATGATGCTTTTGATGTTATCCCACAACTTTTCTGGTCTTCAGTGTTTAGTGTCTAATGCATCAAATCTGTTCTTCATATTACATTTAAATTCAGGTGGGATATATTCAAGGTCATATTTTGGCTCTCATGGATTTGTTTTCATTTTCTTAAGCTTCAGCCTGAATTTGCATATGAGACATTGATTGTCTGTTTCATGTCTGCCCCTGGCCTGGTTTTGACTGATAATATGGAGCTTTTTCATCATCTCTTTCTACAGATATAGTCAATTTGATTTCTGTGTATTCTGTCTGATAAGGTCCATGCATGTAGTTATCTTTGATATTGTTTAAAAAAGATCTTTGCAATGAACAAGTCATTGGTCTTCCAAAATTCTATCAATGTATCTCCAGCATCATTTCTATCACCAAGACCATATTTTCCAAATACTGATTCTTCTTCTTTGTTTTTAACCTTTGAATTTCAATCACCAGTAATTATTAGTACACATTGATTGCATGGTTGATCAATTTCAGAAAGAAGTAGTTGGTAGAATTCTTTAGTTTCATCATCACTGGCGTTAGTGGTTGGTGCATAAATTTGAACAATAGTGGTATTAACTGGTTTTCTTTGTGTGCATATAAATATTATCCTATCACAGACTGCATTGTACTTCAAGACAGATCTTGATACATTCTTTTGATGAAAAATATGATGCCATTCCTGTTCAATTTGTCATTCCCAGCATAGTAAGCCATGTGATTGTTACATTCAAAATGGCCAATACCAGTCTACTTCAGCTCACTAATGCCTAGGATATCAATGCTTATGCATCCATTTCATGTTTGACAGTTTCTGATTTTCGAGATTCATATTTAATACATTCCATGTTCTGATTATCAGTGGATATTTACAGCGGTTTCTTTTCATTTTAAGTTTTGCTTCATCAGATAATAATGGTCCCGAGGTCTTTACTCCATTGTCATCATCACAATCAACTCTACTTTGAGGAGACAGCTCTTCCCCACTCACATCTTGAGTGCCTTCCAATTTGAGAGGTTCATCTTCTGGCACTATATAATACAATATTCTGGTTCTTTTCATCACGTTTCAGTATTCATTATTGTGGTGCTATCTGACAGTAGTTTTCCACTGCTATTCACAAGGTTTTCAAAGACTAATTATTCAGAAGTAGTCTGTCTCTCCTTCTTTGTAGTTTATCTTCATCTGGAAGCTCAGCTGAAACGCATCTACTGTGGGTCACTATGAATTATTGGAAGCACTCAACAGCACAACAGCACTTAACAACAACAACATATATATGAGGGGATGCTATCTGTCTATCTATCTATCTATCTATCTATCATCTATCTATCTATCTATCTATCTATCTATCTATCTATCTGTCATCTATCTATATTGTTCAAATATGCAGATTAGATTGCATTTGGTGACTTGGATTTCTTCTCTAATTTAAATACATTATAACTGATATTTATCTATAGTCACATAAAGAAAGAGCAGAAATTATACTCTGTGATCCTATACAAAGTAAAAAGCATCCTTTGAACTTCATTAAGAGTTAATATATGGAGACAATCTTGAATCGTCATCTTTAGATTATCCATATTTTTATATTTGTGCATTACACAGGCTCCCCATTTATCCTATTAGGCAATGAAGGAGCAAAATTGGTTTACTTTAATTAAAAAGCTACTCAAATTAAACCAATAACATTTAAAGTTACATTGCACTTAATGGACCAGCATACATCACATAGTAACTACAACTGCACAAAAGTAATGAAGAACTAGATGTAATTATTTTTAATTTTGTAACTAATGATGCCTAAATTGGACAACTAAAGCACAAAACACCACTTATATGTCATCCAGAGAATTTAGATAATTGCTTAATGTGATATATTGCTTTTGTAGACAGATTCGTTTCATTCTTTTGCCTTTTTTACTTCTAAGTTGCATAGGGTTTGAACTATTTAGGTAATATTAAGTCAAAAAAGAAAAAAAAAAAGTACTAATTGTTGCTGAGTTCTTCCAGTAGAGCTGAAACAATATAAATTAAATTATAACATGGAAGAAATATTAATATTATTGATAATTTAATATAGGAATCAGCAAAATATGGTGTTGGACAAATCCTGCCCATGTCTATTTGTATGCAGCTTGTGAGTAAAGACTGGTTTTGACATTTTAAATCACTGAAAAAATTTTATGGCATATGAAAACTGTTCCTTGGAAGCCATGATGGCAAAACTTCATAACTCATACTTTGTACATGTTGTCAGGAAGGACTAGTTCCTAGAGAAGGAAATCATGTTTAGTATCATTGTTGTTGTTAAATGCTGTCGAGTCAGATCTGACCCGTAGCGACCATGTATAGGGTTTTCAAGGAATGGTTGGTGAGTTTTAATATCTGATCCACCAATTCAAACTGACCTTGCAGTCCAATGCATTAACCCACAGTGCCACACTAGGACAACAAAACAGAGGAAGATCCCTAACAAATGGATTGACATAGTAGCAGCAACAATCAGCTCAAACATAATAACAATTGTGAGGATGGCACAGGACCAGGCAGTGTTTCCAGTTGTTGTATGTAGGAATGCTAGGTGTAACTGATTCCACGGTACCTAACAACAACAAGGACAGAAAAATGATATATTGTCAAGTTTTGGTGTCCATTAGTGAAGTTTCTTTGCAACACAGTCATATCTATTTGTTTATAGATTGAGAATGGCTGCTTTTTCACTACACTGACAGAGTGAAAGAACTCTGGCAGTGACCATATCCTCTGCAAAACCTAAAATAAAAACTATCTGACCCTTTTCAGAAAAAGCTTGTTGACCTTGACTTAATACCTCATTTCAAAAAGTTCTTCAGTAGACCATGTGCGTGAGAACTAAGTGAAGAGAAAAATACTAAGTGCAGATTTTTCATTTCTCCTGGAGAAATTCTTATTCAGCGGGTCTGAAGAACTGGTATCTGTGCCACAGAGAATACCTGGCAATTGGTTCTTGTAACAATT
>NW_006408548.1:17723554-17728114 GCF_000296735.1 Chrysochloris asiatica | reverse complement strand
CTTTATATGTGGTTCAGAGTTCTGGGACCATCCCCTGAGCCTGCTTGGTCGGGTATTCTGTGTTGTTGTTGGCGGAGCTCTCTGCTATACGTCCACCCAATCCGCCATCTTGTTTGTTCTCCAGCCATCCTTGTTTTTGAAACCGATCTTGTGGACCAGTGCATTATCCTCTTACACCACACCAGGACTCCCTGTGGAAGAGTATAGGGCATCACTACCCAACCCACCCTTTGCCATTGAGTCAATTGCAACTCACAGCGACCCAAGGCTAAACCTTTATGAGAGCAGGCAACCTTATCTTTCTCCCATAGAGTGTCTGGTGGACTAACCTTTGAATTAGCAGCCCAATGCCTAACCCACAGATCCACCAGCCGTCCTTCATAGGTTTGAGAATCACTGACTCATTACACATGGAGTGGTTTCATTTGTCCTTCTAGAAAGTCAACTTTGATATTATTCCTTTGTTCATCACAGCTCATTGATTTTATAAATAAAAATGTAAATGATATTTTCAGAAGGTAAACTCTTGTTAGTAACAACAAAACAATCCTTTTTCTCAGGATTTATTTTTGTTAACACTCCTCAAGTATTTTTATGTATACTTTTGTACTAATATGATAATTTAAATAGGCTTATATAAGTTAAAGGAACAAAATCTATAAAATGATATTACTGATTAAACTGCTTGCCATGTAAAACATTAAGTACCAACATTCATAAGCAAAACTATCACTAATTCCTCATTAATTTAAATTTGAAGTGAAATGATACTCAATCATGAATTATGCCAAGGGGAAAAAAAAGAAACCGGGCTCATTTATCTGAATAAGGCACAGAAATCAATGTTCCAGTGCATTACACAAAAGATACTAAGCCACGTGTGCTGTATTCTAAGTGATTACTAAATATTGAAACTAGCTAAGAATTTTGACCTAAGTCCTCTAAGGCAGGAATAGAAATGCATCTACACATCCAAGAAGACATTATCAACTGAATTCTCTTTCAGCTTCTCTTTTAGGTTTTGTTTAATATTGCAAAAATTTATTTTTCATATGAAAATATTTTTTTGCTTTCTTATGTCATTGTTATTTTGTTCAAGGGTTAGTTAGAAAAGACTCAATTTCAAAACAAAAGTTTTTTTTTTTTAAATCTATGTTAAATAATTAAATGTTTGTTTTTGTGTGCTATAATTACTAATCCTGAAAAAATGTGTGCTGTCATTACTATCATTTATTACCTATATAAGCCAAACCCACTGCTACTGAGTGAATTTTGATTCGTAGTGAACCTGTATAGGGTTTCCAAGGCTGTAAATCTTTACAGGAACTGAAAGCCTTGTCTTTCTCCAGTGAAGTGGCTGGTGGGTTTGAACTGCCAACTTTGTGGTTAGCAGACCAGTACTTATCCTACAGATCCACCCGGGTTCCTTAACTGCATATATGTTGCTGTTATTGTTGTTAGTGCCATCAAGTTAGTTGTGATTCATAGTGATCCTGTGTAGTGTTTCCGAGTGTGACTAGTGGGTGTGAACTGCCGACCTTGTGGATAGCGGTTCAGTGCTTAACCTATAGAACCATATCAGGGTTCATTGCATATACAGGCCTTTAAACTAAAGGGGAAAAAGAAACACTAATTCTATTCTTATTTTAAATTGAGCTTGAAGAAGACACATTTAAGTTCTATAGATCTTTTAGTTTTTAAGTAAACTTTTTCAATTAAAATTAAAAATGAAAACATTTTCAAATTAAAATTCAATTGAGATAATTGCTGATTCATATGTGACCTGTTACCATTTAGTTGATTTCAACTTATAGCAACCCCATGTGTTACAGAGTATGGACGCCCCATTGGGGTTTCCTCTCTGCAATCTTTAAGGAAGTAGATCACGGGGTTTTTATTTCATGGTACAGCTGAGGGCAAATCTTTTGCATTACCCAAAATTTTGTTTGGTCCTTATTTTTGAGATTGCTGCCTTAAAATTTGGGTCAGTTTATTTCAATATCTGACTCATTGCAGTGTTGGTGGCAGTTTACTCTCTTTACTCATTCGAGTTGTACTTTTCTTGCTTCTTGGCTTTTCTCCTGGACATTAAGAAACTCTGGGTCCTGTTCCTATTTGAATCTTTTATTCTAGCTGACAGTCACCCTGTTTATCATGCCTTTTGTGGCCACTTTTGTGGACTGTGGTTCCAATTACAATTTACTTTTCAGGTCAGCTTGGTTTATCTTGTACCAATGGGACTTCCCTTGATATTTTCTTGTGCTGCCTAATGGGTTGGAGCAATTTCTCCACTGGGATACTAGGAGTGTTTCTGTTGGGGTAGGGTAGTCCAGGGCCTTCAGAAACAATCAGACTTCCCAGGTCAGGTTTGTTCTGGTGAGACCCATATTGTTGAGGCTGCTGGGACCTCACAGCATCTTTTGCTGGGGGAGCAGAACCTCCAGCCAGGTGGGGAAGGAGAATGTATCTATGGCCATTTGTTGTTCTTGGGACTCCCAAACAATCCATCTTTTCTATAGGGCTAGAGGACCACATGGTTTGTGAAAGGAGCTATTTGATCTGAGGACATAATGAACCTATGTAGACTACATTCTATTGCAAATTTGGGAGTCAGGAAATGCTAGGTTTAATTTGCCTTTGTTAGGTTGGGAAACATAAGACATTGTGCTGCTGTATTTTCCCTCCAGCCTCAGGCTTTCAAACCAACTTCCTTTTCTCTTACCACCTCTTATTTTGCCTTTTGTATTATTTCCAGGTTTACTAAGCAGGATGTTGTTGTTGTTATGTGCCATAAAGTCTGTTCTAACCCATATAGACTCTGTATATTTTCTGAGGAGCAGTTCATGGGTATGAACTACACACCTTGCAGTTAACAGTCTAGTGCTTATCCTACAGCACTGTACCAGGACTCAGCAGCAGGGTAGAGTGTGGAAAACTGTTTTTTTATGTCATCTTTTCTAGATCTAAAGTCTTAAGTAAACTCTGTAGGCAAATATAATGTATATATAGAAAAAGATACTAGTCCTAGTATACCGCTGTAGGATAAGCACTGGGCTGCTGAACACAAGGCTGGTGATTCAAACCTACCAGCCACTCGCTGGAAACCTTATGCAGGGTTACTGTGAGTCAAGACTAACTGGAGAGCACACGACAACAACAGCATAGAAAAAGAAGGCCTTGTATTTTGAAAACCCCTTCAAGCCAGAGGAAATAAGGCCAGATTATGCAATAAACAGCTGGTGGGTCGCAGAAGTGTCCCATATTTCCACAGTTTATAACTAAATTAAGTGCTTGTGGTCATAATGAACAGCCTTAGCATTTGCCCATTTCTAAAGGAGGGAATACAGGGCAATCAAAATCCTACCTGTTTCTTTTTATAACAATTTTACACCTACTTACAGTGATGTTAGAGACAAAGTCTTATAGTTGTTTGGCAAACCATCTATTCATTTCTTGTTGACTCCCTGTCCAGCTCCTTATTTTTTTCACCAAATCTCTCCCACACTGCAGATTACTAGTTTCTCCCATTCCAAGAAAACTCTCTTTAGATGACCTGTCTTCCTACTCATATTATGAAACAGAGATTTCATAAAATGATTTTACTTAATTTATTTCACATCATCATCAAAGCAGTGTGTAACTTAGTATTGCAACTCCTTCCCTATCAATGGCTAACATTTCATATTTTAAATATTAAGTATTTGAAATACTGTGCGTACTTTGCAATGACATCACATCTGTATTTGACTTTGTGACATTTCAATAGCCATGTGTAGCTGTCATTGGGTGCCATCAAGTCAATTTCAGATCACAGATTAGGACTGCCCCTATGATTTTCTTGCCTGCAATATATTTCTTTTTAACTTTTTATTGTGAATTAAGTGAAGGTTCATAGACAACATCATCAGTTTTTCATTCAATAAATAAAACACTGTGTTTCATCTCAATGATTGCCATCCTCTCCATGCAACACACTTATCCCACTTCCTCCCAGTGGTTCCTGTTTCCATCCCACCCTCGTTTCCATCCCTTCTCAACTTTGTCCTGAGGTAAATGTTGCCCTTTTAATCTTGAATGATTGATAATTCCATGGAGAATATACCTTACATGTGTTGTTGTTACCCTATCTAACTATACACCTATTTACTGTTTGGCTGAAAATTGGGCCCCACAAGTGAGTTCTGTTTCAGGGTGGTTATAAGCCATAGTCTCAGGTTCCTCCAGTCTCTTTCTTACCTGTAATCCTGGTGTTTTTTTGTTTCCTTTTAAAAAAATAACTTTGATTTTTGTTCCACATTTTCTCCCACTCTATCCAGGACCTTCTAACGTGATCCCTATCAGAGCTGGTCTCAGAGTTGTGGTGACTGATGTTCACATGTTCCATTAGTCCCTTGGACTAATTGATTCCAAGCATCTTCAATTCTCATCACTCTTCTTTCTTCAGCCTATAGAGAGACCAATAGTTGCACCTCAGATGAATGCTCATGAGCTTTTAAGATCCCAGTCACAACTCACCAAAGTAGGATGCAGAACATTGTCTTTGTGGACTATGTTATGACA
>NW_006408548.1:17722420-17723330 GCF_000296735.1 Chrysochloris asiatica | reverse complement strand
TCCTATAAAGATTTACAGCCTTGGAAACCCTGTACAGGGTCGCTATGAGTTGGAACTGACTCCACGACACATAACAACAACCACCATAGTGTTTTGTGACCTATGGATCCCTGGTGATACTGTATAGTAAGCAATGAAATGCTAACCCCAAGGTCAAAGTTCAAACTCACTAGCTGCTCCATGGGAAAAAAGATGAGTTTTTCTGTTCCCATAAAGATTTAAAACCTCAGAAACAGTTTCCCTATACAGTTTCCCTCTGAGTTGGAATCAACTCAATTACAGTGGACTTGTATTTTTTGTTGTTTTGTAATTTAAGATATATTCTTGTGTTGTTGTTGTTAAGTTCTATCGTATTGGTTTTGACTCATAGAATCTGTATAGAGTTTTCAAGGAGTGGCTGATGAATTTGAATGGCCAACATTTTGGTTAGAAGTCCAGTGTTTATCCTACGGCGCCACACCAGGGTTGTTGTTGTTAGGTATCATCAAGTTGGTTCCGACTCTCGCAACCTTACGCACAACAGAACAAAACTTTGCTTGGTCTTGTGCCATTGTCACAATCATTGTTATGCTTGAGCCCATTGCTGCTGCCATGGTGCCAATCCACTTCCTGCGGGTCTTCTTCTTTTCTATTGACCCTCCACTTTGCCAAGGATCATGTCCTTCTCCAGGGACTGGTCCTTCCTGATAATATGTCAGAAGTATAAGAGAAAAACTCTTAACAACCTGGCTTCTAAGGTGCATTTCAACTCACATTTATTTGTTCTTCTCAAAGTCCATATCACTTTTTATATTCTTTTCCAATACCATAATTCAAAGGCATCAATTCTTCTATGGTCTTCCTTATTCACTGTCCAACTCTCACATGCATTTCAGGCTATTGAAAATACCATGGCTTTGGTCAGGTGTAC
>NW_006408548.1:17720064-17720785 GCF_000296735.1 Chrysochloris asiatica | reverse complement strand
GTGATGCTTTTTGCTATTCCTTTCTCTCCCCCTCCAGTGCCTATTTTATAATATAATGTCATTTGATTTCTTGGCCTCCATGAATGTTGATAGTGGATGTAAGCAAAATGAAGTCTTTGACAACTTCAGTTTTTTCTCCATTAATTATGAATTATTTGTTGATCCAATTATGAAGATTTTTGTTTGTGTTACATTGAGGTACAGCCCATAGTGAAAACTGTAGTCTTTGGTCTGCATTGGTAAGTCTTTGAAGTCCTCTTCGCTTTCATCAGGGTCTTAAATATGAGGTTTTTCAACTGGTGTTTTCACCTGCTCCTAGACACATCTGAAGTGCCATCATGTCCAAAGATAAAATGATCCTTCTTCCTTTATGAAATTGTTTTTATTTCTGTATTCTTGATCTGAGAGGGTAGGTTCACCACTTGCTCAGATGCCTGGCTGACTTCCTTTGTTGTTGTTGTGAGGTGCCATCGAGTTGGTACTGACCCATAGCGACCTTATGCACAGCAGAACAAAATGCTGCCTGATCCTGGGCCAGCCTCATTATTGTTGCCATGCTTGAGTCCATCGATTATGCCACTTGGTCAATCCATCTAGTTGTGGTTCTTCCTCTTTTTCTTTGACCCTCCACCTTACCAAACATGATATCCTTCTCCAGCGACTGGTCCCTCTTGGCAATATGTCCCAAGTATGAGAGACGAAGTTTGGCCATCTTGGCCTC
>NW_006408548.1:17715102-17716315 GCF_000296735.1 Chrysochloris asiatica | reverse complement strand
AAGACTAAATAAGGCTTTCTTTTCACTCTAAAGTTGCTTAGTCCTTCTGCTAGGACTCACAGTACCTGGAAAATAGTAAATCAACATCTAATCTGATCTGTTTAGATGATAGAGCCTCACAGGAACCCCTATAGAAGTATAGGTTACCTAGATTCACTACTTTAGAAATTAATGCATTATCCTTGCTGTGAGACATGTTGGTTGTTGATGGCTTTAGACGAAGGCCTACTTTGACAGTTGCCCTCAAGAGAAGATAGACATCTTGTTCACTCAGAGTAGTCCTTTCTCCATGAGCAGCCAGCCCTTAACTGCTAGCTGATTGGAGCACAAAAACCCAGCGAATTTGATTCAATTCTGCACAATTCAAAACAATCATCCCAGTCACATAACTTTCCAAGTGCAGTGTGATTGATCATTTTTATATAACCTTTCTAACCATGTTCTTCTAATGGCTACCAAATTATTAGATTTTTGTTATTAAGTGCTGTCGAGTCATTTTCAGCTCATAATATTCCTGTATAGGCTTACCAAGGAGCCGCTGGTGGGTTTGAACCACTCATTTTATGGCTAACAGTCCAGTGCTTATCTTGGGATTGGTTATGATTGGGCAGGACTACACGAATACCAACATGTGTCTGTCAATTTGTCATACTGTGGTGGCTTGTGTGTGGCATTGATGCTGGAAGCTATGCTAATGGTGGTCGCTTGTAGTGGATAGGTTTCAGAGGCACTTCCAGAGTAAAACAGATTATGACGAAGGAGAGGTGGACCCCTTCTGCAAGGTTAGTAATTGAAAACCTTATGAATAGCATAATATTGCCTGATATGTGCCAGAAGATGTACCCCTTATGTTGGTAGACACACAAAATATGACGGGGGAAGAGTTGCCTCCTCAAGTTAGAGATAACCTTAATAATGTGGCTGAAGCAAAGCTTATGCAACCTTCAAATCAAAGCAAAACTTATGCAACCAATAAATCAAAATGAGAAGAGACAGCTGCAAACATCCATTAATAAATGGAACATGAAATTTATGAAGTAGGAATCTAGAAAAACTGGAGGTTGTCAAAATGAAATTAAATGCATTAAAATCCTAGGAGTTGTTGTTTATGTTAAGTGCTGTTGAGTTGGTTCTGACTCATTGTGACCCTATATGGGTTATAAGGAGCAGCTGGTGGGTTTGAACCACTGACCTTGCAGTTAGTTGTTGTTGT
>NW_006408548.1:17712342-17714192 GCF_000296735.1 Chrysochloris asiatica | reverse complement strand
CTTCCAATCTTCTAAATATTCCTTTATATGTGGTTCACAGTTCTAGCACCTTCCCCTGAGCCTGCTTGGCCTGGTATTCTGTGTTGTTTGTGACGGAGCTCCCCACAGCACATCTACCGGATCTGCCATCTAGATGCTTACTTTACCTTCTCTCCCCTCTCTGCTCTTTGCCCCCTGCATCTACTTTAACATCAAATGCTGCTTATTCTGCATTTTAAATATTTTATAATTCTAGATGCTTTTCCTACTGCCCTCCATATTAAAGTGTCAGACTACATCATTTTATGCCTAAATTTTGCATTTGTCTCATTGCAACTGCCTTTGTGGCAATCTGCTACATTTCCCACAACCCCTTTCTAAAATACAAATGTCATTATGACAGTTCCCTGTATGAAACCTTAATGACTCCACCTTGCTAAGATCAATGTTTCTCAAATGCAGATGTGAATTCAAATAACCTGGGGATTGTGATAAAGTTCAGATTCTAGTTAATTACGTCTGGAGCCCCAGGTGCTGCATTTTCAATGGGTCTTGTCAACTTAGCTTGTCTGTGGACCACACTTTGTGTAATAGGAGCCTAAAGGATAGAACAAAAGTCCTTAAAATCTGGCATCTATGTAGTGCTCAGCCTTCAACCTGCTTTCCTTCATCTCCTTCAGTGAGCTGGATTGACACAGTGGCTGTACCAGTGGACTCAGAGCAACAGTATGAGGATGACACAAGGCTGGGCAGTGTATTGTTTTGTTGCACATACGATCGCTGTGAGTGAGAACTAACTTGATGGCACCTGACAACAACTTTCACCTCCTAAGGTACTTATTTACTCTGTAGACGCTGTAATCAAAATCATTGTTTTTTGCTGTGTATGAAATACTTTAAAACAAATTAACTTGAGCTGAAACCCCAACACTTAAAATTCTAGTAAGTTTTTGTCTTTTTTCATGACCCTGTCACTAAACAGCCACTAAAATAGCACAGATTACAGCCTCAGCATCCACTCTGCCTCGTGTAGCTTCTACTTTCAAATGAGTTGTGAAGTCTTCTCAGTTCTGTTTATCTCTAGTACAGTGGGCTGAGTTTCCATAAATGGCACAGACAGTTAAGCACTTGACCACTGGGTGAAAGCTCTGTGGTTTGAACCCACCCAGATGTGCCTTGAAATACAGGCCTTGAAAGCCTTATGGAGCAGATTTACTCTACGCATGTAGGGTTGCCATGAGTCAGAAAACACTTGATGACAACGAACAACAAAAACAACTGTGGGCCAGAGTCAGGGCTTGGGGGACTTAAAGCATCATGCTATCCTCATCATCTCAGGGCGATTGCAGACAGAATTGTGAAGTGGTGATAACTGTCTGGGTGACACTTTTATTTCTCCTTTCAAAACAACTATCCTTTTGGCTCAGCCAGCCAATGCTAGCATGTTGTCTGAGATTTACCTTCATCTTCCCCAGTGCATAGATAAACCTTCTCCTTTCCCTTTTCTAATTAAGATAACTGGGTGAACTCCACATATCCCGACTGCTTAAAGCAAACATTTGTTTGTTGATGCATTTACTAATTTTCATTCTAGAAATGTTCACTGAACAACTGCTATGTGTTTTACTTTGTGCTCCATACTCAGTAAATAGTGAGGAAGGAGGTAGATATAAATACTAAGCATTTTTTAAAGACTCTGAGTGAGACCGACACTTAAACAAGCAATTGGGGGGAAATGTTAACAAAAGAAACAGAGGGTACTTTGAGAGTCTGTAGTTTTCCACTAACCTGGAGTTCTGATAATTTAATTCATTTAAAAATGTTATTTATTATTGTTGTTGTGTGATGGAATCAGTTCCGACTCATAGCAT
>NW_006408548.1:17693840-17711322 GCF_000296735.1 Chrysochloris asiatica | reverse complement strand
TTTCTTTGTCTTGAATAAGATAAAGAAATGTGTACCTCAGTATTACCATGGTCTTCCAATTCTGCTCAAGTAAATTATAAACGGATTCAGAAATCTCTTTCCTTAGAAGCACTCATGTCCCTGAGCCATCAGGGCTTGGCTGTGGACAGTGGTCAGATTCCTCTGTGCTGACATTTATCTCTGAGTGTCCAAAAGCACTTTGAACACTTTGAAGGTTTAAGAGAATACTACCAGCATAGCTGTAAAGTCAGTGTAAACAATATTTGGACTTGGGTGATTTAAAAATATAAGAGAAGCAAAAAGTTACTGAGAAAACACATTCATTGAGGGGTTACACACTGTATGCTGGGAAGGTAGCAAAGGGACTTGGTGCCAGGCGTTCAGTAAGCAGTAATCACACAGGACTCAAGTCAGGGCCTCTGACCTGTTTTATAATATAACTGGATTGATGAACTAAAGCAATACTGAGAAAAACTCTTAAAATCACATCTACTGTAATTTGTAAGCAAAGACAAATGAACATAGGGTAAATTTACCACAGCAAAACTTAAATTCATCATAACATTATTAATGACAACCATTAATTACCTGGCATTTTAAAGAAGGAACAAACCATCAGAAAATGACGTGCTAACAATGTCAGTTCAGTCTACCTTCTGTCTGCCTTCTATCATAGCATCTAAAATAGTATATAGTGAGAAACATGTGAGGAATGATCACTTTTCAACTCTGGAATGACTCAAATAATGAGCATGTTATTCAGACTTCTTATTAAGGTAAGAAAATAAAAGAATAAATGGAAACAGTGTTGAAATAAAATGAAGGTTTTTATAACCAGGCTATTTAAATGAGTCAGAATACCCAAATCTCTATACATTCTGATTCATTGAGGCAGTTTTCTACATGGGTAGCCAGAGGGAGGGATCCTGGGTGGCACAAATGGATAAACCCACCTAGAGGCACCTCAGCTCGAGGACCCACCTGGCGATCTGCTTCAAAAACTCTGTGGAACAATTCTCCTCAGCACATATGAGTTGCCATGGGTTGGGATTGATTCAGTGGCAACTAACAACAACTCAGGGGAAAACAAGAATAATAATATCATACCAGCTTTAAAAACGTCTGAATTTGCAGGGAGTTATGGTATTATTGTCATTAGGTTGGTTTCAACTCATAGTGACCCTGTGTTAGTTTTCCAAGACTATGAATCTTTATGGGAGCAAAAGGTTCATCTTTCTCCCACAGAGCAGCTGGTGAGCTTGAACAGCCAACATTGTTGTTCACAGTCCAGCGTTTATCCCCACCTCTACAGGGAGCTATGGAGATTACCTATTGTTGACCTTTGTGATACAGTAAACTACCTCTCTAAAACTCAGCCGTCTACTGATGTGGTCCTCTGCCAAGCCCCTCAGGGTCCTGGGGAGTTTCCATTCAGACCCAGCAGTTAATAGTAAAGGAGTGTTTTGGGAAATCGCCACTTGGGGAATAGATATCTGATTTCTTCCCCTCTGATGAGTCCTCTGGGGTATACTCAAGTGTGACTTAGGGATATTTGAGCCATCTCCTTGGACTTATCTTCCATTCTATCCATATCAACCCCATAGCTACCTTGGCAGGAAGTTTGGTAACACCAGCTTAAGGTTGCAGCAGCAAGGGAATAGGCTATTTTCAAGTCCACACAGAACTCTGGGCATTCACCAAGAGTGAAGCTCAGAGCAGCCGGCCATCTCTCCTCAGTGCTCACCCACACCCGTTGCAAAGGCATTTTAGCACAGCAACCAGACAGCTCCAATAGGCTTGGTCCAGAGCCTTGAGAAAAGCTGCAAGCCTGAAATCATCTGGATTCCAAACCCAGATTGAAATCGGAAACCCAGGTCACCTCAGTTTCTCGATTCCTTCAATCCGAAGGCAAATATAAATGTGCAAAATAAATATAGGAAGGAGAGAAGGCAGGAAGGAGGAAAAAAAGAAAGAAAGAAAGAAAAAACACACACAAAAAACAGGAAGCCAGGAAGGAAGAAGCGGGAAGGAAGGCAGAAAGGCAGGCAAGTAAGTAAGTAAGCTGAAAAAGACTTTCTCCAGGCTACAATTGTTTTTAAGTGCCGTGAGTCAGTTTAGACTCATAGCCACCTTTTATAGAGTTTCAGAACAGTGACTGGTGGATTTGAACTGTTGATCTTATGGTTAACAGTCCAGTGCTTATTCTACAGAGCCACACCAAAACTCCCAGGCTACAGTTACATGAGTTAATTAATCAAATGATAATGTGGCCGCCTTTAAGTGTGCCTATGTGTGTCTGTGTGTGAGAGACAGTTGGAGCCCCAATGGTACAATGATTGAAGTACTTGGTTGCTAACTGTAAGGTTGGAAATGTGAACCCACCACAGGAGAAAGATGTGGCAGTCTGCTTCAGTAAAGATTACAGCCTGGAAACCCTAGAGGGCAGAGTTGGAATTGACTTGAAAGTAATGGTTTGTGGTTTTTTTTGGAGGGGGGTTAAAGGGACAGAGACAATGCCTGACCACCAGAAAACTATCCAGAGAACATTCTTAGCTAGTTTTAAGCTTGGTATTAAGTAGCAAGATTATTACTAACATCATCATAAATTTTTAATGTTAATAACAGTGAATGAGCTATGTTAGTTAAACAACAGAATAACATTGCTTCTATTATCTATGATTAAACAAAACACAACACAACAACAAAAACAGTTGTTATAAAGTCAACTCTGCCTCATGGTGTGCCTCATGGTGACCCTTGTGTGTCATAGTAAAATTGCTCCAGAAGATTTTCACTGGCTGATTTTTTGGAAGTAGATTGGCAAGTCTTTATTCCAGGTGCCTCTGTGTGAATTTAAACTTCTAACCTATTGCATAATAGCTGAGTGCCTTAACTGTTGGCATCACTCAGGGACTTCTTTTCTATTATTAAGTTCAGTGTCGTCGACTCAATTCTAACCCATAATAACCCTGTACAAGTTTTTTGAGGAGCAGCTGATGAGTTTGAACCACCAACTTTGCAGTTCAAACCGACTCTGCAGACCAGCGCATTAACCCACAGCACCACACCAGGACACCTTTTGTATTACAGCAGTTAATAAAATATAGTCTACTTTGTCATACTTTACCATACCAACGAATAAATTATATACTTGCTTACAGAGTTTATTTTCATGAGGAAATATTTATTGAAAAATGTATATTTCAGAAAAAGAAAAGAAATAAAAACCTAAGTTAAGCATTTGAAGAAATTCTTTAATCCTTTACATGCAAACTGAATTATTCTGTTTGAATAGCCCAGACTTTGACTTATTTAAAATCCATCCTGTGTCCTCCACAGTTGCAGTTATTTGTGCTTCACCCATCATCTCCTCAGTTTCTCCATGTCTGGACACCTTATCTATAAGCATCTGTGACTCTTGCTCTACAGAAAGAGTGCACCTGAACCTCATAAGGGCCAGACCATCAATGCCTAGGCGGTAACACCTGCTGGCTGCACCCTAATCCAGTGACTGAGGAAAGTTTTTGTTGTTAAGTGCCGTTGAGTCACTTCCAACTTATAGTGACCCTGTATAGAGATATGGAGGAACGTTTGGTGAGTTTGAATCACCCACGTTGCAGTTCAAACTGACCTTCTGGTTGAGTGCTTATCCTACAGCACCACAAATGACCTAGCTGCTTCACCTCTTAGTTGGCATAATGTTGAAGCATGTTCTACACTGCCCTTTGGAGTTCCCCAGGGGGTCTAGTCCTCAGTTCTCCATAGTGTAACTTGGGATTGTTTTCTAAATAAATTCTTATACCATCTTCTTGTCTATTTTGGTAGAACTCAACTGAAGACGTGCTTTTAAAGCCTAATTTCAACTTCTCTCATTTTCTGCCTGCAACGAGTCTCAGCACATCAGTTTAAGGTGACAGTGAGCACATAACCATTCCTTCTCTACATGGGCTTACACTATCTATGTCACCACCTGCATCCCTATCCCCACCTCTACTTCCGCACTCACAGCAAACCAACTCTTACCTACCAACTTGTAAGCCATCACTCCTGGAAATGATAGCCATTGCTAAGTCTTATCGTAAAAAACTGAAGTTGCATTGATAAAATAGCAGATGGAAAAGATACATATATATCAACTTCCTGCATATAACCTTTCACAATTCACTACCACCAGATTTTCTGAGGAGCATCCGGAAATCCAGACATTTCCTTTGATTGTTGCCACTAAGATAAAAGCAAGCAGTGCAAATCTCTGATTCTACACCCACCACCACTCTTCCTCCATCACAAGATAACAAATTGTTTAAAATACTTTGAAAGTACCATCGCTTTAGCTGCTTTGGTATAATACTTTGTCTGGTTTTGCTTTCTTAATTATGTCTCTAGTCCAAGTACTTCCCCCTCCCCTGCAACTGTTGAGGCTTTAAGTTAAGCCAACCACAGCAGTTCTGAACAAAACTGGCAGCCCTCTCTGTGTTCACTTATTAGGAACGTCTTTAAAGCAAAGAATCAGGTTAAAAAGAGTACGTTATTCATTTCTCAGCAGGTGCTTTCTTGATTCAATACAGTATGAGGTATTTCGCAGCCCTGTTTTGTCTTATATGTTGTTTCCCTTTCAAGATGCTTCTTTAAACTTTTGGCTTGGGAATCAAGTGTTAACACTGAGCTACTTTTATTTACTATGTTATCTAGTCATTTGAGCCTCCAACACCTATAATTTTGGAGAGACCAGTGACTATGCTACAAAAAACTTCTTTAAAGTGTTCAAGAGCAAAGATAATCAATTTGACAACTAAGTTACCCTGGAGTGAAACCATTGTATTTTCAACCTCCTTATATGCTTGCGAAAGTTGGACAATGAATAAATAACACCACAGAAGAATCAATGTATTTGAATTATGGGATTCAAATACATTGAGAAGAATATGAAAAGTACCATGGACTGCCAGAAGAACAACAAATCTGTGTTGGAAGAAGTGCAATTAGAGTGCTCTTTAGAAGCCAGGATGGTGAGACTTTGTCTCTTGTACTTCAGACATGTTGTCGGGAGGAACCAGTCCCTGGAGATGACATCATGCTTGGTAAAGTAGAGGAGACAGCTAAAAAGAGGAAAAACCCAAAGGAGATGGATTGACACAATGGCAGCAACAATGAGCAGAAATGTAACAACAAATGTAAGAATGACACAGGATTAGGCAGTGTTTCTTGATGTTGTGCATAGGGTCCATATGAGTTGGATCCTTCTCAGTGGCACCTAACAACAACAATGGCTTTGCATTTTTTCTGAAGGAGGAACACATACCACCTGATGAACAGGTAGTGCTTAAAATGCAAATTTATCAGGGTGCCCTCTCCCTCAGCTGACTCAGTGCAAGCAACCCAGTGATTCTGTGTACAGACAAGTTTGAGAGCCATAGAGTTAGGGGGTTCCAG
Organism: Chrysochloris asiatica; assembly: GCF_000296735.1. Taxonomy (NCBI): domain Eukaryota; kingdom Metazoa; phylum Chordata; class Mammalia; order Afrosoricida; family Chrysochloridae; genus Chrysochloris; species Chrysochloris asiatica. The sequence goes on along the minus strand of NW_006408548.1, from coordinate 17,705,889 downwards.
TAAGACAAATGGTTCAAGCTCACCGGCTGTACCTTGCAAACCCATACAGGGTTGCTGTGGGTTGGTATACACTTGATAGCACTTAACAACAACAATATGACAAACAGGTTAGGTTGTGAAGTGAGGACCCAAGTTTCTCTTGTGTTTCCCAGGGCTGAATTCATGGCATTGAATTCATTAGTTGGCTGCGGTTAACTAAATCTAATAAACATTTACACCATTGCTTATTTCTAATAATGATAGATTCGTGCTAATTCTTTTGCTAGAAAAATAAAAACAAAAAATAACAAAGAAAATGATTGTTTCCGTAGGATAAAGTGCATGCATGCGAGTTTTCTCAAAGAAAACGTGAGCTGTCTGATTGTAATGAGAAGGCTTCCTGATTCCTATGGGTTATTCTTCTAAAAGCAAATTGCTGTTGTTAAATTCCTTTTGAGTCAGTACTGGTTTATAGTAACCCTGTATAGGGTTTCCAAGGAGTGGCTGATGTGTTTGAACTGCCAACACTGTGGTTAGCAGTCCAGTGCTTACCCTACAACCCCACACCGAGACTCCAGAAGCAAATTAGAGGAGAGAAATTCAAGTTCCTTGACTTAGAAGATAGAACAAGCAGGGTAGCTACATTTGTATTGGAGAAAAATGTTTTTATTTTCATTTTTTTAAATAAAATCAGTTATGTGTTTTTGGTGATGATATCTACTGTTCGCATCTCCTGTGGTCTCATGTAAATGCTATTGATTTTTCCATCTGTCAAGATGCTATTAACTAAATTCAGTCTCTGTGGAAATAATCAGTTTCCTGGCCTTGGGTTTGGAAGGATTTCCAAAGATGACAGGAGTTTGGAACCAAATTATCCTTGGTGTTGTCAAGACAGGATTCATTATCAGCAGACAGCGCTCAGCTTTAGAAGAAGAAGGGTTTACTTTGGAACCCCATAATGAATGTGTTTGTGAACATCAACAAACCATTGTGAGAGAGCATGCTTGACTCTGCTGAGTAAACAAATATCTTGTTTCTGGAGTAGAGAATGGGATGTGGGATCAGTCAGTGTGTACACAAATAGAACAATTGTAATGTCTTTCAGCTTTCAGAGCAATGTGCAAAGAAAACATTTTTTAAAATCATAGTAAAACACAAAGAACATAAAATTTACCATTTTAACCATTTCTAAAGAAAATATCTTTTTTATGAAAAAATTACACATCTGCTACTCATGGCAGTATTTTGTGACATTTGTCCATAAAATGTGTTTGTTATCCTTTGAATATTGCAATGTATTCATTCCCACATTGTGATAGCTACAGTTTTGTGTCAACTTGACTGGGCCAGTATTGTCAGTGATTTGGCAGTTGATGAGATCTAATATCATGTAATCAACTCTTATGAGGTCTGCTATGAGCAGCCAATCAATTGAAGGGAAGTTACTTGGATGTGTGGCCTGCTTCCAATAAATGGGACATTCAGGCAAGGCTTGCTTGCTTTCTGCTGGGTCTATGTCTTGTATCTCACTTGTCTTCTGACTTCTGGTTCATTGACTTTAGTCAGTGGCTTATTCTATTACCTGCCAATCCTAAGAGTTGTTAGCAGCCTGCCAATTACCTACTAGAACTACCTACTTGCCTACCTGCCTGCTAATTTTGGTTCATTCCACCTCTACAGCTGTGTGAGCCATTTCCTTGACATAAACTTCTCTTTATATATACATACAGCAGTTTCAGAGTCCTGGTATGGCGCTGTGGGTTAATGCAGCAGACTGCAAAGCCATTTGAACTGCAAGGTTAGTGGTTCAGGCTCACCAGCTGCTCCTTGGAAACCCTATAAAGCGTAGCTATGGGTCGGAATCGACTCAACAGCACTTAACAACAATAACAACATCTAAGTTTCACTGGTTTCGCTTCTTTAGAGAACCAAGTCTGAGACACATATTTATTGCTATAAAAAGATATTTTTTTGTGGCTCAATAATTTTGATTAAACTGAAGTCTTTACTGCTTCCAGTTGAGATATAACTGACTGTAGGTGTTTTCTTAATAGAGACTAGATACGGATTCTCTGAGTGTTCTTGTGCTTTAACAGTTTTAGAAGTTCCACTATCCCCGACCCACTCTGTTAGATGTTCCCCATCCTGAAGCTCACCACCTCTTTGTAAGAAACCTAGATCACAAGATCTGGGAGTGCTTTCTCATCACTTGAATAACCAGTAATATGAATGAATAATATTTTGCACCACTTTTCTGTTTATGAATCATAGACCCAAGAAACACGAACCAATTTTTCAAATTGTTTGAACCTTTTGTTAGTCTTTTCCTAATTAACGTCCATTGTGTTTCAAAGCCCATGTTTATGTACTTATTAATAGCAAAAGTATTAAAAGAAACCATGGAAACCTCTGGAAGAGAAGCAATTCTATGGTTTCTTTTTCTTTTATAAAACATGGAAATCACTTAGCTTCTAAACAATTCAAAAGCTTCAAATTTAACTGTTCAAACTTATCATTTAGTAACTTATTTTCCTCCCAGCTTTTTAGTTTCTTTGAATTTTCACCAATCCACATAATCTGCCAACTTCTTGATAGTTAGGAATTATTTGTATCAATTAATCTAAACAGATGAATGGAAAAACAAAATGTAGTACATACACATAATGGAATATTACTCAATCAAAAAGAGAAAGGAATCCTGATACAGTCTACAACATGGGTGAACCTTGAAAGTAGTATGCTAAATGAAATAAGGCAGTCACAAAGGAAACATATTGTATGAAATATCTAGAATGGGCAGGTAGATAGAGAACACAATTTAGTTTTGATTATCAGGAGTGAATGGAAGAGAGTCAGAAAGGAGTCTCCTTGCTTAGCAAGGAGATTCTGACGGGTGATGGAAATACATTTAGAAATAGATAATGGTGATGGTTGAACAACATGATAAACCTACTTAATGTCATTAAATTGTGCATGCAAAAACTGTTGAAATGTCAGCATTACATATGCAGTTGTATATATAGTGATGTGTCACATAATGTCCATTTGAGTGACATCTGATTTTATATAAACCTGTGGTTTCATAAGGTTATAATAGAGTTTAGAAATCCCAGTCAGAGAAGAGGATGTATCAAGATGTAACCAGATGAAGCCAATGCCACAACTTCCCTATGCAACATATGTATCTCATATCTCTTGTATATTAAGTAATTGCATTGTTAGCCTATAATAGTAGCTGGTGGGTTTCAGCTGAGAAGAACATTGAGAGTATCATGGGCTGCAAGAAGAACAAACAAACCTGTGTTGGAAGAAGTACACTCAGATGCTTTTTAGAATCCAACATAGTGAGAGTTTGTCTCTCATACTTCGGGCGTGTCATCAGGAAGGACCAGTCATTAGAGAAGGACATCACTCTTGGTAAAGTGGAGGGTCTGTGAAAAAAGAGGGAGACCCCCATTGAGATGGATTGGCACAGTGGCAGCAGCAGTGAGCTCAAGGATAACAATTGTGAAGCTGGCACAAGACTAGGCAGTGTTTCATTCTGTTATGCATTGGTTGCTATGAGCTGGAATCAACTCAACTGTACCTAACAACAACAAAACAATCTTTATTGAAGCAGACTTTCACACCTTTGGTCCATGGAGCAGCTGGTGGAGTTTGAACCTCTGACCTTTAGGTTAGCAGTCCAAAGCTTAACTACTGCACCTCCAGTTGTTGTTGTTGCTAAGTGCTGTAGAGTCAGTTCTGACCCATAGCAATCCTGTACAGAGTTTTCAAGAAGCAGCTGGTGAGCTTGAACCACCAATCTTGCAGTTCAAACGACTTTGCAGTTGGACGCATTAGCCTACAGTGCTACGCCAGGACTGCTCCCAAATTAAAGATACTCTGATTCTGTTTTATAAAGTATGGTGCTATGGTTAACTGAAAGACTGATGGTTCAAACTTACCATTTACTCTATGGCAGAAACAGGTGGGAACCTGCTAGAGCTATGGAAACCCTATAGGGAAGTTCTACTCTGTTCTACTGAATGGCCATGAGTCGGAATTGATTCAGTGATAAAGGATTTGGTTTGGGGTTTAACCTGAAGATAGTGACTCTCAAAGGGAGGACTCCTTGCTTAGAAACTCTCTGGCTGAGTAGCCTCCTGGAAGCCTCACCTGAGCCTAATCTCTTTAGGTGCTGTGCTGTTCACATTGCGTGTCTCTGGCACTGGGCTGGAAGTTGAAAAAAAAACAAACATGTCGGGGGTTGAAGAAACTCACAGTGCAGAAGGGGAGATGCACAGATAAACATACACATGCCAAGATGCACTCTTGACAATGGAGATACAGAAGTAGGACACAGAGAAGACTTCATTCTGTGGGTAGGAGATAGAGAAGAGAAAAGAAAAGGAAAGCTTCCAGAAAAGATGGCTCAAATTTAAATTTTTCATCCCGTGGGCATGATGAAGTATGTTCCAGGCAGACAAGCATGAAGGCAATGAGCCAGATTAGCATTTTTAAGAAAATTTACAAGGTTTAGTTTTGCTGAACATGAAGTGTGTATCAGTGTAGGGGGCAATGGGTGGTTGGGAACCCATGAAAGCAATGGAAAACGAAGCTGAGGTATACACATGAATGGTTTTGTGTGCTGCAGAGCTTGACATTTGTCAAAGATGGCCCGAAGTGTCTTAAGCATTGGGAGGACACCGCTGGTTTTGCATTTTGAAAAGGCCAGTCTGGATGCTGTGTAGGGAATGATGCAGTTGGGAGAAGAGCAGAGTCAGGGGTAGCAGTGACCCAGAGGAATGGCTATGTGTTATGAGATAGTATCAGTGGGGATGGACAACTGAGAATAAAACATAGGGTGACAAGGAGAAAGTTATAACCTGATCAGATAAGTGGATCTCTCTGCTGCCAGCCTCACTTTCAAACCTTTCATGACAACAGTTCTTTACTGAATTTACTCGAATTGCTACTCACATGACATGGTTTTGTATCCCTTTACAAGTATGTAAGTCATACACTGTGGTGTCAAGGGTTGAAGATAAGGTAAAGGTGAGTGGTATGTTGTTGTTGTTGTTGTTGAGTGCCATCAAGTCGGTTCCAACTCACAGAGACCCTGTACAGGGTTTCTGAGAAGTGGCTGGTGAACTTGAACTGCTGACCTTGCTGTTCAAACCAACTTTGCAGTCCAGATCATTAACCCACAATGCCACACCAGAGGTGTGATAAGTAAGGTTTTATGTCAATTTGACTGGAGTCAATTCTCAGCGGTTTGGCAGTTGAGATATAGTCCAGCCTAACACACGTCGGTCAGTTTGTTGTTCTGTGGTAGCTTGTGATTTGCTGTAATTCTGGAAGCTATACCACCAACATTTTAAATACCAGCAGGGTCACCCATTGTGGACAGGTTTCAGATGAGCATGCAGACAAAGACAGACTAGGAAGAAGTGATGAACTACTTCCAAATATTTAGTCACAGAAAACCTTATGAATAACAGAGAAACACTGTCAGATATAGTGCCAGAAAATGAGCCCCTCAGGTTGGAAGGCACTCAAAATGGGACTGGGAAGAGCTGCCTCCTCAAAGTAGAGTTGACTGTGATGGAATGGAGTAAAGCCCATGGGAGTAAAGCCCGCAGGACCTTCACTTGCTGATGTGGCACAACTCAAAATGAAGAGAAACAGCTGTAAATATCCATTAATAATTGGAACATGGAATGTACAAAATATGAATTGAGGAAAAAATGAAATGGAATGCATAAACATCAATATCTTAGGCATTAATGAGCTGAAATGGACTGGTATTGGCCATTTTGAATCTGACAACCTCATGGTTTGCTATGCTGGGAATGACAAATTGAAGAGAAATGGTGTTGCATTCATTGTCAAAAAGAACATATCCAGATCAATCATGAAGTACAATGCTGTCTGTGATAGGATAATATCTATGCACCTACAGGGAAGACCATGGCTTGGGTCAGGAGCACCTTAGTCCTCAAGCTGACATCTTTGCTCTTCAACACTTTAAAAAGTTCCTGTGCAGCAGATTTGCCCAATGCAATATGTCGTCTGATCTCTTGACTGCTGCTTCCGTGAGTGTTGATAGTTGATCAAAGAAGAATGAAGTCCTTGACAACTTCAGTCTTTTCTCCATTGATAAGAATGTTGTTTATTGGTCCAGTGGTGAGGATTTTTGTTTTCTTGACATTGAGATGCAATCCATACCAAAGGCTGTGCTCTTTGATCTTCATCAGTAAATGTTTTAAGCCCTCTTCACTTTCAGCCATGGTATTTTACCCAAGCCATGGTATTTTCAGTAGCCTCATATGGATGCGAAAACTGGACAGTGAATAAGAAAGATCATAGGAGAATTGATGCCTTTGAATTATAGTGTTGGAGGAGAATACTAAAATTGCCATGGGCTGCCAAAAGAACCAATAGATCTGTTTGGAAGAAGTGCAGCCAGAGTGCTCCTTAGAGGCCAAGATGAGCAAGCTTCATCTCTCATACTTTGGACATATTGTCAGGAGGGAACAGTTGCTGGAGAAGGATATTATGCTTGGTAAGATGGAGGGTTAGAGAAAAAGAGGAAGACCCCCAATGAGATGGATTGGCCAGGTGGCAGCATTGATGGACTCAAGTGTGGCAGCGGTGGTGAGGTTGGCCCAGACTCAGACATTGTTTCATTCTGCTGTACATGGAGTCGCTATGAGTTGGTTCTGACTCGATGGCACATAACAACAACAGGGAAGAGCAGTTAATACCATTAATATTCCTATTTATGCACCAACCCCTAAAGTCTGTGAGGATGAAATAAAAGAATTCTACCAACTTCTTCAATCTGAAATTGATCATACATGCAATCAAGATGTGTTGTTCATTACCAGTGATTGGAATGCAAACATTGGGAGCAAAGAGGAAGAATCAGTAGTTGGAAAATATGGCCTTGGCAATAGAAATAATGCTGGAGATCGCATTATAGAATTCTGTAAAACCAATGATTTATTCATTTCAAATACCTTCTTTAGACAGCATAAGAGACAACTGCACACATGTATGCCAGATGGAATACATAGAAATCAAATTGACTACATCTGTGGGAAAAGACAATGGAAAAGCTCCGTATCATCAGTCAAAACAAAGCCAGGGGCAGATTGTGGAACAGACCATCAATTGCTCATAAGCAAATTCTAACTGAAGCTGAAGAAAATGAAAACAAGTCCAAGAGAGCCAAAATATGACCTCGAATATATCCCACCTGAGTTTAGAGATAATCTGAAGAACACATTTGATATATTAAACGTTAAAGACAGAAGCTCAGAAGACATGAGGGATGACATCAAGAACATCATACATGAAGAAAGCAAAAAGTCATTGAGAAGACAAGAGAGAAGGAAAAGGTCAAAATGGATATCAGAAGAGACACTGAAACTTGTTTTCCAGCGTACAGATGCTAAAGTAAATGGAAGAAATGAGGAGGTATGTATGACAGCTGAACAGAATATTTCAAAGATCAGCTCAAGAAGATAAAGCTAAATATTACAATAAAATGTGCAAAGATCTGGAGTCAGAAAACAATAAAGGAAGAACACACTCAGCATTTCTCAAGCTGGGGTAACTGAAGAAAAAATTCAACCCTTGACTTTCGTTATTGAAGGATTTTCTGGGGAAATTATGCAGAAAACATCAAGAGAAGATGGAAGGAATACACAGAGTGACTGTACCAAAAGGAAATGGTTGATGTTCAACCATTTCAAGAGGTAGAATATGATCAAGAGCCAATGATAATGAAGGAAGAAGTCCAAAGTGCATTGAAGGAACTGGTAAAGAACAAGGCACCAGGAATTGATGGAATAAAACATGTAAATCTTTCAAGAAAGTGAGGTGGCACTGGAGGCACTGAGTTGGAACCGACTTGATGGCACTTAGTAACAAAAACAGTATTTTAGATATGTAAGGAATAAAGTTCTGGAGATTGAGGCTCTCACCTCTGAAGGACACACATCTCTGTATCCCCATGGTCACTAGGTACTAGTAGTAGAGTCTGAATTTGCACCTGTGAATCTGTGATTCACATATTAAAGTACTTGCACTACAAGGATGCTGTACTGTAGCTTCTCACATAATTTTTTGAATGTACATTGTGACAACATTGCCTGATATGTCAACCTGTGTAACACATTCCCCTGACCTAAAGGCTAAGCACAGAAGATCTCTGAGTGACCAGTAGGTGACAAAGACTCTGAGTCCTCGATTCAAAAAAAGGGCCTCATATGTAGAGCTTGTTTACTTTGTACACAGTTATCCTAAGCTTGGCCAAATGTTTCCCAATCCACAGATGATAAGAAGCAGCAAATTAAGAATGAGTGGGAAGAAATAATAACTGACTATCTGACATCAAAGGAAGAGATGGAAAAAATATAGGATCATAAATATAAAAATCAAGAAGTCTAGAGAACACTGAGACAAACAATCCCACACATTTAATTATCTCTGAGAGCATTATTACAACCAAATTGAATGTCTTATCTTAGAGTTGATATATAATCTTACCTTCTGCTCAAATAAGGAGAAAGCCTGAATCTAACATGTAGACTAGAGGATCTTTTTTTGCCTCTGCAGTGAAGAATGTTGTTGTTAAGTGCCATGGAGTTGGTTACGACTCAGAGTGACTGTATATAGGGTTTCTGAGGAGCAGCTGGTGGCTTTGGACTGCCAACCTAGCAGCTCAAACTGACCTTGTGCACTATGACCCACAGTACCACAGCAGGACTCCATGATGAAGAATACATTACTGATACGGCTGACTAGGTGCTGTATGACGGTATGCACCTCTTTTCTAATTAGAAGTTGTCACCAGTTATGGAAGATTCTTAAGGTCTTCTAAATCAAATTTCTATCTTAGTCATGCCCTCCCATTAACCAGTTTTGGTGCTATTTTACATAATAACCATGCGTAGTATATAAGGATGGAAATGTTCCCAGTGTGGCTGATAATTACAGATTCCAGGGTTCGTAGATAGTTTTCTGAGAGTACCTTCCCTTCTGTCTATCACTGTCCTATCCACCCTGCTCTGAGGGGTTGCTCTGTCTCCTGCCATGGCAGCCTGCTGGCATTTCTGGGCAATTGCAGAAAATAAAATATTCTACCATCACTTAAGTTGTAACCATAATCAACCATCCTGTGCTTTAAAGCATCCACTCAAATATATTAACTCACCTTTCAGTTATCATTGGACATAACCCTTCTTTCTATCTCCCACTCCTGCCTTTGGGGATGTGGGTGTTGCAGCCTTCTCTTCTGTCATCCCTGCTCATCTCCATGACTCCATGGCTGCTGTCTTTAATCCCCAGTGTGAAGAGAGAGAAAAGTTAAGGGTTCCTTTGCAACTATGTCAGATAAATGCAATAAGGCTGAGTTTGAAAAAATTGAGACATTGAATTTGAAAAAGACAGAAACATGAGAGAGAAAACCACTGCCTTCAAAAGAAACAATAAAGCAAGAGATGCAAATAAGTGATTCACCAATCTTCACCTTACATCCGTCAAGGCGCTGTGTTCTGATTTTACTTCTCTAAGTTGTATGTTTTAAACGACCATGCTTCCCCTATTCACATCAGAAGTACCCAAGAACCACTGACAACAAAGACTGCCTTTTCCATCTGCTTACTTTTCTGAGACTGAAAAGAACCTGCATGTTTGTGAAGAAAGAAGCAAGGTAAGATGATAGTGAAGCTAGATTAAATCACATCTGGCTCAACATGACCTGCAAGCTATAAAACAGTTTAATCAGAGTGCAGTTTTTTGTTCGAATGATTTTAATGATCAAAATTCACAATTTCAATAATATGCAATAAAAACTCTTTAGACCTAAGTAAGGAACAAGATGGTGTGTGTTGTACTGTCCTATTCATGTTTGGCTTATGTTATTAATAATTTGTTAGTTATTAATAACTTATGTTATTAGTAACATATACAGACCCTATAAAGAAGAGAAAAATGGGGCAATCTTTGATAACTGTGTATTTATTTATGAGCTAAAATACCTGGAAAATTGAGATACTATTAGTAGAAAGCAATGAAATCAAGACAGCCAGATTGAAGGTCAAAAGGGAGTTCTATATTAAGATATGTTAAACTTGAGGTGCTAGTAGGGCACAGAAATAGAAATGTTTATTAGATAGTGAGGAACAGCAGATTGGAATAGAGTAAAATAGAACAGAATAGACCTGCAATAGAAATTTGTTGATAATTCCTATAAAGATAATAATTGGAATCTCAAAAATGTAGGTTGAGCTTAGGGGGAGTGGCTAGCCCGTTCAGGCCTAAAGATGATGAGGTCTCATGAAGACACCAATAGGAGGCAACACATTCTTCCAACCGGTGATATGAGAACTAGATAGTTACCTATGTCACTCAGAATTTGTTTTTCACTGTCCTGTCATATTGTCTGAAAATTCTATCTGATTAATTTCCCAGGGTTCTTCTGACTGAGAAGCATGTGTAATGCCACCTAGGAGGAGGTCACACATGACTTCAGTGACACATCATCAGGAATGCATTATCTGATTATTACCCCATTGCCACCCACTGTCACCCAGTCCAGTGGCTTAATGAGACATGGGAGTTTTAGTGCTGATGAGGAATGAAAGCTGAACTTCAGACAAGTTGGGAGAGGATAGACTTGGATAGTGAGGAATTAGGACAAATATTCTAGGGGGACAAAAAAGATCCTATATTTAAATGTATTTTATAGGAAATATTTATTAAGACTTTACAAATATTAAGTCTTAAATAGAAAAAAGTCATTTTGAACTTCAGGGTTGGCAGTTCAAACTCACCGCCTAGGAAAACCCATACAGGGTCATTATGAGTCAGAACCAAGTCCACAGCACTTAACAACAACAACAAATAGGACAAAGAGAAGACAAAGACAAATCATCTAGGTGATGGAGAACATCAGCATGAGGCCAATATTGTGTCTAAAGGATTCATGGTCACATGACTAATTATAGAAAACAAAAGAAATTGTGATTGGTAGCTGACTAATTCATCACTGTTGTGTTATTAAGTGCCGTTGAGTAGGTTTCAACATATAACAACTCTGTATAGGATTTCCAAGGAGCAGTTAGTGGATTTGAAATGTCAACCTGGAGGTTAGCAGTTCAGTGTTTATCCTACAGTGCCACATTAGCTTATCTCAGAGGTTAAAATTGCTATTATTATTTTTAATTGTGAATTGAGTGAAGGTTTACAGACAAGAACATCAGTTTTACATTTAACAAATTGTACACTTTGTTTCATCTCAATGATAGCAATCCATTCCACGGAACAACAGTGACTCGGCTTCTTCTCTGTGGTTACTCATGTACAAATATCCTTTCAAACTCTTACATATTTGTGGGATATACACAAATATACATATATTCCTCCCATATCCATTAATCCTGTGTCTCTCTCCATTATCTATACACAGAACATTGTTGTTAGGTTGTATATGTCACTATTTACCTCTATCCCCTTTATCCCTTGTATACTTCTCTGTGTCTTCACCTATCTTTATCATTCTTCTGCCAACCTCTCTCTTCTTGTATATTGCCCACCCCATCACCAGAGTCAACATGTGTCTACCTCTAGACAGTGAATTACTCTCCCTCCTCTCATACTTCTGGTAATCATTAAAGAATGTTTCTTTTAGTATGAAAACCTTTTCTTGAATTTTTACAGCATGCAATATTTGTCCTTTTGTGGTTGACTTATTTTACTCAGCTAGATGACCTCCAGGTTCATCCATGTTATAAGGTGTATTACAGATTCACCATTATTTTTATTTTTTTATTTTAAGGTTTTTATTGTGAATTGATTGAAAGTTTACAGGGCAGATCATCAGTTTTACATTCAACAAATCATATCATTACATTGATTATAATCCCCTCCAAGTACCATCAGTTAACAGTATTTCTCTCTATCCACTTTGTTGTTGTTGTTAAGTGCCTTCAAGTCGGTTCCGACCCATAGCGACCCTGTACAGGGTTTCCGAGGGTGTAAATCCTTACGGGAGTAGAAAGCCTCATCTTTCTCCCAC
>NW_006408548.1:17681495-17691311 GCF_000296735.1 Chrysochloris asiatica | reverse complement strand
GGATTTAATTTTCAGCCTATTTCCTTTTTTGTCTTCTTGTCTCGCTCCACAGTCCCCATTCAGGGCTTTTTTTCTAGTTGGAAACAGTTCAGGGCTGGCTGTGGCAGTTTGGTTTTAATTGGAAACTGTCTCTTTAAATTGTGAGGAGATCAGTGTGCATGCATAGTAGAACCCTCCAAGGGTGGGGCTGGGGTGTCCACTAGCTCAGGCAACCCTATAGTCACCAGAATGGAAGTGTGCAGACTGCAAGGGACCAATGAACAGATACCAAAAGAAAAGAATGTCCACACCTTTATCTCTGTGGTTCTGCCAGGCGTCTGTGGCCACTCCAATCTCTCCTCTGCTTGGTCTCACCCAAGATTGCAGCTCCTGGAGCAGCTGAGCATCCCGGACTAGAAAGCAATGGATTTCTTGCTTCTGCCACAAATTCCCCAATGATAAGCCTTCCAACCTTATATATATTCCTTTATATGTGGTTCAGAGTTCTGGGACCATCCCCTGAGCCTGCTTGGTCAGGTATTCTGTGTTGTTGCTGACAGAACTCCTTACTGCAATTCCACCTGATCTGCCGTCTTGTTTGTTCTGTCACCATTAGTTTTAATGTTATGCAGCATTCCAGTGTATATCTGTACCAAATTTGTTTATCTACTCTTCCATTGATGGATATTTAGGCTCTCTCTGTTTGCTATTGTGACTAGTGCTTTAATGAACATTGGTGAACATATATCTACTCATGTCCTGACTGTTATTTCTTGTGGATATATATTAAGTAGAGGGATTGCTGGGTCATAAGGTATTTCTATTTCCAACTTTCTGAGGAATTGCCATACCATTTCCCACAGCAGGTGGATCATTTTACAGTCCCATCATCATTGTAGAAGGGTTTGAGCCTCTCCCCACCTTCACCAGTAATTGTTGTTTTCTGTTTTCTGAACTTTGCTGTTAATGTTGTTGTGAAATTATATCTCATTGTTGTTTTGATTTACATCTCTCTAATGGCAAATGATTGTGAACTTTTCTTCACATATTTGTTGGTTTCCTGGGTGTTTTCCTTGGTGATGTATCTGTTCATGTCCTGTGCCCATTTTAAAATTGAGTTGTTTGTCTTTCTATTATAGAGGTGTTGTCATTTCCCATAAATTTTAAAGATTAGTCCCTTTACTGATAGATCACTGCAAGAAAGATTTTCCTAGTCTATTGACTCCTTTTTCAATCTTTTGATGAGTAAGTGTCTAAATTTTAGTTGTTGTTATTAAGTTCTGTATATTTGATTCTGACCCATAGCGACCCTGTATAGGGTTTCCAAGGAACAAATGGTGAGCTTGAACCACCGACCTTGCAGTTCAAACGATTTTTCAGTCTTATGCATTAGTCCACAGCACCTCACCAGGAGGTCCCATTTATTTTGTCGTCTGTTGTTTGTATGTTTTTAGTAATGTCTGATGGTATATTTATGCCATGCATTAGAAGTCCTCAGTTTGTTCTATTTTTTCATTGATGATCTTTAGTTTTAGGTTTTACATATATGTCTTTAATTTGTATTGAGCTTGTTTTGGTATATGGTGTGAAATATGGGTCTTGTTTCATTCTTCTGCAAATGAATTTGCCATTTTACCAGTACCATTTGTTGAAGAGACTATCTTTTCCCCATTTAATGTTCTTGGCCCTTTGTCAAAGATTACCTGACTGTATGTGACTAGATTTACTTCTGGGTTGTGAATTTTGTTCCATTGATCTATGTATCATTTGTTATACCAGTACCAGCTTGTTTTGACCACTGTGACTGTGTTGTACATTTGAGAACAGGGAGTCAATGATACCTCCAACTTGGTTTTTCTTCTGAAGCAGTGCTTTGGTCATCTGATAATCTCTACTTTAAAGCACATATTATCTGAAGACAAAGCTTCTGCCATATTGTTGGTTAATGGTCAGAAAAACTCAAAGCTGAATTTATGTCAAGACTGAAAATGAAGTTGAAATTCTCACTGTAAGCAACATACTCAGCAAAGCAACTGTTAGAATCTAAGCTCTACTGCATGCTCTCCTCTGGTCAAGGATTTTATTAAAAGTAATTCGATCACACTTAAATTGATGTGCTTTCTTTTGCAGGGAATGGTTGATGACTTTAGATGACTGAACGTTTTAGGACAAGCTTTTAAGACCTTAGACATTATCTTTTCTGATAGCCAGGCACTATCTGAATCTTTTGATGTGCTTTACTATGGCACTCAAATCTTGATGAGTGGCATCACATTGCAAAAATGACTCATCTTTTCATTGCACCTTACCCATTAAGGTGGAAGATCAAGTCCCTCCATGGACTGTATATTGTTATTAAATGAGGAGGCTTCAAAAAGATTGTGGGAAAATTTCATTATCTTTTAATTCCAATTTTCCATGAACTTTTTTGAAGCCTCCTTTTATATATATATATATTTCACTTCCTAGGCAATATCATTCAAATGCAATTCTTCTGTGGTTGTCCAACTTTCCTATACATATTGTTGTCCAAGTTTCATATGCATATTTTGTTAAGGGCTATCCATTCAGTTCCGACTTTTAGCGACCATATAAGACAATTGAAAATACCATGGTTTGAGTCAGGCACACCTTAGTCTTCAAACTTGTATATTTGCTCTTGAACACTTACTTCAAAGAGGTCTTATGCAGCAGCTATGCCTGTATCAGTCTTAGTTATTTTTATTGAGTTACATTTATTGAGTTCATGTGATAACATTCTTGATACTAAAATATTCATCTTATAACTTGCAGACATTTATAAAATGCAGATTAGCGGTTACCTTGTACTATTAAAGAAATGGAATTCTGGTATGGTGGATAAACCATCAGGTCAGTTTAAATTGCAAGGTCAGTGGTTCAAACTTACCAGTCACTTCTCAGAAAACCAATACAGAGTTGCTGTGAGTCAGAATCAACTTGATGGCACTTAACAACAGCATTAAAGGGATAATCCAAAAATGGTTGCAATAGTAAGTACATCAACAGGGAACTGTCAGAAACACAGCCTATATTCAGAAGAAGATATGGAACTAGGGATATCATTGCTGATGTCAGATAGATGTTGGCTGAAAGTAAAAAGTACCAGAAGCAAGTTCACATGTGCTTTATTGACTGCAAACAATGGAGCTCTAGTAGCGTAGGGGTTATGAATTGGGCTGTGAACCACAAGGTCAGCAGTTCGAAACCACCAGCTGTTCCACGGGAGAAAGATGAGGTTTTCTGCTCCTGTAAAGATTTATAGCCTCAGAAACCCTAGACAGGGTCACTATGGGTCAGAACCAACCCCAAGGCACATAACAACAACAACAACAATGAACTATGCATGACATTGCAAAGAATGGGTATTCCAGAACACTTAATTGTGTTCAGGAGGAACCTGTGCATAGATAAAGAGGCAGTTGTTTGAATAGAACAATGGGGGGTGGGGGTGGGGGGGATATTTGAATGGTTTAAAATTAGGAAAGGTGTGAGGCAGTCTTGTATCATTTCATCCTACTTATTCATTCTGTACACTGAGCAAATAATCTGAGAAACTGGATTATCTGAAAAAGAAAATGGCATCAGGATTGAAAGAAACTTTAATATGCAGATGTTACAACCTTGCTTATATTAACTTACTGATTAACATCAAAGACTACAGACTTCAATATGGATTGTACATCACTGTAAAGAAAAATCCTCACAACTGGACCAATGGAAAAATATCCTCACAACTGGACCAATGAATGAATAATAGCATGATAAGCATAGAAAAGACTGAAGTTGTCAAAAACTTTATTTTGCTTGGATCTGCAATCATCACTCATGGAAGCAGCAGTCAAGAAATCAAACAATGTAATAATTTATTAGGCAACCCAGCTGCCCAAAAAACCTCTCAAAAGCTTTTAAAAGCGAAGGTATCAGTTTGAGCATTAAGGTGCACCATAGACAGACCTAAGTCATGATATTTTCAATCATATCATATGCATGTGAAGGTTGAACAATGAATAATAAAGCTATGGAAGAATCAATGCATTTGGATTATGGTGTTGGAGAAGAGTACTAAAAGTACCATTGAATGCCAGAAGAACAAACACATCTGTCTTGGATAAAGTGCCATCTAAATGCTCCTTAGAATGGATGTTGAGACTATATTACTTTGAATATGTTATCAGGAGCCATCAGTCTGGAGAAGTAGGTCATGCTTGGTAAAATATAGGGTAAATGAAAAAGAGAAAGACCCCAGAAGACATGAATTGGCAAAGTTGCAGCAACAATGACTCAAACATAGCAACAATTGTATGGATGGTGCAAGACTTGGTTTCTATTAGTGGAAACTGACTCAGTGGTACCTAACAATAACAAGCCATTAAACTCAGTATCTTTAAACTTTTTGTTCATATGTTTAGAAAATACATAGAGTTCTTTTAAAATGAGGTACTATGTTGGGGAGTGGGGAGAGAGTGATGAATGAGAAAGACCCAGATCCTACTCAAGAAATTAAAATAAGCATGGAGACAGACATTAAAAAAATTAGAAATTTAGTTTTTAATTAAACCATACAGATATGGAGAATGTCATGAAAGAGAAAGGATTATTGAGTATGTATAAGTGAAGAGCTTAACCTATTCTGCAGACTATGGGGAAATTGATATAATAAACTGATAATTAGGCTTTCTCCTGAAGGAACCATAGCAGTTGGCCAACACCCTGAGAATGGACAGAGTAGGTAAGTGAAATCAAACAAAGCCTGCATAGTTTGAATAAAGTAAGCAATGTAAAGAAAGTTCAAGATGACAGATAAAAATCTAACAAAATTCTATGTGGGCAGCCACTGATAGGTTTGGGGAGGGAAGTAGTATGATAGGACTTGCATTGTAAGAGAATTCTGGTTGTATAGGGGAGAGCAGATTGGATGGGTTAGGCAAGAGTAGAAACAAGGAGACCAAATAGGCTAGAGATGTTGATTTGAACTACTGTGGTAGCTATGGAAACCAGAAATAAAATAGGAAGTAGAATGAAATGTATGTATATTAAGTCTCCCCATCATTGTGTGTGTGTTACAGTATTATAGAATGGAGCCAAAGAAGTGATTATTTAACATTTGTCTTAAACCATACCACCATTACCAACTCTGGATTTCTAACTTAGAAATCAGTTAGTCACTGTGGTTGCTATTAAGTGCCATAGAGTACATTCTGACCCATAATGTATTGGGTTTCAAAGGAGCAAGTGGTAAGTTTGAATCACTTACCTGTGGATAGCAATTTAGTCCTTATCCTATAGCACTATACCATTGAAAGACTGTAAAAACTGAAAGAATGACTGTATCCAGTCCCATAAATACAGGAAAAAATAACTTGCAGCTTATGTACTATGCAACATGTTGTTGTTGTTGTTAATGTTGTAAAGTGCTGTTGAGTTGGTTCCAACCCATAGCAGCCCTGTCTAGGGTTTCTGAGGAGTGATTGGTGAGCTTGAATGGCCAACCAACTTTGCAGTCCAGCACATTAACCCACAGTGTCATATCAGGACTCCACAATACAAATAAATACTTTACCCAAACATGTTTGCCACTACTCACTTGCCATTTTGTCATACTGCACTGGCTTGTGTGTTTCTGTGATGTTGGAATTTTAAATACAAGCAGGCTCACCCCTTGTGGACAGGTTTCAGCTGAACTTCCAGATGTAGACAGTCTAGGAAGAAGGAGAGATGATGTACTACTGAATATTTACCCATTGAAAACCTTATGAATAGCAGTGGAACACTGTCAGATAACATCAGAATATTGAATATTAAAAGATTATGAATAGCACCAGAATATTGTCAGATACAGTGCAAAAAGATGAACCCCTCAGGTTGGAAGGCACTTGAAATACCACTGGGGAAGAGCTGCCTCCTCAAAGTAGAGTTGACTGTAATGACATGAATGAAGCAAAACTTTCAGGACCTTCATTTGGGTTACAACTCAAACTAAGCAGAAACAAATGTAAATATCTATTAATAATCAGAAGAGGGAATATATGAAGTATGAATCTAGGAAAATTGGAAGGTGTCAAAAATGAAATACAATGAATAAAGATACATATCGTAGGCCTTAGTGAGCTGAAATTGAATGGTATTGGATCTGACAGTCATATGGTTTACTACACCAGGAATGACAAATTCAAAAAGAATAGCATTTATAATCAAAAACATTTCAAGACCTATTGTGAAGCGTTCTCTCTGATAGAATAATAACCATATAGCTATAAGAAAGGCTAGCTAATACCACTATTACTGAAATTTACTCTCCAACCACTAAAACCAATGATAATGAAACTGAAGAATTCTACCAACTTTTTCAGTCTGAAATTTATCAAACATGCAATCAAGATGTATTGATAATTACTGGTTATTGAAATATAAAAGTTGAAGCAAAGGGGAAAGATTGGTTTGGTAAATATGGCCTTGATGATAGAAACGATGCTGGAGATCACATGCTGGAATTTTGCAAGACCAAAATCCTTTTTGAAACAACATAAAAGATGCACATGGACCTCACCCAATTTAATACACAGAAATAAAATTTACTACATCTGTGGGAAGAGATGATGGAAAAGCTCCATATCATCAGCCAAAACCAGGCTATAGGCAGACTGTGAAAAAGACCATCAGTTGCTCATATGTAAGATCAGGCTGAAGCTGAAAAAATTAAAACAAGTCCACAAGAGCCAAAATATGACCTTGAATATATCCCACCTGAATTTAGATATAATCTCAAGAATACATTTGATGAATTAGTCATTAGTTACAAAAGACTAGAAGGTTTCTAGGATGACATAAAGAGCACCATACAGGAAGAAAGTCAAAGGTCATTATGAAGACAAGAATGAAGGAAAAGACCAAACCAGATGTCACAAGAGACTCTGGAACTTGCTCTTCAGTGTACAGATGCTAGAGTAAATGGAAGAAATGAGGAAATAAAAGAGCTGAACAGAATATTTCAAATGCCAGCTCAAGAAGACAAAGTCAAGTATTATAATGAAATGTACAAAAACCTGGAGTTTGGAAACCAAAGTGGAGAACAGGTTCAGAACTTCTAAAGGTAATAGAAGAAGAGAATTCAAGCCTCTATTTGAGATATTGAAGGATTTTATTGGCAAAATACTGAATGATGCAGAAAGCATCAAAAGAAGATTTAAGGAATATACTGTCTCATTGTACCAAAAAGAAGTACTTGATGTTTAATTGTTTCAAAACATATCAAATTAGCAAGAGTACTTGCAGGTACTGAAAGAAGTCCAAGATATACTGAAATGCATTGTCAAAGAATACGGTTCTGGGAATTGATGGAATACATATTGAAATATTTCAATTGATGCAGCACTGGAGGCAGTCACTCATCTATGCTAAGAAATTTGAAAAACAGCTACCTGGTCAACTGATTGGAAGAGATCCATATTTGTGGCCATTCCAAAGAGATGATCCAACAGAATGTGGGAATCATCAGATAATATTATTAATATTGCAGGCAAGCAAAATTTTGCTAAAGTTATTTTTTAAATGACTGCAATGGTACATTGACAGGGAACTGCCGGAGATTCATGTCAATTTCAAATGAGGATATGGAAAGAGGAATATCATTGCAGATGGCAGATCTTCACGGACAGCAAAGGATACAAGAAAGATATTTATCTGTGCCTTATTGACTATTTCAACTGTGTGGACATCATTTGAGTCTATGGATAACATTGAAGAGAATAAATTATCAAGGACACTTCATTGTACTCACGAGGATACTGTACGTAGACCAAGAGCAGTCATTCAACAGAACAAAGGGACATTGAATGGTTTTAAATCAGGAAAGGTGTGTTTCAGTGTTGTGTTCATTCCCATCCTTATTCAGTCTATATGCTGAGCAAATAATCCGGGAAGATGGAATATATGAAAAAGAATGTGGCATCTGAAATGGAGGCGGTTAGATTAACAATTTACAACATGCGGATGATGCAACCATGCTTGCTGAAAGTAAAAGGACTTAAAACACTTAGTGATGAAAATCAAAGACCACAGCCTTCAGTGTGATTGTTCCTCAATATAAAGAAAACTGAAATCCTCACCACTGGACCAATAAACAACATCCATATAAATGGAGAAAAGATGAAATTTGTCAAAGACTTCATTTTGCTCAGATCAACCATCAACACTCATAGAAGCAGCAGTCAAGAAATCAAAGCACATACTGCATTAGACAAATCTCACAGGACCCCTTTAAAGTGTTCCAGAGCAAAGATGTCAGTTTGAGGACAAAGGTGCACCTGATCCAAGCCCTGGTATTTTCCAATAGACTCCTATGCATGTGGCAGTTGGACAATGATTAAGGAAGATCATAGAAGAATTGCTGCATTTGAGTTATGGTGCTGGAGAAAAATATTAAACAAACAAATCTGTCTTGGAGGTATAGCATGAATGTTTCTTACAAGCCAGGAAGACAAGACTTTGGCTCTCATACCTACAGATATGTTTTCAGGAGGGAACAGTCCTTGGAGAAGGAGATTGTGCTTGATAAAGTAGAAAGTTAGCACAGAAGAGGATGTCCCCAAGAGATGGATTGGCACAGTGGCAGCAGCATGGGGCTAAAGCATAACAACTGTGAGGATAGCACAGTACTAAGCAGTGTTTTAAGGAGCTCTGGTAGCATAGTGGTTACGAATCGGGCTGCAAACCGCAAGGTCAGCAGTTCGAAACTACCAGCCGCTCCGTGGGAGAAAGATGAGGCGGTCTGCTTCCGTAAAGATTTACAGCCTCGGAAACCCTGTGTAGGGTCACTATGAGTCGAAACCGACTCCACGGCACATAACAACAAGGCAGTGTTTTGTTCTTTTGTGCATAGAGTCTCTATTAGTTGGAACCTACTTGATAGTACCTAACAACAACAGTATGGTTGAGGAATTAAGAACTCAAACATCAAGTTTGGATTACCAGTGTTCCAAAAATCAGGACATCTAGACTTCACTTACCTAAAATGAGAAAAAGTTGGTCATTTTCATTGAAATTTGTGGTGAGTGAGTGTGATCTCTGGCAAATCCCCACACCCTCCTAAAGAATTTTTGGAATCTTGATTTCCATCTTTGCATTTTCAGTCAATGTAAATGTTACTGAACATGACTAGTTTATGGAGATTTTGTAATGCTGAAAGACTTTCCACCAGATGTTATGCTACTTCATGTGTTCTTTTTAAAAGTTTTAAAAGGTCTGAGCAAAGATTTTTCAGAACTCATTACTATATCTAATATATGAGGGTGAGTCAAAACTTATCTACATTCTGGCTGTAGAATTTATTTTAATAAACTTTTAGAAAACACAAATACATCATTTTTTTATATAGCCTACTTGCTTTTCAATACACTTTGTCCATCTGTCAACAAGCTTTCGTATTCTTTTAATAATTTTTTTAAGGTTTTTGTTGTGGATTGAGTTGAAGTTTATAGGGCAGATCATCAGTTTTATATTCAACAAATCACACACCTTGTTTCATTATAATCCCCTCCATGTACCACCAGTTAACAGTATTTCTCTCTATTCACTTTAGCTCCATTTTTGTTGTTGTTGTTGTTGTTTAACACTCAGGCGTATATAATAATTTATACCACCAAAGGGCACATTCTGCAAGTCTGCCTCTTGGCCACCTTCGCTTTGTTCCTCTCTTCCCATGAATCTAGAGTCCTCAGCTGCTCCCTCTATCCATGTCCCCATCTCTGCCTCCATCTCTGGTATCGCTGCTTCTTTGGATAAGATTTCCCATTCCATTTGTGCTCTTCTCTCTTGACT
>NW_006408548.1:17680290-17681395 GCF_000296735.1 Chrysochloris asiatica | reverse complement strand
TTTTTGTTACAAAACTTCTACCTTTACAATTGTGACCACCACAATTAGTCATGATAACAATTATTCACTGTTGAATCTTATGAATTTCATCCCCATCTCTTTTCACCAGACGCATCTAGACAAGATGACAGCTATTCAGTGGGGACTGTTTCTTTTCCCCCATATTCTTAAACTAAACTCCCTCTTGAAACCTTGTAAGCCAATCACTTTGTGTCTTTCTTACCCCCTCATTTTAGATAGCCAATGTCTAAGTTGCCCATCCCTATCTACCCTGTGTACAGAGTGGATAGCATTGATACTTGATTTGAAGACTCTTTCCCTCTCTGCTGGTATTTAGAGTAACTATCGCTCTGAGTATAGGTCAGGGTCATCATGAAGATGTATCTTCTGTCACTGTAGCTGTTCCAGTCTGCTTGTCCTTCCTAGTGGGAATGTCTCACCTCGTAAGGTTGTGGATGGGACTCAGGATTCCACCTAAGGTCTTATACTCTGTAAAGGTTTTGCACGAGGCCTATTTCACTGGGCAAGTTGTAGAACCCCTTTGCGGTATTCCAGTCAGTTATAGGCTGAAGGTGGGCTTACAAGTTTTCTCTAATCATGTTTCCCAACATTCCTTTATATCCCACTCAATTGTCTATTTTACAATAGTAGGCAAGGGAAACTAATATTCATAAGGCAGTCAAGGATTTTAGTATTATTTACCCTCTTCAAGCTATACCTAGATCCCTTTATCCCAGAGCCCTGTTGTTCCAAGGTTGAGTATGCATCACTATTTATCTCTGTCCCACTAGGCCATGCAAACCTGTCTCAGTATTCCCCTATCTATCTTGTTCTTCTGCCTCCTCCCCCCTTCCTGTATTGCCCTCCCCAACACCCAAAGTAAACCCCTACCCTAACCCCATTGTGGTTACCTTATATTCCATTAGTTCTTCCCTCCATTTAAGACAGTCTATTTTATCTAGTAATCTAACTAACCTTCCCACCACCTGGATCTCTGTTCCTCTGTGTTTACCTTCTTTTACATTGTAATTGTTTTGATCATAGACTGACTTCCCAGATCCTCTGTTCTTATAATTTTATTCTGTTTTTGACTGTTCCGTTTGTC
>NW_006408548.1:17668707-17672163 GCF_000296735.1 Chrysochloris asiatica | reverse complement strand
GCCTATTTCCTCTTTTGTCTGCTTGTCCCGCTCCACAATCCCCATTCAGGACGTTTCTAGTTGGAAACAGTTCAGGGCCGCCTGTGGCCGTTTGGTTTTAATTGGAAACTGTCTCTTTAAATTGCGAGGAGATCTGTGCGCATGTGTAGTAGAACCCTCCGAGGGTGGGGCTGGGGTGCCCACTAGCTCAGGCACCCCTATAGTCACCAGAATGGAGGTGCACAGACAACAAGGGACCAATGAACAGCTACCAAAAGAGAAGAATGTCCACACCTTAATCTCAGAGGTTCTGCCAGGCGTCTGTGGCCGCTCCGATCTTTCCTCCACGTGGTCTCACCCAACATGGCGGCTTCTGGAGCAGCCGAGCATCCCAGACTAGAAAGCAATAGATTTCTTGCTTCTGCCACAAATTCCCCCAGCTGTGAGCCTTCCAACCTTCTAAGTATTCCTTTATATGTGGTCCAGAGTTCTGCGACCATCCCCTGAGCCTGTTTGGTCGGGTATTCTGTGTTGTTGTTGGCAGAGCTCTCTGCTATACGTCCACCCGATCCACCATCTTGTTTGTTCTGGGTCCAATGTTTTTGGACTGTAAGATTAACTACACCCCCATTTTTGTTACAAAACTTTTACCTTTACAATTGTGACAGTTGCAATTAGTTATGATAACAATTACTCACTATTGAATCGTAAGAATTTTATCCCCCTTTCTTTTAACCAGACCCATTTAGATGAGATGAAAGCTATTCAGTGGGGCCTCTTTTTTCCTCACACAGTATTAAACTGAACTCCCCTTTGAAACCTTGTAAGCCAGTCACTTCATGCCTTTATCGCCCCCTCATTTCAGGTAACCAGTATCTAAGCTGCCCATCTCTATCTACCCTGTGTACAAGGGGGATAGCATTGATACTTGATGTGAAGATTTCTTCCCTCTATGTTGGTATTTAGAATTACTACCTCCAGTGAATCAAATTGTAACAATTTACCCTCATTTCCTTTATCAAAAATTGTTTTGTTCTTCTTCTTCTTTTTTTTTTTTTAATTTTCCTCTAGTTCGATTCTGATTAGCAAGCCATTGAGGCTAGTTCAAATGGGTACTACCTGCAACTTTGTGTGTTCTTGTGTGCCTCCTTTCACTTCATATCAGCTGGATACTTCACTCTCAGCTCTAGCCCTCTGTGGCTATGTCCTTATCCATAGGCTCAGGTGTCCCAGGTCTCACCGTACTTTGGACCAACTAGCCCTTCCTCTTCTCTCTCTCTCATCTCCAGGAGTCTGTGGAACATGGTTGAACTCAGCCCATTTCTTCATTGCTGCCTTTCCCCCTCTACCACTCACCAATAGACCAATGTGGTCATCAGCAAGCTTACATGCCTGCTCATGTGTAATAAAAATTTCTTTAAAAAAACAAAGACATAAATGCACTGTTGTCTTAACTTCTTTATCAGAGGTGAATCTTCATCACTTCAGGGGACCAAAGAGGTGAAAGTCCATTGGAACAAGATCAGGACTAAAGGGAGGATGCTTTAACACCTCAAAAGGAAGTTTTTGCAGACTATCAACAGTGTGGGCAGAGGCTTGGGGATGTGCATTGTCATGCAAGATCACAAAGCCCTAGGATAGTTACTGTTGTGTGGTGTGGAGTCAGTTCCAACCCATAGTGACGCTGTATAGGGTTTCCAAGGAACAGCTGGTGAGCTTGAACCATCCACCTTGCAGTTCTAACTGACTTTGAAGTCCAGTGCAATAATTCACAGTGCCACACCAGGACTCCTTGGATAGTAGTCCTGTATTTAATCCCCAATTTAGGTTTTCTGCTCTTCAGTGAGCATCTCACTTTAAAAAGCACTCTTAATTGTTGAACCTTTTTCCTGATAGTGATACTGGCCATTGAAAATCCCAGAAAACTTTAAGCATCAATTTCCCAGCTGATAGTTGACTTTAGAACTTTTTTTTTGGTCAGTGATTGAGGATGTTTCCATTTTATACTCTGCTGTTTACTCTCAGATCATAGTGATGAATCCATGTCTCATCACCAGTAACATTTTTTTAAAAGGCAACTTTCCCTTCCTTCAAGTATCAGTTCACATTTTGTTTGCAGATGTCCACATTCGCACTTGCACTGTAGTGACCTTGAACAGAAAGCATGGAGAAGACCATGCAGCTAACAGAAATTTTAATATAACTGGGATGTATATAATTGTTTTGACTCACCTTCATAAATTCATATTTGCATATTTTATGCATATACCCTTTGCCTGCTTCTTTAACCCAGAAGACAGTTTGTGAGATTTAAACCAAATGATTGAAAGTATATCTCAATATCTGTTGAGTTATATAATTATTAAAATTATAATCATATGCATTTTTATTTGTGGAAAGTAAAATCAGAATCAAAATTTATATTTTCAGTTTTTGATATTTTATGCCAGACTTAAGTAAAAGAAAATAAATATTTGAAATAGAATAATATGCAAAGATTTATAGATATTCTTCTAAACAACTCACTATTGTATATTTCTTCATACTTTACTGTAAAGCATGCCATTTTCATACTTTTAACTATAGCTATCCAGCATAGAATTGAATCATCATATATGTCTCATAATAGCATATGTCCATCGTGAACAAAAGCTTAGGACAGTTTTCCCAAGGCCATGGAATTTAAGGTCACTGGACTTTGTTCAAATCTTTATTGCTTTTGAGGTTGCCTAACATTGGCAACTTGAGTTTGTTGACTGGCAAAAATTTTCCATGTTGTTGTTTTCCGGTGTCCTTGACTCAGTTCATACTCATAGTGACCCCATGCAGCCAGTTTTATACCATCATCATAACTGTTGTGATGTTTAAGCCCACTGTTGCTGCTGCTGTCACTCCAGCTCATTAAGTGTCTCCCTCTTGTTTATTGACCCTTTATTTTTTGAAGCATGATGCCCTCACAACATACCAAAGTATGATAGATGAAGTGTCATCATCCTTACTTCTAAGGAGCATTCTGTCTCTACTTCTTATACCACAGATTTATTTGCCCTTTTGGGAGTCCACAGTACTTTTAATATTATTCTCGAAACCATAACTCAAATGCCTCAATTCGTCTATGATCTTCCTTACTTATTGTCCAACTTTCACATGTATATGGAGCAATTGAAAGTACTATGGCTTGTGTCAGGCACACTTCAGTCCTCAAAATGATATCTTTGCTCTTGAATACTTCAAAGAGGTCTTGTGCAGTAAATTTGCCTAATTCAATATATCATTTGATTTCTTGACAGTTGCTTCCATGAGTGTTGATGGTTGATCCAAGCAAAATGAAATCTTTGAAAACTTCATTATTTTTTCCATTTATCATGCTGTTACTTATTAGTTCAGTTGTGAGGATTTTTGTTTTCTTTATGTTGAAGTGAAATACATATCGAAGGCTGTGATCTTTGATCTTCATCAATAAGTATTTTAAGTCCT
>NW_006408548.1:17667732-17668334 GCF_000296735.1 Chrysochloris asiatica | reverse complement strand
GTTCTGCTCCCGTAAATATTTACAGCCTTGGAAACTCTGTGCAGGGTCACTGTGAGTCAGAACTGACTCCATGGTACTTAACAACAACATACAGATTGAATAAGTATAATGAAAGTATACAACCTTGGTGAATTCCTTTAATGATTTTAAACCATTCACTACTCCCTTGTTCTGTTTGAACAGTTGTCTCTTGGTCTGTGTACAGGCTCCCCATGAGCATAATTAAGTGTCTGGATTACCAGTTATTCACAAAATTATGCATAGTTTTTTATGATCCAAAAGTTAAATGCCTTTGCATAGTTAACAAAGCACAAGCACACTTCTTTCTGACATGTTCTGAATACCAGAGTCATATGATGTCTGCAGTGATAGCCCTAGCTCCATGTTCTATTCTGAGTCAGGCGTGTATTGGTGGTGGTTCCCTGTCAATGTACTGTTGCAACCATTTTTGAATTAGCCTTTTAGTAGTACAAGATAATTGTTGGTCTTCATTTAAAAAAATCTTCAAGTTATTACAGGGTTGAAGATATTAATATTATTATCACATGAACACAATAACCTACCACTAAGGCCCATTCCAAAGAGAGGTGACCCAACAGAAT
>NW_006408548.1:17665387-17666457 GCF_000296735.1 Chrysochloris asiatica | reverse complement strand
ACAACAACAACAAGGCTGATACATGAAGATCAAAGACTACAGACTTCAATAGTACATCTCAATGTAAAGAAAACAAAAATCCTTACCACTGGACCAACAAACAATATTCTTATCAATGGAGAAAAGAATGAAGTTGTCAAGGACTTCATTCTTCTTGGATCAACTATCAACACTCATTGAAGCAGCAGTCAAGAAATCAAATGACGTATTGCATTAGGTAAATCTGCTGATCACAGCCATGGCCAGACCCCATGAGTGTACAGTCCTGGCAAGATTTCTGCTCTCTGGTTGGTGGGAACAAGCAGCATCAGTACCAACGCTTGGAATCAGGAGTGCTCTGCTCCAGACCTACAGAGCTGGCTCTGGCCAGACCCAGACTCACCCTCAGCTGTCCTCTGGGGCCGAGATACATTCATCAGCTGCTTTGGGTTCTACAAAAACTTCTTCCAGATTAGGTGCCTAGAATAGACAACACCTAGCATGTTAACTGCAGAGTCAGTTTGTACCTCAAGATTGGTGGTTCAAGCTCACCAGCTGCTCCTCGGAAACCTTATACAGGGTCGCTATGAGTTGGAACAGATTCCATGGCATTTAACAACAAAAACCTTTCAGGAACTCCATCTAGGACTGAGAATGTCTCTGTCTCATCCCTTGTCCACCCACCACATGAGGTCCTTGTCTAGAAGGAGACACCAGAATTTTCTTCTCTCTGGATCTGGTATGTGCCTAGTTTTTTTACTTTTCCTCTTATCACTTTTGTTTGTTTATTCTTTCTTCCTCTTTATATTCTTCTTTGCATTCTGTCTGTTCTATTCTGTTTTTATTTCTTCTTTTTTATGTGTCCCTTTCGAAACTACTGCTGGAGTTTCATTTTTGCTTTTTTGTTTTTTCCCTGTACCACTCTCTGGTTTTGTTCTCTTTTACTCCTTCTCCCTATTTTTGCTGTTGTTTTTGTTGTTTCTTAAATGTTTTATTGTGAATTATGTGATAGTTTACATGGGAGAACATTAGTTTTACATTCATAATGTCGTATATCATCTCATTGCCATGGTTACAATCCCCTCCATGCA
>NW_006408548.1:17645801-17648254 GCF_000296735.1 Chrysochloris asiatica | reverse complement strand
TAGTCAACTCTTCTGTTGATGGATGAAAAGAAAGATATTTGCTATTAACAAGTCATTGGTCTTGCAAAATTGTATCATGTGATCTCCAGCATCGTTGATATCTCCAAGGTCATAGTTTCCAACTCCAGATCCTTCTTTGTTTCCAACTTTCACATTCCAATCACCAGTAATTATCAATATATCTTGATTGTCTGTTTGGTAATTTTCAAATTGAAGAAGTTGGTTGTTGTTAAGTGTCTTCAAGTCGGGTCTGACTCATAACAACCTTGTATTGGGCTTCCAAAGAGCAACTGGTGAGTTTGAACTGCCAACCTTGCTGTTCAAATGAACCTTGTGGTCTAGTCCTTATACTGCAGTGCCACACCAGGGCAATTTCATCATCACTGACTTTAGTAATTGGTGTGTACATTTGAATGATAAATGATATTAATTGTTCTTCTTTGTAGGCATATAGATATTATGCTATCATAGATAACCCTGAGTTTCAAGATAGATCTTAAAATATTCTTTTTGATGATGATTGCTTCACCATTCCTCTTGAATTTGTCGTTCTGGCATAGCAAACCATATGATTATCTTATTCAAAATAGTCAATAGCAGTCCATTTCAGTTGACTAATGTCTCAGATGTCAATATTTTGATAATTTCCAAGTTTTATACTATGCACATTCTATGTTCTGATTATTAATGGACGTTTGCAGCTGTTTCTCTTCATTTTGAGTTGTGCTCCATCATCAAATTAAGGCCCTGAAAGCTGTACTCCATTCATGTCATCACGGTCAAACTCTACTTTGAGGAGGTTGCTCTTCCCCAGTTGTATTTTGAGTGTCTTCCAACCTGAGAGGCTCTTTTTCTGACATTATATCTGACCATATTCTGGTTTTATTTATAATGTTTGCATCTTTGGCCACTGTATCTGATAGTGCCCTACTGCTATTCATAATGTTTTCAGTGACTAGACATTAATAAGCTGTCACCTCATATCTTCCTAGTCTGTCTTAGTCTGGAAGTTCCACAGAAAGTTCCCCATGTACACCATGGGTGACCCTGCTGGTATTGAAAATACCTATGGTATAGCTTTCAGCAGCATAACAACATGCAAACCACCACAATATGCCAAATTGACAGACAAGTAGAAACAGTCTTAATGCCATCAATGGATGACTGGATATATAAACTTTGGCACATACACACAATGGAATACTATGCAATGATAAAGAATGATGAACCTGTGAAACACTTTCTAATATGGATGAAACTGAGTACAATTGGTGAATCACAAAAGGACAAATATTGTATAAGACCATTATTGTAAAAACTCAAGAAAAGTTTTTAATGCTAAAAGAAATATTCTTTGATGGTTACCAGGGATGAGAGAGTAGGGAGAATAGAAAGCAGACACATGTTAACTAGGGACATGGGGACAGCAATAAACAAGAAGAAGGAGGTTGGTGCAAGAATGATGAAGACAGGTGAAGGAATGCAAAAGTTAATGGGGGTAGATGTAAATACTATTAAATACACAATAACAGTGCTCTATGTGGAGATACATAGAAAGATACACAGACTGAATGAGTTTGAGAGGGAATGCAGGCATATACCCACAAATATTTTGAGTTGGAACCAACTGGATGGTACATAACAACATGAGCAGCCATCTAAGTTTCAACAATTGGTCTCTCCATGGGTGGAAGAAATAAAAGTCATAGAAATTTGAAGATTCTTGGAATCACCTAGTCCAGTGGACCAGTGGAACACGTGAACATCCTCATTCATGACTCTGAGTACAAAAGAACCCGATGGTGCCTGGCTACCATTATCAACTTTTCTGAAAGGAATCATTAGAAAATTCTAGATAGAGTGGAAGAAATCTGAAACAAAACTCCAAATGATAAAAGCTGAGTTTATTGGTCATAAAGAGACTGGAGGAACACAAGACTATAGCCCTCATTCACCTTTCAGGTCTGGAATGGAACTCACCCTTGTGGCCCAATTTTCAGCCAAGCAGTAGATTGGTATAGAAGGGGGACAACAACATTTGTAAGGTGTGCTCACCATGGAAGAGTCAATCATTCAACATTAAAATGGCAACATTTAACTTAGGACAGAGTTGAGAAGGGAAAGGAAGGAGGGTGAATAGAAATAATCACAGAGAGAAACTGGGAAAACTGTTGTACCACGGAGGAGTTTGCAATCATGGAATGAAACATAATGCTTTGTTAAATGTAAAACTGATAATTTTGTTTGTAAGCTGTCACTCAACTTGTAAAAAAAAAAAAAAAAGTTTTAAAAAGAGCAACAAAAAAAGCTTTAACCCCACACAAAAAAAGTAAGGAAAAAAGATGTTGTCTGAAAAAAAGTTGTGTTTACAAGGTAAAGGTAAACCAGCAAGTTTAAGTTGGAAATGGTTACTGAGAAACTTCAGCAAGTTTTTATCTCTCTTTTCTCCTCCC
>NW_006408548.1:17644129-17644927 GCF_000296735.1 Chrysochloris asiatica | reverse complement strand
AGGGACAAAGGGCGGTCATGAGGTAGGAGGGAAGGAAGGAAGGGAGAAAGAGACAGAGCAAGAGATATTAATATTAAAATCCAAACAAAAGCAGAAACACCTGATGCTTGATACTCTAAGCATAGGATATGTAACTGAATTTGAGCAAAGATTTCTAACAGAATTTTAACTTCATTATCTAATCACAGAAAGTTATTCACCAAAACTCTTTTTGTGTACTCTGTATTTAGTAGCGGCACCATGCTGAATTAGAGGTCCCCAAGGTATTTGTTGTTGTTAGGTGCCATCGAGTTGGTTCTGACTCATAGCAACCCTATGCACAACAGAACAAAACATTGCCTGGTCCAGCGCCATCTTCACAATTGTTAAGCTTGAGCCCATTGTTGCTGCCACTCTGTCAGTCCATCTCTTATGGAAGTATTCCTCATTTTGGCTGACCCTCCACTTTACCAAGCACATTGTCTTTCTTCAAGGACTGATCCTGACTTACAACATGTCTAAAATACCAGAGACTAAGTCTTGCCATCCTAGCTTCTAAGGATCATTCTGGCTGTGCTTCTTCCAAAATAGATTTATTACTTCTTCTGGCATTCCATGGTACTTTCAGTATTCTTTTCCAACAAAATGTACTGAATCTTTTATGACCTTCCTTATTCAGTGCCCAACTTTCACATGTGTATGAGTTTGTTGAGAACACCATAGCTTGAGTCAGGCACATCTTTGTTCTCAAACTGACATTTTTGCTCTTTAACACTTTGCCGCAGATTTGCCCAGTGCAAATCTGTTTGATTTCTTGAC
>NW_006408548.1:17641456-17643829 GCF_000296735.1 Chrysochloris asiatica | reverse complement strand
AGCTTCTTAGATTATTTGCTCAGCATACACATTGAATAAATATGGTGAAATGATTCAACATTGGCCCACACTTTTTCTGACTTTAAACCATTCAGTATCTCCTTGCTCTTTTGTAACAACTGCCTCTTGGTCTATGTACAGGTTCCTCATGAGCCTGGAATACTTAATCTTTTCTTTGCTATTCATAATTTGTTATTGTCCAAATAGTCTAATGATTTTGCATAGTCAGTAAAGCACATGTATATGTCTTTCTGGCATTCTTTGCTTTTAGCCAAGCTCCATCTAACATCAGCAATGATATCCCTAGTTCCATGTCCCCTTGTGAAACTGATTTGAATTTCTAATAGCTCCCTGTGGATATACTGCTGTAAAATTCACAGCTCAGTTTCCTTTTATGTCATCTGTACTTAATAAGCCCATTTCAGGTCCAAATGAGTGTATTTACTGGCTTATGGTATGCCAAAGATAGTATGGGAAAGTGGAAGATCGTACTAGACTTTTATTTGATGTCTAATCTTGGGATTGCACATATTTTCCACATCATCCATGGAATCAGAGATCCACCTATGTTCCAGTTACATGAGACTTAAAGCAACCATCATGATGTGTCAAAAGGACCCCACATTGAGTAAAGGAATATGTGTTGTGACTTCAGTATTGTTGTTGTTGTTATGTTGACCCTGTTGTTATGTTCTGAGGAGCAGCTGGTGAGCTTAAACTGCCAACCTTGCAGTTCTAACAGCTTTGCAGTCTGGTGCATTAACCCCCAGTGTCACACCAAGACTCTTGTGACCTCAGTAGGAGTGAAGTATTCATAGTGGTTTAAGCTCATAGATTGTCCTGTGTTCAGAGTCCTTTATAAAGTGCTGTAACAGAAATACCACAGGAATTTATTTTCTCATAGTTTACAAGGTTAGATTTCTGAATTCAGGTCATCAGCTCCAGGGAAAGGCTCTCTCTGTCAATCCAGCAGAAGATCCATGCCTCTTCTCAACTCTGTTTGCTAGGTTCCTTGGATATCATGTGGCATGCATCTTGTAGTTTCTTTCTTTCTTTTTTGCTTGATTTGCTTTTTTATATCTCACAGGGGACTGATTTAGGCACACACTCAGTGACACTACCGTACAAACACAACAGAAACAACAAAAACAAACCATTTCCAAATGTGATTAGAACGACAAATATATTGTTTTTGTTATTGGGTGCCTTCAAGAGGTTCCGATTTATTGCGACCCTATGAACAACAGAAGGAAACACTGCACAGTCCTATGGCATCCTCACAATTGTGATAATCCATCTCCTTGGGTGTCTTCCCCTTTTCCATTGTCCCTCCACTTTACAAAACATGATGTCCTTCTCCAGGGATTGGTTGTTTCTGACAATGTGTCCAAAATACAAGAGATAGAGACTCCCTATTGCAAAAGAGATTTGTTGTTTCTTCTGACAGTCCTTTCAGTATTCTTCACCAACACCATAATTCAAATGCATTAAGTGATATTTCTCCCATCTTCATTATTCACTTTCCAGATTTCATATGCATCTGGGGCAATTGAAAGTATCGGCCAGATTTGCCTTTGTCCTCAAAGTGATATCTTTAACATTTTGAAGAGGTCTTTTGATACAGACTTGCCTAATGCAGTATGTCATTTGATTTCTTGACTGCCTCTACCATGTATGTTGATTGTGAATCCAAAGAAAATGAATTATTTGACAGTTTCAATTTTTTCTCCATTTATCATGATTTTACTTATTGGTTCAGTTTTAAGGATTTTTCTTCCATTTTTCCTTCCTTCCTTTCTTCCTGTGGGATAAAGTACTGGATCACGACGTTGGTTTAAACCACAAATTGCTCCTTGGAAACCCTATACATGATCTCTATGAGTCAGAATCAACTTGGTAGCACTAAACAACAACAACAATCAATCCATACTATAGGCTGTAGTCTTAATCTTCATTTGTAAGTATTTAAGTTCTCTTCCCTTCCAGCTAGCAGGAGTGTGTCATCTGTATATTAAGTCTCCAATCTTGATACTGCAGTCTTCTTCATATAATTGAGTTTCTTGAATTATTTGCTCAGCATACAAATTGAATACATTGGATGAAAAGATACAACCCTGTCACACAACTTTCCTGATTTTAAATCATTCAGTATCCCCAGGTTCTGTGGGAATAACTGCCTCTTGGTCTATGTGCAGGCTTCTCATAGGCATAATTAGATGTTCTGTAATTCCCATTCTTTGCGTAGTTTGTTACGATCCACACAGTCAAATGCCTTTATATAGTCAATAAAGCACAAGTAAACATCTTTCTGGTATTCTTTGATGTCAGGATTGATATCCTTCATTCCACATCCTCTTCTGAATCTGGCTTGAA
>NW_006408548.1:17638837-17640170 GCF_000296735.1 Chrysochloris asiatica | reverse complement strand
AAAAAATGGGCATTGGACATGAACAGACACTTCACCAAGGAGGAGATCCAGGCAGCTAACAAACACAGGAAGAAATGTTTACGATCACTACCTATCAGAGAGATGCAAATCAAAACAACAATGAGCTATGATCTCACACCAGCAAAAACAGCAAAGATCAAAAAAGCAGAGGACAACAAATGCTGGCGAGGATGTGGAAAGTCTGTGACCCTCCTACATTGTTGGTGGGACTGCAAAATGGTCCAACCACTCTGGAAAGCAATATGGCACTTCCTCAGAAGGTTGGAAATAGAAATACCTTATGGCCCAGCAATTCCTCTACTTGGTATTTACCCACAAGAAATATGAGCCATAACACGAGTAGATATATGCGCACCAATGTTCATAGCAGCACTATTTACAATAGCAAAAAATGGAGACAACCAAAATGCCCATCAGTTGAATAATGGATAAACAAACTCTGGTACATGCACACAATAGAATACTATGCTACCTTGAAGAACAACAAGGAAGCTGTAAGCCATTGCATAACATGGATGAACCTTGAGGACATTATGCTGA
Source organism: Chrysochloris asiatica (assembly GCF_000296735.1). Lineage (NCBI taxonomy): Eukaryota > Metazoa > Chordata > Mammalia > Afrosoricida > Chrysochloridae > Chrysochloris > Chrysochloris asiatica. The sequence goes on along the minus strand of NW_006408548.1, from coordinate 17,639,609 downwards.
GTGAAATCAGTCACAGAAGGAGAAATACTACATAAGAACATTATTGTAAAGGACTGAGAAAAAGAACCCACCCAAAAGGGGTAAAAAATACATATATATATAATTGCTGAACACTGGGATATAGCGAATGAAAGGAGGGAAGGGAGGAAGGAGGAGAAAGAGCACAGGGTAGGTAATAGACATAGGAGAGCCTGGGTGTTAGGGTGGTGGTGGTAGGAATACACAAGAAGCGGGAGGGAAAAAGAAGAACAAGGTGGACGGGAGAATGGTTGGGCAGGTTTGTATGGGCTAGATGGGACAGAGGTAAATGATGATGTATGCACAACCTTGGAATAACAGGGCTTCAAGATACACGGATAGAGGCATGGCCTGAAAGGGGATAAAAGGTGAATAATGTTAGGATGCTTGGCTTTCTTTTGAGTCTTGGTTTCCCTTGCATACCATTGTGAAATAGATGGTTAGGGAGGGGGCGTATACCCAGAAACATCACTACAGAGAACATGTAAGCCCATTTTCAGCCTCTAACTGACTGGAATACCTTGAGGGGAACTGGAAATTCCCTAGACCTAAAATGGGGGGGTGGGGGTGGGAGGCTATAAAGGCAAGAAGTGATGAGGCAAGGGTAGGCAGAACCTCCACTGAATGATTTTCAAACTGTCGGGACCAGGCTGACAAAAGGAAATGGGGATAAGACTCTTGTGGTACAACAGTGAATACCTTCCATTAGGACTATAAGGGTTGGAAATGTAGAGGCAGATTTTTTTTTTTTTTT
>NW_006408548.1:17623073-17638737 GCF_000296735.1 Chrysochloris asiatica | reverse complement strand
AATGAATAGAAATTAGCAAAGCTGGTTGCATGAAAGGCAAGTAACTTAAAATATGATTCCAGTTATTTCTAGCTTCAGTACTTTGTGAATGGTGAATGCCATTAATACTAACATAAGAAAAGGAAAAACAAGTTTAAAGAAAATATTCAATGTTTGCATATTACATTATGGTAATAAAAAGTTGTTTTTTTTTTTTTTTTGTTATTAACAAAAGGAGGAGATTGATAGATTTTGCAGCCCAGGAGCGGAGGTCCCTGGGACCATCAAGCGAGAAGAGCAGAAAGTGTGACCTTACCGAGAGAGACAGTGAAGCCAGGCATGGAGACAGAGATGTTGGTGTGGACAGATGGAGTGGCTGGGGATACGGGATTCAGGGAGGGAGAGGAGCTGTTTACTGACAGCCATGAGGGGGAGGGCCTGTGGGATGTATCCTTTGGTTATTTGATGATGTGTGGAGGGGATTGTAATCATTGCAATGAAATGTAATACGATAGGATGAATGTGAAGCTCAAGTGGGACAGAGGCAAATAATGATATATACACAATCCTGGAACAACAGGGCTATGGGATACAAAGATTGAGACATGGTTGGAATGGGGAAAAGGGGGAAAATGTTAAGATGCTTGGCTTTTTTTTTGAATCTTGGTTTCCATGGCATACCACTATAAAATAAACACTGGAGGGGGGAGGGAAAGGAATAGCCAGAAATATCACCATAGAAAGCCTGTAAGTCTGTCTTATGCCTATAACTGACTGTAATACCTAAAATGGGGCTACAAAATGCCCAGTGAAGGAGGCTTCCTGCGGAGTCTCTGTATTACACAAGACCATAGGTGGATTCCTGAAAAGCATCCAGAATCTGTTGAAGGGAAATTTGTACTTGAAAGGACAAGCAGACCAGCCTGGAACAGCCAGAAGAACAGAAGATACTTCCTGAAAGAAAGACTGACAGGAAAAATACAAAAGAATACTGGCAGACTGACTGATTACTACAAGAACAAACAAGTGGCTCACCCAGGAGACATCAAGGCAAATGATCAGGTCCCCTCAGGGCACACCTCCTTCGAAGACTAAGACCCAATGGGAATACACACTCTGATTGGTGACCACATTCGTCACCGATAAGGGGAAGTGAGGGAAAAACAGCAATGAAGTGGCAAGCTAAGCCCTACAACATTCAATAGACTCCTGTGAACCCGGTAGAGACCTGGTTGACCAGCAGTGTGGCAAGACCTGGAGACTCTTGGGCCCAGAGTCAGTGGCATAGCCACAGAGGACTAGAGTGGTGAGTGAAGCATCCAGCTGATAAGAAGAGAGGGCACATGCATAAGTACACCCACACTTGCAGATAGTAACCCCCTGACCTGGCGTCAATGGCTGGATGATCAGAGCTCAACCAGAAGAAGAAAGAAGAGGATAAAAAGAGTAATCTGATACGATTTGATGAACTTGACTTATACCTATGGAAGTAGTAGCTCAAAAGAGGGAGCAAATCTTCACAGTGAGGATCACTCCCACCCCCTCCACACAAGGAGTAGACAGGGATGGGCAACTTGGACGTTGGCTACCCAGAATGGGGATGTTACACAGGCAAGAAGTGACTGGCTTACAAGCTTTCAAGAGGGAACCTAGATCCAGAGAGCATGGAGCAATGTAGAATCTCCACTGAGTAGTATCCAATCTGTCTAGGCGGGGCTGAGGAAAGGAGATGGGATAGGTCTCTTGAGATACAATGGTGAATAATTGTTATCAGAACGGATTGTAAGGACTAGGATTGATTAACTTTGCAGTGTAGGGGCGGAGCGGAGAATGGAACCCTACACAGAGAAACAGTGATGCCAGAGATGGAGGCAGAGACGATGACATGTAGAGATGGAACGGCTGGTAACTTTGGACCTGGAGAGGGAGAGGGCCTGTGTGCTGACGACCGGTGGGCAGGCTTGCAGGGTATACCCTGTGATTGGTGGATGATGCATGGAGGGGATTGTCACCATGGCAAGGAAATTATATACGATGGGATCAATGTGAAGCTAAAGTTCTCCCATGTAAATGATCACATAACTCAAAATAAAGCATCATATATGCTTTAATTAAAAAAAAAAATGTTACCAGATGATTCTAATGAGAGCTCAGAGTTGAGAAACACAGACAGATGTTCTTTACTTCATTCTTTCTGATAAACATAAATAACCTTTACCACTATACTTTTATATATCAAAAAAATGGTTACTTAGTTTAAGGCTAGCATTTGACCCTATGTCTTTAGAATTTTTAAGTCTATGCTTTTCCCATCAATTCATATTGCTTAGGACTTGTAAACTTTCATATTACTAAAGAACAGGTTATTTTCATGGAAAGCTACTCTTAACTGTTGATAGAGGAAAAAATCAATTATAGTGGTTAAGCTAAAAATAGAAGATTTATTTAAGCTTGGAACAGAAAAAAATGATCACAGCCACGTCTCGGAAGTTCTATAGATGTCAGAAAGCTTAATGTATCTTAGCTGGTTACATAATGTCACATTGAAAAAGTGAGCACTGTACTATGATGTATCCTTCACCTCCCACCCAAGATGTGAACTTTGAAAACATGGCACACAAAAGGATGACATTTCAGAGAATGTTTTCCACATGCATTTTAACTATATAGAAGACAACGTTTTCAAATCATTTCTCTCTTATACAAAAATTGTTCCATAAAAAATGGACAGTAATATCAGCTGCTTATGTACCACTGATGTCATTGTTGGATATTTCTTTTTAGCTTCTCTGCTCCTTGTTTCTAACTGGGGATAAAAAAGGAAGATATTGAACAGGAAAAATACCATGGATATCTTATCCCTACTGCATGCTCAAACACACCCAAATGTAAATGTCTAAATCTGAATTTTAATTAGGCATGTTTTTTACCCCAGATTAAGTACTACTTGCTTTCTCCCTCTTTCTCATTTTCATTTGCTCTCCTTGGCAGAGCCTCCTGTAGCAGATGTAGTAAAAATGTGTAGAGCTGCCAAGATGCTTAATCAAGTCTTCGTGATTATTGTGACTGTCACCTCAAATTTCAGATTCAGAAACACAGCTTTATCAACTCATCCACAAATGATCAAGTCTTGAGGAGAGGGATAATTTGTATTGACACAACATACAAGCAATTGATTTATAAGTCACCATGCCAGTTTGTGAATTTACAATGGCAATGAATCTTGGATCAGAACAGTTTGCTCACTGGGGTCTTGTTCTTTGTTTGTTTTATTATTCATTCAATAGTAACTTATTGAATACCTGGTTTCCTAAGAAACTCTTCTCATTGGGTTGATCTTCACAGGGCTACAGATTGTAAATCAGAAAGGATTTGTTGCAAAGATCAAAAGCACACTCAGGCTAGTTTGAATAAAAGGGAGATTTATGGAAGGATAATGGACATTCAGAAAGAAAGTGTATGGAATATAAGCAGATCTTTATGGGACTGAGAAGTTAGCAGGTGTCTATTTCTCCTTTCTCTAAGACCTAATGATGTCTATATCTACAGTCTTTGCACATCTCTTCCACTCCACTCAGGCTCCCTGTGTTTACATGTAGCCCAATTCGGCCACCAGTCCAACATGGCCACCAAGTCATATCTCCAGTTCCCCATGATCACTTGATCTGTTCAGTCTTTCGATTTCTTAGTTCAGATCATCTTTAAAGACCACTGATAGGTTCTTTCTAGACTATGGATATTTCCTGCTGCTTAAGTATCTGTACATACTTTACTCCTTCTTTAAGGCTGGAAATGTAATTTCAATGGAAGACATGTGAGTGGGAGACAATGTGTTGTATTAATGTTTAAGAGACATTTTCCAGGCATTCTCCTGATGCTATAGGAGCGTGCTCCTGCAATTACTAGGATTAGGACCAACTTGATAGAATGGTGCAAAGGCGTGCCCTTCTTATATCCCATTGTACCATGACAGAAAAATAGGGTAGGGGCGAAGGCCTAGGAGAAAAGGGATAGCACCCCAGAGAGTCCCAGTTTCCAAGGTCCATAGCTGCTGTAAAACAATAATTTAGAGGGGGGAGGGAGAAAGAAAAAAAAAGAATTCTTTCAACTGGCCTCTCCTTCCCTGAGTCTGCTGATCCATGATCAGTAAAACCATTATTTCCTCTGCAACTGTACCTGCTGAGATGATGCCCAAGGCATTGACAGGGGCATCTCCTAGGGTAGATTCCTTGGAAGACATTGCTAAATGTTCCCAGGAAATACCTCCACCATGTATTGCTTCTAGAACCATAACTAAATTTAAGTCCCAATGAGCTCCATAAGATAAAGTATAAATTGTGACCCAGGAAAAAGTACACTACCCTCTCCAAAACCTGCTTCATTTTTCTACTGTTTACAAACAGAAACCTAGCTATCCCAGTGTGGCTCTATAGGATAAGCACTTGACCTCAAGGTTGCTTTGAACTGCAAGTTTGGCCAGTATAAGTCAGAACCAACTCAATGGCACATAACAACAACAAAATATATGTCTGTATATATATATATTTTTGCATGAGTGCATCAAATATTTTTGCTTTGTTGATTTGTGAATTATAGGATGAAAATGGGGTCTGTGTGTTTTTTATGTACATGTATTAATTGTATCACATTAGGCACAAATATGACTTTATAACTGTCTTTATTTAGAGACTATGTATATAGTTTAATGAGAAATGTATAGGTGGCAAGGGGTGAATTGTGATAGCTAAGGTTTTGTATCAACTTGAGTGTGTCAGAATTCTCAGTTATTTTGCATTTGAGATGTAATTATCCCCATAGTGAGATTTAGTATAATTCAATTAAGTCTAGGAATAGGCATACAAGCTTGCTGGCGATCACATTGGCCTACTGGTGAGTGGAAGAGAGGGAAATGCAGCATTGAAGCAATGGGCTGAGTTCAGCCACATTCCATAGACTCCCATTGACCTGGAGATGAGAGAGAGAGAAGAGGAAGGGCTGGTTGGTCCAATGTGTGGTGAGACCTGGGGACACCTGAACCCATTGACAAGGACACAGCCATGGAGTCATAGATTTGAGAATGAAGCATCCAGCTGATATGAAGTATGGGGAAACTCACAAGAACACCCAAATTTGAAGATAATACCCATTTGACTTAGCCTCGTGGCTTGATAATCAGAACTCGACTAGAGGAAGATAAAAATCAATTTTTGATAATGGAAATGAGTGTAAATTGCTACAGTTTGATGAAATTGACCTATACTTATAGATGTAGTAGTTCAAAATACCAACAGAGAAGGAAGCAGTCTTCACATCAAGCATTCCTCCTATCCCCTCTGTATACAGAGTAAATAGGGACAGGCAACTTAGACACTGGCTACCTAAAATGAGGGGGTGATAAAGGCATGAAATGACTGGCTTACAAATTTTCAAGAGGGAGTTTAGTTTAAGAGTATGCAGGGGAAGATGGAGTCCCCACTGAATAGGTTTCATCTTGTCTAGATGGGTCTGGTGAAAAGAGATGGGGCTAAGATTCTTCTGATTCAATAGTGAGTAATTGTTATCATGACTAATTGTGGCTGTCACAATTGTAAAGGTAGAAGTAAAATAGGGGAGTAGTTAATCTAACAATCCAGATACAGAGGACCCTAGGACTATCAAAGGAGAAGAGCACAAGTGAAATGCACGACCCCATCTAGAGAAGCAGCGACAGCAGAGATGGAGGCAGAGATGAGGACATGGAAAGAGGGAGCAGCTGAGGACTCTAGACTCATGGAAAGAAGGACTGAATCCTGGTGGCCAGGAGACAGACTTGCAGAATGTGCCATTTGGTGATGTAAATTATTATATATTCCTGAGTGTGTTTCTGTACATCTCAAACAAACAAAAAACCCACACTCAAACAAAAAACAGAGGGAATGGAAACAAAGAATATTGAATGATAATGCACAGAGGAGATCGCAATGAACGATGGTGTAAAACTGATGTTCTCCCATGTAAATTATCACTCAGTTCACAATAATAAATAATTAAAAGTGAGACTTTATTATTATTTGTTTTTGCCAAATCAGGCACCAAGCCCAGAAGGCAAGACAGGCACAGCCATTTTACAAGCATCTTCGTCTCCTAACTCACCAGTTCCACATTGACTGAGTACTATGGGGCGAACAATCTTCTCAGCCTTCGCCTATTTCCCTTGATGGTTGTATTCTTATTTTAAGGTTCTTACTTCTCATACGGTTTCTCCTTCCTTCTCCCTAATTTATCCTGTTTACACGTACCCAAGGTGAATGGGCTTCTGTCACTATTTCAGCCAGCAATCTCAATAAGGAATTTCCTGGACCCCCTTATTCCTGAAGACAGAGCATCTTTAAAATTATTTCTCACAGTTCACAGTCCAGTGCTTACCTAATGGAGCCACTGCATTTCTCTGATCCTTAGTCTTAGAGAGGTGATTATCTCTAAAGAAAAGTAACTCTTAATCCTTGGACGAAGTATGTTCTTTTTAGTCCTCTCACCATAAAGTGCTTCTAGCCAGCACAGGTCTCCAGGTCTATCCTTGAAGATTTAAAAGTTTATGAGATTCTAGTCAAGCATAATTATTCCTCAGGCTCATCACCTGCTCAGCTCATCATCTTTCTCCTTGGAAAGACTCCATTAATGTTGACTTCTAGCCTTCAGGAGTTTTTGCTAATACCTACAATTTTTCCCTTCCTGGTATCTGTCCCTTTACCTTGTGTTTTTACAGTAACTCCTGATAAAGGGGTGGAGTGTAATTTGTGACCTTCATCTTTGGAATCAGACATGTGACTTTCCTTGACCAAAACAATCAGATAGCAGTGACAGTATACAAATAGCAAGTCTAGATCATAAGCTACCTTGTATATTTCTGTTTATATTCATGTATGGATTACATCTTATTGTAAAGAAAACAGAAATCCTCACCAATAAATAACATTCTTATCAATAGAGAAAAGATTGAAGTTGTCAAAGACTTCACTCTTCTTGGATCAACCATCAACACTCATGGAAGAAGCAGCCAAGAAATCAAACAACATATTGCATTAGGCAAATCTGCTGCACAAGACCTTTTTGAATTATTGAAGAGCAAAGATGTCAGCTTGAGGACTAAGGTATGCCTGACCCAAACCATGATATTTTCAATAACCTCATATGCATGCGAAAGTTGGATAGTGAATAAGGCAGACCTTAGAAGAACTGATGCATTTGAGTTATGGTGTTGGAGGAGACTACTGAAAGTACATGGACTGCCAAAACAACAAATAGATCTGTATTGGAAGAATTGCAGGCAGAGTGCTCTTTGAAGGCCAGGATGGCCACACTTCATCTCTCATACTCCAGACATATTGTCAGAAGGAACCAGTCACTGGAGAAGAATATCATGTTTGATAAGATGGAGGGTCAGAGAAAAAGAGGAAGATCCCTAGTGAGATGGATTGGCAAAGTGGCAGCATCAATGGGCTCAAGCATGGCAACGATTGTGAGGTTGTGCATAGGATTGCTATGAGTTGGTACTGACTCAGTGGCACCTAACAACACAACTTCTGCAATTTCCATGATAAGAACATGCCTGGCCAGCCTACTGGATCCAAAGAAGAGGATCAGAGACATGCAAAACAGAGATGCCCCAGTCACTGCCAGCTGGATTTCCTAGCCTACAGCTGTATTGCAGAGTTGAGTGAGGGGCACTAGATCACACTGCCACTTGAAATTGGACTGAATTAGATGGCCTGCAGATGTATTAAAATAAAAACCATTTTATTTAACTTTAAGATTTTGATTGGTTTATTTTGTACCAGTAAATAGCAACCCGAAGCATAGGAGGGTGATAGAAGGAAAAAATAATGAGATTTCCCATCAACCTTTTGAAACCTTCTCATATCTTTCCAAGAATGGATCATCTAACATCCTCAAAGTTCTTCCAAATTTCTTCATGTGATGATTCAAACCGTGGATCTGATTCTCATTGTCTATGCCTTTGGACTTGGCATACTTGTACTATGGGTCTTAGTTTCTCCCCTTGTAAAGTGAGGGACTTGGTCTTTAAGTGGTTCTCAATTGCATGGGACCCTCTTAGAAATGCACATTATCAGGCTCCTCCTCAAAGCTACTGGATCGAAGCTTCTGGGAGTGGGGCCCAGCAACCTGTAGTTAGACAAGTCCTTCCAGGTAATGTTGAACCATGTCAAAGTTTCAGAACCACTGACCTAGTGTAGTGGAGCTCAACTTTGGGTACACATTCAAATCACCTTCTAAGATACTTAATATCCTGATGCCTGAGTCCAACTCTTAAAGATTTCTTATTTAATTGGTCTTAAGCATGGCCTTTGGAATTTTACAGCTATTTGGATAAGCCAAGATTGGAAACTATGGTTTATTTTTGCAAATAACATTTACCTTCTAAGTTTGTTTGCCAACAACCCTCTCTCCCTGGGAGGTATTCTTGTAAAAATGCACTATGCTAATTCTTTTACAGCAACATGCAAAAAAAAAAAAAAAAAAATTGGCATAGTGATGCTTACAAAAATACCTCCTGCGGGAAGGGAGTGGTTGGCAAACAAACATAGAAGACAAGTGTTATTTGTGAAAAAATATGATACTCTAGAAAACCTCCAAATTCTCTTATTTGAGATTATGAATTGTCTTATGAACCATCACATTTTTTAGCAGAATGAAAGTTGTAGCCTCTCTTTGTCATAGAAAAGGTCCTGCTATTTACAGCTTAGAGTGGGCAATGAAACTTTGGTATACAGACAGCGTAATTGTGGATAGATATGACTTGTGTAGGTAATTGGGTGTGAATATGTTCTCATATATGAATGTAAATAACTGCTTTCTGATGGACATATGAGTGTAAACAGTGGTGTGTTAATGTTGTCTGACATCACCTCCCAAATGTAAAAGCATGCATCTCCTCCTAACTCCAAATTTAGCTACTTAATGTTGAGAAATTGAAATTGGCTGTGGTGGGAGTATTTATACCAAATGAATTTAAAAATTTACAAATACTATCAGTCAGGGTCCCCTCCCCTATAAAGATATACAATGGAAAGTAGCTATTTTAACTGCTTTTCGTTCACTCTGATTGTTGAGTATTTTGTATGATTTGAGATATGTGCATATTTTCTGGCCCCATTCAAAAGGAAGGCCAGCTCAACTTTTTGTATTCTTTTAGGATTTTTTTGCTTCAAGGGATGTTTATGACAAGGTGAAAATGGCAATTTGTCTGCAAAATGCTTGTTTTGGTGGGTTAATGCACTGGACTGTAAAGTTCTTTAAACCACAAGGTCAGAGTTTCAAGCTTCACCAGCTGCTTCTTGGAACCCCTATTCAGGGTCACTGTGGGTCAGAACCAATTTGATGATACTTAACAAAAACAACAGCAACAATTGGTCTCTACTCTTAAGAAACAAAAGAGAATGATGAAAATTAAAGGACCTAGGAAGTAACTCATCCAAGGAACTGATAGTCCACATTAACTATAACCTCTTCAAACCTGAAATCAGAACTAACTAGTGTCTGGTTCCCAATAATCAGTGTTCTGATCAGAGACACAATAGAACGCCCTGGATAGAATGGAAAGGAAATGTAGAATAAAACTCAAATTTCTTAAACAGACCAGACCTACTCTACAGAAGGAGTCCTGGTGTGGCACTATGGGTTAATGCACCAGACTGCAAAGCCGTTTAAACTGCAAGGTTGGTGGTTCAGGTTCACCAGCTGCTCCTCAGGAACCCTATAGTGTCACTATGGGTCAGAACCAACTCAATGGCATTAAAAACAACAATTCTCCAGAAAGAGACTAGAGGAACCCCCAAGACTACCATGCTAAGACAACTTTGAACATGGAATTGAAGGTGTCTCTGTAGGACACCTTTCAGTCATAAAATAGATAAATTTACAAAACATCTTGAGTAATGTACACCCTTAAACAGTAAACTATTGGCAACAAGCAGTCAACTATTACCCAAAAATAAAAGTGAGAAAGCAAAGAGGGAGAGGGAGGTGAGATAAATGGAAGCGGAACAAACAGAATGGAAATAATAGCAGTGTTGGCATATTGTAAAAATTATAGCCTGTGACAAGGAACATTTTGTATAAAAAGTGTTAAAGGGGAACCTAATTTGCTAAGCAAACTTTTGCTTAAAACACAATAAAATATTATTTTTAAAAAGTCCCAGGGTAAAGAAGGCAAAAAAAAAAAAAAAAAAAAAGCCTATTTAATTTAACCAAGTGGATTAAAATAAAATACAAGGAAGACAAAAGAAGAATGAGAAAGAAATGCTTACTTTCCTAAAGTCTGAAGTTTGCAAATGACTCTAGGGCCCATGCATATAGCATAAATGACTGAGGCTGACCATGGGCAGGGCCTAGTGTGGGCCTTGTAATAAGGAATGGTAGAGCTTTTGACAAAAGATTCAAAACTAAGTTGGATATCTCTTAGAAGAAAAGGAACCACAATTTTTTCTGATGTTTTGATTTCTCAAGAGAAGCCAAAATTTAATTTTTTAAATGTGAACTCCAGTGAATTTTGATTGTTGGTAGCTCTGGTAGCATAGTGGTTACGAATTGGGCTGCGAACCTTCAGGTCAGCAGTTTGAAACTACCAGCTGTTCCCCAGGAGAAAGATGAGGCTTTCTGCTCCCGTAAAAATTTACAGCCTCAGAAGCCCTGTACAGAGTCACTATGAGTCGGAATCAACTCCACAGCACATAACAACAACAACAACAACAACAACAATGTATAACAATTTAAGATAAACCTTGTGTGGGCCAAACAAAGCATGTTTTTAGACTGAATACTGTTCAGAGAACAATAGTTAAAATGTGTCTCAGAACAAAGTAGAAAGTATGCTTTCCATTGAGAAGTAACCTGAAGAGATGTTGAATCTTGGATTCAGTGTGGATCCCCAGGATCCCCAGCATCTGCATGAATTTTATAGTCTTGTTTGGGCACAAAGGAGAAATGCACAGAAGACCAAATAACCTTTACAAATTTAGTCAATGAAGATGTCCCTAACAAATAAGAGAGCAGAGAACTCTTCATCTGGGTACGTTGCTTACCAGCCAGTCAGTTCCAATTCACAACAACCCTCTCTGTACAACAGAGCAAACACTGTCCTGACCTGTGCAATCTTCACAATCATTACTATGTTAGTGCTATTGTTGCAAACCATCTCACTGAAGGTCTTTCTCTTTTTGTGACTTCTACTTTACCAAGCATGATGTCTATCTCCAGGGACTGGTATCTTTTGATAATATGTCCAAAGTATGTGAGACAAACTCTCCCCATTCTCACTTCCGAGGAGCACTCTGGCTGCACTTCTTCCGAAATAGAATTGTTCATTCTTCTGACAGTCCACAGTGCATTCAGTATACTTTGCCAACACCGTTAAGTCAAATGCATCAATTCTCTTTTGGTCTTTCTTATTCGTTGTCTAGTGTCCCATGCATTTGAGATGATTAAAAATACCATAACTTGCATTATCTACCTTAATTCTCAAAGTGATACCTTCACTTTTTAGCAGTTTAAATAGGTGGGGGTTTGTGTGTTTTTTATTTACAGCAGATGTATCAAACGTAATATATTGTTTGAGTTATTGATCCAAGTAAAATGAAATCCTTGACAGCTTCGATATTTTCTCCATTTATTACGTTGCTGTTTATTGGTTCAGTTGGGAGGGTTTTTTTGTTTTGGTTTTTTTTTGTGTGTGTGTGTGTGTGAGATGAGGTGTAATCTGTGATCATCAGTAAGTGCTTCAAGTACTCTCTGCTTTCAGCAAGCAAGTGTCATCTGCATATTTCAGGTTGTTAATGAGTCTTCCTCCAATCCTGATGCCTCTTTATTCTTTATACAGCCAAGTTTCTTAGATTACTTACTCAGCATACAGATTGAATGGGTATGGTGAAAAGATACAGCCCTGACTCACACCTTTCCTGATTTAAAACCAGATAGTGTCCCCTTGTTCTGTTCCTCTTGGTCTATATAGATTCTACATGAATACAATTATGTATTCTAGAATTCCCGTTTTTTGTCATGTAATGAATAATTTGTTTATAATCCACACAGTAAGGTGCTTTCACATAGTCAATAAAACAAATGTAAACATCTTTCTGGTGTTCTCTGCTTTTGACCAAGATCTACCTGACATCAGCCGTGATGTCCTTCATTCTATGTCCTCTTCTGAATTTGGCTTGAATTTCTGTCAGTTAAGGAACTACTACAAGTATTTTTAAATTGTGTTGAGCAAAATTTTACTTACATGTAATATTAATGATATTACTTGATAATTTTCACTTTTGTTTGGAATGCACACAAAATATGGATCTCTTCTAGTCAATTGGTCTGGTAGTGCAGTCTTCAAAATATCTTGACATAAAAGAGTGAGCCCTTCCACATGCATCAATTTCTTCAAATATCGTTATTGTTATTCTGTAAATGTATGAAACCTTGTTTTTATCCATTGCCTTTAGTGTAGCTTGAATTTCTAACTTCAGTACCTGTGGTTCTTGGTCATATGCTACCTCCTGAAATGGTTGGACATGAGTCAGTTCTTTTTGTTACATTTTCTTTAGATGTTTCCTCTGCCATTCATATCTTAACCATAGAATCCTTCAATATTGTATTTTGAAGCTGCATTTTTTCCTCAGTTCCCTCAGATTGAGAAATCCTGAGCATGCTCTTTCCTTTTTCTTTTCTAACTCCAGGTCTTTGCACATTTCATTATTTGACTTTGACTTTGACTTTATCTTATTGAGCTGCCCTTTGATATTTTCTGTTCTGCTCTTTTATCTCCTCATTTCTTACATTTACTTTAGCTACTTTCAAGAACAATTTTCAAAGTAACTTCTGACATCAATTTTGATATTGTTTTCTTTTTTGTCTATTTCATAAAGATTTGCTTTCTTTATGTATGGTATCTTTGATGTCATCAAACATCTCTTCTGATCTTTGCTTATTAGTGTTAAAAGTGTCAAATGTTCTTAAGATCACCTCTAAATTCATATGGAATATACTTAGATTATATTTTGGCTTGTGTGGACTTGTTTGAATTTTCTTCAGTTTCAACTTTAACTTTCAAATTAGCACTTGATGGTCTATTCCACAACTAACCCCTGGCTTTTTTATGACTAATGATATTGAGCTTCTACATTGTCTCCACAGATGTAGTTGTTTTGATTTCTGTGCATTCCATCTGTCTAGGACCATATAAATAAAAACTCAAACCAAAATACTGCCATCAAGTCAATTCCTAGTAATAATAACTGGTATAGTGTTTCCTAGATTGTAATTTCTATGGGAGCAGAAAGCCTCATCTTTCTCCCAAGGAGCAACTGGTGGGTTTGAATTGTCAACCTTGTATTTAGAAGTCCAGTTCTTATGTTGATGAAAAAAGGTATTTTAAATAAATACTGTTGGTCTTGTAACATTCTGTCATACAAACTCTGATGATGTCTGTCACCAAGACTGTATTTTCCAACTATTAATTCTTTTTCTGTAGTTTCAAGTTTTGCATTCCAATAATTAGTAGTTATCAATGCATTTTGATTGCAAGTTTAATCAATTTTAAATTGCAAATATTGGTTCAAATCTTTAATTTGTTCACCATTGGCATTGATGGTTGGTACATAAATTTGAATAATAGTTGTATTAATTGATCTTTCTTGCAGACATATTGAAATGTTCCTACCACTGACAGCAATTGCACTTCAGGATAGATGTTCAAATGTTATTTTTGACAATGTATGAACATTTTTCAATTTGTCACCCTTTTTTAGTATATTGTCTGATTCAAAATAGTAATTACCAGTCAAGTTCAACATATTAGGATACAGATCTTTATGCATTGCACTTTGTTTTTTGATGACTTCTTGTTTTCCTAGATATGTATTTCATATACCCCACATCCTGTTTATTAATGAATGTCTACAGCGGTTTCTTCTCATTTTGACTAGTGCCACAGCAGCAAATGACAGTCCCAAAAGAGTTATTCCATCCATGTAAATAAAATTGGCTCTACTTTGAGGAGTTAATTCTTCTCTAGTTGTATTTTGAGTACCTTCCTACCTGAGTGGCTCATCATCGGGTACTATGCCAGATAATGCTCCTTTGCTATTTGTAAGGCTTTCATCTGGATAGCACTAGCCTTTTGGCATGTGATGGATCTTTGATTGGGGCAGAACCTGTCTGGATGGAGATAAAATATCCCAACAGCCTACTGTATGGAAGAACATAAAATTACAAGTTGCTATCAGGTTGATTCTGACTCACAGTCACCCCAGTTGTGCTTGAGTACAATAGCTCTCCAAAGTATTGTTATAGGGTTAGAATCATTTTGATTTGAATGAAATAAAGTAATGCTTCTTACACTTGAATTTTTTGACTGAAGCTTATCCTGTATACAAATAAATAAGAATTTACTATGAGTTTATTGTCAGTGAAAAATGTCTTTGTAACAATGAATGCAACACCTTACTAAATCAGTTAACCAAACCAAAGCCTGAGGTCTTTCTTGCTATTTTATTTGATTTAATTCATCACAAAAGTCAAACATCCATTTTATTTTAAAATCATGCTTTACTTGTACATTTTTGTTTAAGTATCTTGGACTGTGTTATCAGGAGACGCAAAACCAGTGAAACATATATGTATATATAAGAAAGTTTATATCCAAGGAATGGCTCATGTAGTTGTAGAGGTGGGAGAGTCTCAAGTAAGGGTTGGATGAGCAAGATCAGCAAGCAGGGAGGCAGACAGGTAGGTAGAGAGATAGTTGGGTAGGCAAGTCCAGCAGGTAATAGAGCAGGTCACTGACTCAAGTTCAAAGAAGCTTAAGTCAGAGGATGAGCCAGATGCAACATCCAGATCCAACAGAGAGCAAGCAAGCTCTGCCTGAATGTCTAATATATTGACAGCAGGTCACACTCCTGAAGAAACAGAGCAGATCTGATCATAGAATTGATTACATTATATTAGATTTGATTATGGGGAGAGTCACCTCTCAACTGCCAAACCACTGAGAATCCTGGCCAAGTCAAGTTGACAAAAAACCTTAAATATCACTTTATTAAATTCTTGTTATAGTATGTAAAATACTGTCAAGATGTGTGAGGGAAAACTTTTTTTTTTTCTTTTTTTTTTTTGGCTTAGTACATTTCTTCAACTTGGAAATGATATATCCTCTAAAAAATAAATAAATATACACACACACACACACACACACACACACACACAGATTGGACCTCCCTTCTTTCCTCCCTCCCTCCCTTCCTTCCTTTCTTCTTTCCTAATGTTCAAATTTTAAGTAGGTTCTTCCAGATAATTTTCAGAAAGTTATAGTGTGGTGCTGTGGGATAATGTGTCAGACTGCAAATTCATTTGAACTTCAAGGTCTGTGGTTCAAGCTCACCAGCTGCTCCTTGGAAACCCTATACAGGGTCGCTATGGGTCAGAATCGATTTGACGGCACTTTACAACAACAACATTGCAATATTAGTTCTATAAGTAAACAGAAACAATGTCACTTGTACACAAATAATTATTACAAGATTTTAAATTTAAATAGCATATATATATTATTTTGGAGTCCTGGTATGGTGCTGTGGGTTAATGCGCTGGACCGCAAAGCTGGTTTGAACTGCAAGGTTAGTGGTTCAAGTTCACAAGC
>NW_006408548.1:17620902-17622088 GCF_000296735.1 Chrysochloris asiatica | reverse complement strand
CAGATCAGTCATGAGGTACAACACTGTCTGTGATAGGATAATATCCATGTGCCTACAGAGAAGCCTGGTTAATGCCAATATTATTGAAATTTAGGCAACAACCACTAAAGCCAGTAAGGATGAAATAGAATAATTCCACCAACTTCTTCAATCTGAAATTGATCAAACATGCACTCAAGATGTATTGATCATTACCCTGATTCAAATGCAAAGGTTGGGAGCAAAGAGGAAGGATCTGTAGTTGGAAAATATGGCCTTGGTGATAGAAATGATGCTGGAGAATGCATGATAGAATTCTGAAAAATCAGTAATTTGTTCATTTCAGATACCCTCTTTAGACAGCATAAGAGATGACTATGCACATGAACCTCACCAGATGAAATACATAGAAATCAAATTGTCTACATCCGAGGAAAGAGATGATGGAAAAGCTCCATATCACCATTCAAAGCAAGGCTAGGGGCAGATTGTGAAATTACTCATATGCAAACTCAAACTGAAGCTGAAGAAAATGAAAACAAGACCATGAGAGCCAAAATATTACCTTGAATATATCACATCTGAATGTAGAGATCATCTGAAGAACAGATTTGATACATTAAACACTAAAGACCAAAAACTAGAAGAGTTGTGGGATGACATTAAGAACTTCATACATGAAGAAAGCAAAAAGTCATTAAGAAGACAAGAAAGAAGGAAAAGGTAAAAATGGATGTCAGAAGAGACACTGAAACTTGCTTTCTAGCATAAAGATGCTAAAGCAAATGGAAGAAATGAGGAGGTCCAAGAGCTGAACAGAAAATTTCAAAGATTGGCTCAAAAAGATAAAGCCAAATATTACAACAAAATGTGCAAAGATTTGGAATCAGAAAACCAAAAAGGAAGAGCACACTCAGCATTTCTCAGGCTTGGGGAACTGAAGAAATATTTCAAGTCTTGACTTTCATAATTGAAGGATTCTCTGGGAAAATTATTGAATGGTGCAGAAAGCATCAAGAGAAGATGGGGGAATGCTCAGAGTCACCGTACCAAAAGAAAATGGTTACTGTTCAACCGTTTCAAGAGGTAGCATATGATCAAGAGCCAATGATATTGAAGGAGGAAGTCCAAGGTGCATTGAAGGAATTGGCAAAGAACAAGGCACCAGCCTGAGGGAACCAGCATTCACCGAGGACCCATCTGAAAG
>NW_006408548.1:17619549-17620802 GCF_000296735.1 Chrysochloris asiatica | reverse complement strand
CAAGGTGCATTGAAGGAATTGGCAAAGAACAAGGCACCAGCCTGAGGGAACCAGCATTCACCGAGGACCCATCTGAAAGAGTGACGTCATCTACATCTCCACTGAGGCCCCTCCGGCAAGAGCACCAAGGAGCCAGCCAGCCGTTTCCACAGCAGAGAAGACTTTAACAACTGTTTAACCCTTAGAGAACTGGTTAAACTCCAGAGACTTTCTGCTGCTTTGATTGTCAGGTGTGGGGAATGGGGAGTTAACAGATGTTACAGACTTTGCATTTGTTTATCAACCACTGTATGTTTTATTGCCTGTTAACATTCTCAGAAGCTAGGCAAATCATTGCGGTGCCTGGCCCTTAAACGTGCCACGTGTCTTTGTTCTTAGGTCAAGAATCACTGCACTAATAGGAATTGTTACCTCTTTTTGCCCTGCCCACCATGTAAATCAAGTGTCTAGGGATATTAGTCTCGCTCACACGATCCAAGAGTAAATAGATAAAGGTTTACAATACAGACTAAATGCTTTAGAAAAAGGAAGATTGCCTAAGGGAAATAAGATTCAATATAACCAGTTTATACTCTCAGCTAAGGTTATTCACTGTATAAGTAGATTTGTGTTATTTTTTTCAGTAAACCAGAACTTGATTGGAACTTAATTCAACAGCATTTTAGGAGGTTGTGGAACAATATACACTTGTCTGAGGATATTCATCAGTTACATGCTCAAATTTCTGATATAAGTAATTCTCAAGTTGAGAACTAATTGGCTACTAATTTGCTACCTCTGCTAGAGATTAAGTTCCTCTGTGAACTTGGTTGAACCTCAGCATAGTGATCCTGCTTGGTCGCCTTAGAGCAGGTAGTGGTCTGGCAACATCTTGCGTGTGGGGTCCCCAGCTGGTCTCCTTCCTCCCTGCCTTCTTCAGATGGCGGCTGTTTATACTGGACATGTGGCCAGAGACGGGTAAGGATCATGAGGAACCTCGGCAACCTAAGACAGAGCTATTGCCATGCTGCAGTGAGTTTCGATGACAGGTAAGACTGAGGAATTCGCACTGACCGCCTAAGACAGGCAGCGTCCCGTAAACAAATAATAAATAAGGGGGAATCTGTTGTGAACCGTGCAGACCCGGCCAGGAGTTCAAGGTCCGGTGGGCCCAAACATTGCAGACCGTCCAAACCATAGGCTCTGAGGATCAAACTATAGCCACCTAGCAGACATAGCAAACTGTCCCTCATCTGATTATTCAGTTATGCTTG
>NW_006408548.1:17607503-17618214 GCF_000296735.1 Chrysochloris asiatica | reverse complement strand
GAAGAAGTGCAGCCAGAGTGCTCCTTAGAGGCCAAGATGGCCAAACTTCATCTCTCATACTTCGGACATATTGTCAGGTGGGAGCAGTCGCTGGAGAAGGATATCATGTTTGGTAAGGTGGAGGGTCAAAGAAAAAGAGGAAGACCCCCAATGAGATGGATTGGCCAAGTGGCAGCATCAATGGACTCAAGTGTGGCAACAGTAGTGAGGTTGGCCTAGGATCAGGCCGTGTTTCGTTCTGCTGTGCATAAAGTCGCTATGAGTCAGTACTGACTCGATGGTACCTAACAACAACAACAAAGATGTACAGCCTATATAGTGTCGCTCTGAATCAGAATCAACTAGATGGAAACTGGAAACGCGTGAGTGAGGGCAAGGGAAGCAGCAAATGGTACCACGTCTTATCCACAGTCTACCAATTTCTTGTGTTATTTATCTTTTTTTCTTTTTTCTTTTCTGATTGATAAAAAAATTGCATCTTATTGTTGTTTCAATTTCCTAAACTAGTGTGAGATTGATTGTATCCTCATATGTTTTGTCATTATTGCTATTTCAGATCAATTGCTCACTTTATACTTTCTTATCATTATGTTGCAGCTTTCATATATTAGGGATATTGACCATATGTGTGGCAAATGATTTCTTCCAGTCTATCACTTGTTTTTAATTTTTATCTGGAATCTTTGCGATGCAAAATTGATTTGATGTCACTTGGTCAACCTTTTTCTTCTGTATTGTATAGTTTTTTTAATTGCTAAAGAAAACATTCATCACCCACTCTTAAATTATGCACATAGTCTCTTGTAGTTTCCTTGTATGTTTTGATATCTAAAATATTAGATCTTTAATCCATCTGGTACTTTGATTTCATATGGTGTGAAGAAGGGTTCTACTTTTACTTCTTCCAGATGGATAGACAGTTGGACCAACAGAATTAATTAAAACTGTCATTCTTTCCCTTTGAATTAGAACTGTGGCTGTATCATATATTAAATTTTAATATATTGTTCTTGTTGCTAAGTGCTGTCAAATCACCTCCAACTCATAGAACTTTATGTATAACAGGATAAAACATTGCTTGGATCTGTGCTGTTCTCACAATCCTTGCTGTGTTTGAACCCATTGTCACTGCTACTGTGACAATCATATAATTAAGGGTCTTCTTCTTTTGTGCCGATCCTATATATCTTAAATAAGTAAAAGATTGTCTCACTGTCATCACTCCTAGGGATTATTCTGGCTGTATTTTTTTCAATGCTGGTTTATTCGTTTCACTGGCAGTTCATCGTATAGTCGATGTTCTTCACCAGCACTATAATACAAATGCAGTTTGTATTATATTAAACTGTTTGTATCAGTTTTTCTCAATTCTTTTGCAGTTTTATTTTTTTATTGTCCATCTCTCATATGCATATGAGGTATTTGAAAATATGATGACTTGAGTCAGTGTATCTTAGTTCTCAAAGTGAAATCTTTGTTTTTTAAAACAGTTTAAAGAGGTCTTTTGTAGCCGATTTGTCCAATGCAATACTTCATGTGATTTCTTAACTAATGCTTCCATGGACATTGATCATTGATAGTAGAAGAATGAAATCCTAAACAGCCTAATTTCTTGCCACTTATCAAGATGCTGTTGGTTGGTCAAGTTAAAAGGATTTTCATTCTTTTGTAATCCATATGGAATGTCTTTGACATTCATCAGTAAGTGCTTCAAGTTGTCTTTACTTTCAGCAAGCAAGTTTGTGCCATCTGCATGTCTCAGGTTGTGAATGAGTCTTCCTCTAGGGCTGATACCACATTGTTCTTCATATAGTGAGTCTCTCTGATAATTTGTTCAGCATATAGATTGGATATATAAGATGAAAGGACACACCTGCTGCTCACATATTTAAATTTAAAATTTTGCAGATGACTTGTTCTAGTCAGATAACTACCTTTTGATCTGTGTATAGGTGCTGCAGGAGCAGAGAAACTTTTACACACTCATGAGTCCTGTTTCATTGATGAACTCTTCAGAAAACTAATTTTTTATCTCTGCCTACAGTATTGAGGTTAGGGAAAAGGGAAATATGGAAATGAAAACATTTAAAATAGTTTTATATTATGCTTGCTTATGATTTATTTGTGTTGTATTTTTATATATTGTGATGTTGTTATTGTTAAGTGCCATTGAGTCAGTTCCAATCTATAGCAACCCTGTTTCAGGTTTCAGAGAGTGGCTGGTGAGTTTGAACCATCACCCTTGTGATTCAAACTGACATTGTTTTATGTTAACATAGCTAGGCCAGGTTTAGCTGTTAAGATATAGTTGTTACCTCCATGATGAGATCTAATATAATACAATCAACCCCATGATATGATCTGATGTGATCAACCTTGATTTGATGTATTTATCCAATGTATTCTGAATCCTCACTTCTGTGATGTTAATCAGATAGATGAAATCTACATGATTAGATTGTATCTTGAGCCAATCTCTTTTGAGATATAAAAGGAAAAAGAAGTGAGCAGAGAAGGAAGGACCAATTACTACCATGATAAAAGACCCATAAGTGGAGTGTGTCCTTTGTACCTGAGATCTCTGAGCTGTGAAACTCCTAGATCCAGAGGAAGATCGATGCCAAGATATATGAGGAATTCCAAGGAATGCTTGGTCTACAGATGCTGAAAGAAGACAAGGACCTTTCTCTAGAGTCTGTGCTCCAAATTTAGACTTTTAGCTTCCTAGACTGTAAGAGAATAAATTTCTGGTTGTTAAAAAGCCATCCACTTGTATTTCTTTTACAACAGCACTAGATAACTAAGACATATATTAACAGTAAGAGTGGCCTCCAGTGTCATAAATATTACTTTCTACTTCTCTGTGACTTCAATAAATACTGACATTTTATGTGAATATTCTGAAAAGAGGAAAGGAAGGAGTCGCTTCTGTCCTAAGAAAGTGAGTAGTAGGACACCGTATACAAGTATTCTCTCAAAGTGATAACCCCATCAGCTTTCTATCCTTATTCACCTTTATCCTTTCCTAACCTCATCAGTACCCCAATATACATCCATGTATAAAGCTCTCTCAACTATACATATAAGCTCACTTTGGTCCAGATCACAGAATGAACTCAAAGCTTTTGCCTTAAGTGGTTTAGAATTTAAAACATGAAAAAAAGCAAATGTTTCTGTGTATCTGATGCTCTGTTATACTTTGAAAAATGTGATTTAACTATAACCTCCTGAGTTCAGTTTCCAAGATGAAACAATACAAATATTATTCCACAAAATGGAAAAAATTGTTTTACCCAATAAATGGGGGAGAATTCTTTATAGTGTTTTATGTAGAAAAAACAAACTCCTAGCATTTTCCCTCCTTTCCTCCTGTCACTTTCACCCTTACCCTCACCAGATAGCTAAGGTTCTCACCTAAAAATAGATTTTGAACATGCAGAGATGGCATCCTCTGAGATGGAAGGTTGCAATGTAAAAAGCACATGTCTCAAATTAGTAACCAAAATAAGGAAGGCAGAAAATAGGGAGACTGCCTTTCATATTCTCAATTCCTCTAGATAGAAATTCATGTAAGTTAGGTTCAAAATATAACAGCTTGTGAGGAAGTTACATGGCTGCTGGCCATAAGAGTTGGCATCCAACCAACCTAGTAACCATTCTCAACCAGACATCACCTAGAGACTTTACCATTGTAGAGTCACCTGGTGAGGTGGATGGATTTTCACTACTTTAAGGTTCTTGTTAGTCATCCACTCTTACCAGATTGATTATACCTGACATGTCTGTTTCCCAAACCCATAGTAAGTGATTGAGAAGTGAATATAAAATGCACATGCAGATCCAAAAAAAAACCTCACCTCTGACCTTCTGAATCACACTGCTTTTGTGAAATGTATTGGCCACAAAGGGACAAAAGAGCAAAACAGGTGGTGCAATTTCATGCTTCTTCTGGTGAGTTAAAAATACCATCAATCATGTACTTAGCAATTGGCAGCAATTGAAAGTTTGTGATTCCATAAGCTGTACCAAACAGAAAGTTTTCTAAGTATAAGAGCATGAGATCTGACTGCATCATGCAGTTTGAAAATGAAGCCCTGGTGGTGAAAATGCTTAAGTGTTCGGCTGTTAAACAAAAGATTGGGTCCACAGGAGAAATAACTTGGATTATCTGTTCCCGTAATGATTTTTGTTATTGTTTTATGTCAGGTGGCATTGAGTTGGTACTGACTCATAGTGACCCTATGCACAGTAGAATGAAACAGTGCCAAACTGACACGTGTTGCTATATTTGAGCCCACTGCTGCTGCCACTGAGCTAATTGTTTTTGTTGGGGACAGTCTCCTTTTTCTCTGATCCTCCACTTTATCAAGCATGATATCCTTTTCCAGGGACTGGTCCCTCCTGACAATATGTCCAAAGTAAGAGAGATGGTATCTGGATATCCTGGCTTCCAGGGAGCACTCTGGCTGTATTTCTTCCAATGCAGATCAGTTTGTTCTTTTGGCAGTCCATGGTACTTTTAATATTCATAAAATCTGTTCTTAAAATGGTCTCTATATCCAGGTGAGATATGCTGAATGTCATAGTTTGGCTTTTGTGGACTTGTCCATTTTCTTCAATTTCAGCCTGAAGTTGTATATGAGCAATTGATAGCCTGTTCCACAGTCTGTCCCTGGCCTTTTGACAGATGATATGGAGCTTTTCCACCATCTCTTTACACAGATGTAGTCAATTTGTTTTCTGCGTATTCCATCTGCTGAGGTTCATCTGTATAGTCATCTTTTATATTGTTTAAAAAAGGTATTTGTAAGAACAAATCATTGTTCTTGCAAAATTCTGTCATGCAATCTGCATCATTGTTTCTATCATCTAGGCCATATTTTCCAACTACTGATCCTTCCTCTTTGTTTTAGTCTTTGCATTCCAATTGCCAGTAATTATTAATACATCTTGATTGCATGTTTGATCAATATCAGATTAAAGAAGTTATTGTTGTTGGTGGTGTTGGTGTGTCGTGGAGTTGGTTCCGACTCATAGCGACCCTGTGTGGGGTTTCCAAGGTTGTAAATCTTCACAGGAGCAGAAAGCCTCATCTTTCTCCTGTGGAACTTCTGGTAGTTTTGGACTGCTGACCTTGAGATTAGCAGTCTGATTCATAACCATTATGCTACCAGAGCTCCTTGAAGAAGTTGGTAGAACTCTTCAATTTTATTTTCACTGGCTTCAGTGGTTGATACATAAATTTGAACAAAAGTGGTATTAACTGGTCTTCCTTGTAGGTGTTTGGGTATTATCCTATCACAGACAGCGCTGTACTTCAAGACAGATCTTGATATATTGTTTTTGATGATCAATGCGAGGCCGTTCCTCTTCAATTTGTCATTCTTGGCATAGTAAACCCCATGATAGTCAGATTACAAATGGCCAATACCAGTCCATTTCAGCTCACTAAAGCCTAGGATGTCTATGTTTATGTGATTGAGTTCATTTTTCACAATTTTGAGTTTTCCTAGATTTATTCTTCGTACATTCCATGTTCTGATCATTAATTCATGTTTACAACTTTTTCTATTCATTTTGAATTGTGTCCCATCAGCAAATGATGGTCCTGAGGGCTTTACTCCATTCATGTCATCACAATCAACTCTACTTTGATGAGGAGCTCTTCCAGTAATATTTTGAGTGCCTTCCAAACTAAGGGACTCATCTTTCCTCGTCGTATCTGACAATATTCTGCCACTCTTCAATATGTTTCAGGATTACATATTCTGGTGCTGACAGTGTTCCACTGCTATTAAAAAGGTTTTCGGTGACTAAATATTTGATATTAGTCTGTCTCCCCTTCTTCCTAGTTTGTCTTTATCTGCAAGCTCAGCTGAAACCCTATGAGGCTTGTAGACTCTGTAACATGAGTTGCTATGAGTACAAAGTGGCCTGATGGCATCTAATGGTGTAATCTGCACACACTTACAATGTGTGGGAACTTTTTAACCTATGAATTCTACCTCCCCATGATTGAACATAAAACATTAATTCTCAGCTTCCCTTATATCTGGCTTACTTTGTGACCTAAACCTTTCTTCTGTTAGGCAAGCCCAATGTTGTTATTAAGTGCAGTCAAGTTGATTCTGACACATAATGACCTTGTATCGGGTGTCTGAGGAGCAGCTGGTGAGTTTGAACTGCGGACCTTGTAGTTCAAAATGACTTTGTGGTTGTTCTTATCCTACAACATCACACCAGGACAAGAGACCCTGACAAGAGACCTCATTTTGGGAATGAGCCAGTTGAAACAGATTGGTCATGTGGTTTCCATTAGGATGACATCAGAGACCTCCAGCTTTGAAGGTTATTGTAAGGCTGAGTTTCTGTCTCAGGATGACATTGATGGGGTGGCAAAGCAGTGGGTCTTCATCTCTTCACCAATCCAGTTTTCTGGAAGCTTAGCTTGAAGAGGCTTTCGAGTCCAACCAAGCATCTGTATTGAAAGTCAAAAATTATTTTGGCTAGTCCATCTATTCAAAGCCATGGAGAAATTTAGCTTGCTTGAAGAGGTCTAGGTGCCAAAATTACCTATGTAAGAGAGCCTTCCCCAGGCCTTTGAAGTAACACAGAGAGGTTGTATAGTAGAATTATAGATAGATCTGGGTCAGAGCTTTCAAATCTGTTTCACTGAGATGTGATAATATGCAAAACATCTGTGTGCCTAAATCTGGGGAACTGATAGGCTGAAGAGAGAATTACTTTGTTAATTTAAATATTCTATTGCCTTTCTGTTAAATGTGCTTGTGGTACCCTGGGAATTATGCATTAATTATTTTTGGTAGTGTTTCTTCTTCTGCATTAGATTGAAAAGTCTGACTCCATATGTGTGAAGAACAACGTGGATGGAACAGATGCCTCTCATCTGATGAGTTGCTTGGGGAAGATTGTGGTGGGCTGGAAACTTTAATTTTTTTTGGTACAAAATGTGAAATATGCATTCAGAAAAGTGAAACACATTCAGAAAATTGTATGAAATGCATATGAGTATTTAAAGAATAATTAAAAAGTGAATAAAAGCATATTATCATCATCATTTAAAATAATCTTTCTAATAATGTAAAATTACAGTGTCTGTCCCTGATTACATTCCTTCTTGCTCTCCTTCTGGAAGGAACTATTTTCCTAACCCTTGTCACAATCACTCCTTTGTTTTTCTTTATAGTTTTATTGCTTAAATATATATGCTGAAAATATATTTTTTTCAGTTATGCATGTTTTAAAACTCTATTGTGTGTATTTCATGTTTTACTTTTCTTTTGTACAACATATGGTACTGGTGATTGAAATGTGAAGGTTGGAAACAAAGAAGAAGAAAATATGGCCTTGATGCTAGAAATGATGCTTGCTATAGTAAAACAGAATTTTTTTCAAGGCCAGCTACTTATACATTTCATATATCTTTAAAAACAATAACATAAAAGGTGACTATACACATGGACGGATAGAGTCCTGGTATGATGCTGTGGGTTAATGCACTGGACTGCAAAGTCGGTTTGAACCACAAGGTTGGTGATTCAAGCTCACCAGTCACTCCTCAGAAACTCTGTACAGGGTTGTTATGAGGCAGAACTGACTCCATGGCACTTAAAAACAACAGCAACAATACACATGACCCTTAAGATAGAATATACAGGAATCAAATTGACTACATCTGTGGGAAGAGAGGGTGGAATAGCTCAATATCATCAACCAAAGCAAGGCTAGAAGCTGATTGTGAAGTAGACCATCAATTGTTCATTTGCAACTTCAGGCTGAAGCTGAAGAAAATTAAAACAAGTCCATGAGAAGCAAAATATAACCTTGAGCATATTCCATGTGAATATAGAGACCATCTCGAGAACAGATTTGATACATTAGACAATAATGACTGAAAAACCAGGAGAGTTGTGGGATGACATCAGGAACATCATAAATGAAGAAAGCAAAATGTCATTAAAAAAATCATACAGAAAGAAAAGACCAAAATGAATATCAGAAGAGATGCTGAAACTTGCTCTCCAGCATAGAGATGCTAAAGTCAATGGAAGAAATGAGGAAGTCAAAGTCCTAAACAGACTATTTCAAAGGGCAGCTCAAGAAGACAAAGTCAAGTATTATAATGAAATATCCAGAAACCTAGAGTGAGAAACCCAAAAGGAAAGAACACGATACACATTTCTCAAGCTAAAAGAACTAAAGAAAATATTCAAGCCTCAACTTGAAGGATTCTATGTGAAAAATTGAAATCTCTCAACAAACTGATGAAGCACTGGAGACACTCACTCATCTATGCCTAGAAGTTTGGAAGACAGCTACCTGGCCTACTACTGAAAGAGATCCATATTTCAAAGAGAGGTACCTAGTTCAAAGAGAGGTGACCCAATGGAATGCAGAAGTCATTGGACAATATCTCATACAAGTAAAATTTTGGTGAAGATAATACAAAAACAGTTGTAAAAGTACATTTACAGAGACCTTTCAGAGGTTCAAGCCAGTTTCAGACAAGGATTTGAAACCAGGGCTTTCATTGCTGATGTCAGATGGCTCTTGGCTGAAAGCCGAGAATACTAGAAAGATATTTACCTGTGCTTTTTTAAAAATAAGTTTGCATTGTGAATTGAGTGATAGTTTACAGGGCAGATCATCAGTTTTCCATTAAAAAAATCATATGCTTTGTTTCATTACAATGATTATAATCCCCACCGTGTACCATCAGTTAGCAGTATTTCTCTCTATTCGTTTTAGCTCCTTTTTTGTTTTATTTTTAACATTAGGCATATATAATAATTTACACCACCAAAGAGCGCATTCTGCCAGTCTGCCTCTTGTCCACCAGCTCTCAGTCCCTCTCTTTCCATGAATCTAGAGTCTTCAGCCACTTCCCCTCTCCATATCCCCATCTCTGCCTCCATCTCTGGTGTCGCTGCTTCTCTGGATAAGGTGCCATATTCTGTTTGTGCTCTTCTCCCTTGATGGTCCTAGGGTGCTCTGTTTCTGGACTATAAGATTAACAACTCCCCTGTTTTTCATACAGAACTTCTACCTTTACAATCGTCACAGCCACAATTAGTCATGATAACAGTTACTCACTATTGAATCATAAGAATCTTATCCCCATCTCTTTTTACCAGACCCATCTCGACAAGATGAAAAGTATTCAGTGGAGCCTCTGTCTTCCCCACGCACTCTCACTCTTAAATTAAACTCCCTCTCTAAACCTTGTAAGCCAGTCGCTTTGTGCCTTATTGCCCCCTTATTTTAGGTAGCCAGTGTCTAAATTGCCTGTCCCTATCTACCCTGTGTACAGAGGGGATAGCATTGATACTTGATGTGAAGACTCCTTCCTTTTCTGTTGGTATTTTGAGATACTACCTCCATAAGTATAGGTCAAGTTCATCAAATTGTAGCAATTTACCCTCATTTCCTTTCTCAAAAATTGTTTCTTTTTTTTTTATCTTCCTCTAGTTGAGTTCTGCTCCTTGGAAACCCTGTACAGGGTCACTATGGATCGGAATTGACTTGACAGCACTTAACAACAACAAAGTTGAGTTCTGATTATCAAGCCATCGAGGCTAGGTCAGATGGGTACTATCTGCAGTTTTGGGTGTTCTTGTGAGTCTCCCCTCACTTCATATCAGCTGGATGCTTCACTCTCCGCTCTAGCCCTCTTTGGCTGCGTCCTTATTCATGGGCTTAGGAGTCCCCAGGTCTCACCACACTTTGGACCAACCAGCCCTTCCTCTTCTCTCTCTCATCTCCTGGTCAATGGGAGTCTATGGAACATGGTTGAACTCAGTCCATTTCTTCATTGATGCTTTTCCCCCTCTTCCACTCACCAGTAGACCAGTGTGATTGCCAGCAAGCTTGCATTCCTGCTCATGTGTTCCCTTTGAGTTTCAGTCTTAGAGGGGGATTTTTCCTGAAGGGACTTGGTTGATTGTTTTGATAGCTTCCCAGTGAACAATTTGCTTATTCTTGTAGTAGCCAATCATACTATCATTTTGTTTTTGGGTATTCCTTCTGATCTTACAGAGGATGTATCTGGTCTTCTTGTCCTTTCTAGTGGGAATGTCCCACCTCAGAAAGTTCTGGATGGGGCTTAAGATTTTACGTAAAGTCCTATACACTGCAAAGTCTCCACAAGAGGCCTATTTCACTGGGCACGTTGTAGAACCCCTATTTCACCAGGCAAGTTGTAGAATACAATCAGTTATAGGCTGAAGACAGGCTTACAAGCTTTCTGTAATCATGTTTCCTGATATTCCTTTGTATCCCACTCGTGTCTATTTTACAATAGTAGGCAAGGGAAACCAATATTCATAAGACAGTCAAGCATCTTAGTATTACTTCCCATCTTCAGACTGACCCTCGATCCCTGTATCACAGAGCCCTGTTGTCCCAAGGTTGAGCATGCCTCACTGTTTACCTCTGTCCCAATTAGACCATGCAAATCTGTTTCAGTGTTCCCCTATCTACCTTGTTCTCTCCACTTTCTTGTGTATTGCCCTCCCCAACACCCTAACTATGATGTGTCTGCCCTCTACCCTGTGCATCACATCCCCTCACCTTCTGCAACCCCCCTCACCTTACCCCGACCAGTAACCAACAACGATTTTATTTTTCTTCTCCTTTTAGTATGGATATCTTTTCTTAAGCTTTTACAATAACGGTCTTATGCAATATTTAT
>NW_006408548.1:17604144-17605308 GCF_000296735.1 Chrysochloris asiatica | reverse complement strand
TTTGTGGAGTGTTTTTTATCAGGAATGGATGTTGGATTTTATCAAATGCCTTTTGTGCATCAATCCATATGAGCATGTGGTTCTTTTCCTTTTTCTTATTTATATGGTGGATCACATTGATTGTTTTCCTCATGTTGAACCATCCTTACATCCCTGGTATGAATCCCATTTGGTCATGATGTTTTATTTTATTTATTTATTTATTTTGATGTGTTGTTGAATTCTGTTGGCTAAGATTTTGTTAAGAATTTATACTTCTAGGTTCATGAGGGATATTGTTCTATAATTGTCTTTCTTAGTCTGTCCATCCTTGGTTTGGTATGAAAGTTATGCTTGCTTCATAGAATGCATTAGGAAGTTTTTCATCCTCTTCTGTAGTCTGGAATAATTTTAGTAGAAATAGTGACAGCTCTTCCCTGAATGTTTGGTAAAACTCACCAGTGAAGCCATATGGACTAGACTTTTTTTGGTTGGGAGTTTTTTGATGACCTGGTCAATTTCTTCCTTTGTTATAGGTCTGTTAAAGTTTTCTGCTTCACTTTGTGTTTAGGTAAGTTTACGTATGTCATGCTTTTCTAAAAATGTTTCCATCTCCTCTAGGTTTTCAAATTTATTGGAGTATAACTCTTTATAATATTCTGTTATTATCCTTGTTATTTCTATTGGTTCTGTTGTGATATCACCCATGTGGTTTCTAATGCAAGCTATTTGTGTCTTCTCCCTCTTTTCTTCTGTTAGGTTTGCCAATGGTTTGTCAATTTTATTAATCATTTCAAAGAACTAGCTTCTTTTCCTATTGATTCTTTCTATTGTTTTTCTGTTTTCTATTTCATTTATTTCTGCTCTAATCTTTTATTTATTTATTTTTCTTCTATTGACTGTAGGTTTACTTTGGTGGTATGTTTCTAGTTGTTGAAGATGTTGTGTGTCGAGGTCCTATGTCGGGGTCCCGCCTTGACAAGGAAGTGGGGTGTCATGAAGAAGGGAGATCTGGTGGCGAAAATGATAGAGAAAGAGAGAGATGAAATATATACAAAAAAGACAGACACACAGATATGATGCAAGCTGGCAGGTAGACAGATCTGCAAACACTTTGCCTAGCATTGCCCAGCATTGCATGCAGAACTCACTTTACCTCAGCCTTTTATTCTCTTTTTTAGGGAG
>NW_006408548.1:17599018-17603709 GCF_000296735.1 Chrysochloris asiatica | reverse complement strand
GAAGGAGAGCATCTGGGTTAAACTAATTATATTCAGAGGTGGTTTAATGGGGCTGCCACTGATCAACCCAGGGTCTGTGTATGCTGTCCCCAGCAGTTGTGTTGATGTGTTGATTTTGATTTTTTTCTTCTTTTTGCATGTGCATTTATTGTAATAAACTGTCCTCTTAGCACTGCTTTTGCTGTGTCCCAAAGATTATGGTATGTTGTGTTTTTATTCTCAATTGTTTCTAGGATCTTTGTGAATTCACATTTTATTTCTTCTACTACCCAGTTGCTTTTCAGCAGAGTGTTATTCAGTTTCTGTGTATTTGACTTTATTTCCTTGGTATTCCTATTGTTGATTTCTAATTTAATAGCATTGTGGTTTGAGATGATGCTTTGTAGTATTTTGATGTTTGCAAATTTATGGAGGCTAGTTTTATGGCCTAACACATGGTCTGTTCTGGAGAATGTTCCATGTGCACTGGAAAAAATGTGCTGTTGTTGGGTTGAATGATCTGTACACATCTTGAGGTCCAGTTGACTGATTGTGTAGTTTAGTTCTTCTGTATCTTTGTCGAGTTACTTTCTGGTTGTTCTATCTGTTTTCAAAAGTGGTATATTACAATCTCCCACTATTATTGTAGATTTATCTATTTCTTTCTTCAAATCTATTAGAGTTTGCTTTATGTATTTTGGGGCTCTTTCACTGGGAGCATAGGTATTTGTTATGATTATGTTATATTATTCAGTAGTCCCTTTAATCATGAAATAATGTCCATCTTTATCTATTATTCTGGTTTTTGCTTTAAAGTTTATTTTATCAGAGATTAGTACTGACACTCCTGCTCATTTTTGGTTGCAATTAGCTTGGTATATTTGTTTCCATCCTTTGACTTTTAGTCTGTTTTTATCTTTGTGTGTAAGGTGTGTCTCTTTCAGGCAACATATCGAAGGATCTTATTTTCTTATCGATTCTGCCACTCTCCGTCTCTTAACTGGTACATTTAATCCATTTACATTCAGTGTAATTATCAATAGGTATGGATTAATTGCTGCCATTATGTTTGCTTGTTTGTTTTTTGTTGTGCTGATGGTTTCTTTGTTCTGCTGGTCTTCCTGTGTTCATGTTTTTTTGTGTTCTTTCTTGTCCTTTCTTCATAATTGTAATGTTTCCATCCTCTTCTTGGAGTTTAATTTTCTTGACAAGTTGTGAAGTATTAATTTCCTTTGAGGTTGCCTTATATCCTATTAACTTTTCCCTCCATTTAAGACAGCCTATTTTATCCTGTAATCTATCTGACCTTCTCAACACATGGATCTCTGTTCCTATGTGTTTACCTTCTTTCACATTGTAATTGTTTTGATCATAGACTGACCTCCCATAACTTCGGAATTTGTTCTTATGGTTGTGTTCTGTTCTCGACTCTTGCATTTTTCAATTGACTTTGGATGGTGCTGCCACATATGTCAATCTCTGGTTGTTGTCTGTTCTTGTTGGTTCTCAGTCCACAGAACTCCATTTAGGATGTTTTTCAGTGAAGGGTTAGCTTTGGCAGAATCACTTAGCTTCTGTTTATCCTGAGATGTTTTGATTACATCATCATATTTGATGGACAGCTTTGCTGGGTAGAGGATTCTTGATTGGCAAATTTTATTTCTTTTAGGGTTTTATAAATAATAACACAACAAAAACCATCCATTTAATCATTAAAAACCCACATAACTACTGGAAATGACAAACAAACACAATAAAAGATCTCAAACATGTCCCAAAACAGAAAAGAGTAACTGAGACAAATGTGCTTGAGACAAAGGCTCCCCAGAAGAGGAAGAGCAGGTATTGGATTTGCCTAAAAGGGAATTCAGAAGAATGAAATGGAAACACATTTAAATGCTCCGAAAAGGGATGGAGGAAAACAAGGAAGAAGTCAGGAAAGTGCTACAAGTGCAATCAATCACGATTGATATAGCATTGGAAGCAATTGAAAACCTGCAAAAAGAGGTCCAGATGATTAATAATAAAATATCAGAAATGGACAATATGCTGAAAGGGGAAAGGAGCAGAATAGAAGAGATGGAAGACAGAACTAGCGACCTGGAAGACAAATCTCTCAATACTGCTAAAACAGAAGAGCAAGCAGAAAAAAGGACAAAAAATCTGAAGAGAGTCTAAGATTCATGCTGGATAACATGAAGAGGAGCAACTTAAGAAGTACTGGCATTCTGGAACAGAAAGAATTAAAGAAGTCCACAGTGGAGATAGTTGAAGAGCTTCTGGACGAAAACGTCTCTAACATTTTGAAAGATGAGAAGATAAACATTCAAGAAGCCAAATGTACTCCAGGAAGGATAGACCCCAAAAGAAAGTCACAAAGACATATAATAATCCAGATCTCCAAAATCAAAGATAAGGAGAGAATCCTAAAAGCAGCCAGGGAAAAGAGAAGTGTCACTATAAAGGCAAGCAAATCAGATTAAGCTCTCAGTAGAAACCATGCAGACAAGAAGGTAATGGGGAAACATAGACAAAACCCTACAAGAAAAAAACTGCCAACAAGAATCATCTATCCAGCAAAACTATCAATCAAATATGATGGTGCAATCAAAACATTCCAGGATAAACAGAATCTAAGAGATTTTGTCAAAACCAATCCAGCACTTCAAAACATCCTAAAGGGAGTTCTTTGGACTGAAAACCAATGAGAACAGACAACAACCAGAGATTGACAGGCATCGTAACACCACATGGAACTTTTTGTTCAGAATAGAACAAAACTACAACAATGAATTCAAAGGACCTATGAGGTCAACCGAAGATCAAAATAATATCAATGTCAAAGAAGAGGTAAATGTAAGAACAGAGATACAGGTGGTGAGGATTTCAGGTAGATTACAGGATACAATAGATTCTCTTAAATGGAGAGAAAAGTTAATAGACTATAAGCAACCCCTGAGAAAGTTAATATTTCATAGCTTACCATGAAAATGAACTTCCAAGCATAACAAGCAAACATGAAAACTAAGACAAAACCAACAGGAAGTAGCACAAAAAACACAAGCTAAGCACAAGAAGGCATGCAGAACAAAGGAATGAACAGCACTACTAAAAAATTAATATAATGGCAGCAATTAAATCATACCTATCAATAATTGCGTTGAATGTCAATGGATTGAATGCATTAGTGAAGAGACAAAGTTTCAGAATGGATAAGAAAACAAGACCCTTCAATATGCTACCTGCAAGAGACACACCTTACACACAAAGACAAAAACAGACGAAAAGTTAAAGGATGAAAAAAAATATACCAAGGTAACTGCAACAATAAACAAGCAGGAATGGCAATTCTAATCTCTGATAAAGTAAACTTTTAGACAAAAACCAGCATAAGAGATAAAGAAGGACATGATCTCATGATCAAAGGGTCAATTGAGCATGACAACATAACCATAATAAATATCTACACTCCCAATGAAAAAGCACCAAGATATATGAAACACAACTTATTAGAATTGAAGAAAGAAATAGATAAATCTATAATTACAGCAGGAGATTTTAATATGTCATTTTTGAAAACGGAGGGAACAACCAGAAAGAAACATGACAACAAAGTCACAGAGGAACTAAACAACACAGTCAACCAACTTGACCTCATAGACATGTACAGAGCATTCAACCCAACAACAGCACAATATACTTTCCTCTCCAGTGCACTTGGAACATTCTCCAGAACTGACCATGTGTTAGGTCACAAAGCAACCCTCCATAAATTTACAAACATCTAAATACTACAGAGCATCTTTTCAGACCACAATGCCATAAAACTAGAAATCAACAACAACAAGACTAAGGAAATAAAGTCGAATACATGGAAACTGAACAACACCTTCCTGAAAAGCGACTGGGTAAAAGAAGAAATTAAATGTTCCTAGAAACAAATGAGAATGAAAACCCAACATATCAAAATCTTTGGGATATAGCAAAAGCGGTGCTGAGAGGACAATTTATTGCTATAAATGTGTACATCCAACAAGAAGAAAGATTAAAAATTAACACATTAACATAGCATCTCCAACAATTAGAAACTGATCAACAGAGGGAACCTCTAGTCACCAAAAGAAAAGAAATAATAAAGATAAGAGCAGAAATAAATGAGATGTAAAACAGAAAAACTATAGAAAGAATAAACAGTACAAGAAGCGGATTCTTTGAAAGGATTAATAAAATTGACAAACCATTGGCAAAAACCACATGGGCGATGTCACAATGGAACCAAACGAAATCAAAAGGATAATAACAGAATACTGTGAAGCGTTATACACCAACAAATTAGAAAATTTAGAAGAGATGGATGCATTTTTAGAAAAACATGACCTACCAAAAAATGAAGTACAAAACTTGAATAGACCCGTAGCAAGAGAAGAAATTGATCAGGTCATCAAAAAACTCCTAACTAAAAGAAGTCCAGGTACAGATGACTTCACGGGTAAGTTCTACCAAACATTCAGGGAAGAGCTGTCACCAATTCTACTCAAATTATTCCAGAATATAGAAGATGATGGAAAACTTCCTAATACTTTTTTTTTTTTATTTAAGGTTTTTATTGTGGATTGAGTGAAAGTTTACAGGGCACATCATCAGTTTCACATTCAACAATTCATATAACATGTTTCATTACATTGATTTATAATCCCCTCCATATACCATCA
>NW_006408548.1:17586918-17596076 GCF_000296735.1 Chrysochloris asiatica | reverse complement strand
ATTCTGTGTTGTTGTTGGCAGAGCTCCTTTACTGCACTTCCACCCGATCCACCATCTTGTTTTTTCTTGAGATGCATCTTTTAATATTCAATATTTTGGCATGCCCCTATGGGTTAATATGTTGGACAGAAAAGTTGATTTGAACTGCAAGGTCAGTAGTTCATGCTAACTAACTGATCCTTGAAAACTCTATACAGGGTTACTATTGGTTGGAACTGAATCAATGGCACTTAACAACAGCAAATCTGACAGTATTTCAGTGCTATTCATAAAGTTTTCCATGATTAAACATTCTGACGTCTCCTGCCTCTTATTCTTCACAGTATGTCTTATTCTGGAAGTTCACCTGAAACCTATCCACTATTAGTGACTCTGATGGCATTCAAAATACCAGTGGCATAACTTCTAACATCGCAGTAATATGAAGCCACCACAGGGCAGCAAACTGAAAGGCAACTGGAAGTGGTGGATTTTTCTAAAATGGTTGAATCTATTTACAAGATTGGGAGTAGTGTAAGAGAGAATAATCACCTTTTCACTGACCCTTGATATTTGCCATCTTCTGGCTTTATAATGATATCTGAGGGTGGTTTTTTTTTGGTGCATTTCTCTGATAATACTAGTGAGACTTCATATATATTTTTGTTTATTGAGTTATTGGTAATTAATTGGTTAATTAGTAATTTGATATGTCACTACTATGAAGAGCCCTTTCAAGTTATTTACCCATTCTATTGGTTTTTGTTGTCTTAACCTGGGTTGTCCAGAATGCAAAGTAAATGAATGTGTTTAGTACTTTGCTAGAGAGAACTTTTAGGGACGCAGGGATAAGAGAAGAGCAGAGTGAACCCTGGGAGGCGGGAAGGTTCATAAGAGGGTGTTTTTCACCATTGTCCCTTTTTCCACGTACACAACAGACGAATTATGTAGTATTAATGGGATCAAACATAAAGACAATTGTGAGGTTGGTGCCGGATCATGCAGTGTTTTGTTCCATTGTGCATAGGGCTGCATGAGTTGGTATTGACTTGATGGCAAGGAGCTCTGGTAGTGGAGTGATTATAAATTGGGCTGCTAACCTCAAGGTCCGCAGTTCTAAACTATCAGCTGTTCCACTGGAGAAAGATGAGGCTTTCTGCTCCTGTAAAGATTTGCAGCCTCGGAAATACTGTGCAGGGTCACTCTGAGTCGGAACCGACTCCACGGTACCTAACAACAGTAATTCATTAATAACTGTTTTTAATATTTAAATCAAAGCAAAGTATATACTTGCTTGTTGTTGTTGTGAAGTGTCACCAAGTTTGTCTGACTGATAGCAACCTTGTATAATGTTCCCAATGAGCAGCTTGTATAGTATTTCCAAGGAGCAGGAACAGCTAGTGAGTTTGAATTGTGAACCTTGTGGTTCAAAGTCTAGTGCTGATCCTACAGTGCCACACCATGACTCCATAGTTTTGCTTAGGAGCACTCAATACTGTAAAAATGTCAATTTCCCACAACAGTTATCAAGATTTGAAGTTACTTTCAAGAGAAAAAAAAATGAGTTTTATTTTGAATGAAGGTCTTTTGGGAAAAATTAAATGCGTGAAATAAAAAAAAAAGAAGACTAATGAAGAGAGACTTTCCCTATCGTATAACAACATATATGGCATCACAGTTATTAGATAAATCAGTGAAAGAGAAAAGCACATTTAAAAATCAATGAAGAAAAACAAATTATTCCATAGATGATACAGACCATAAGCAATTATCAAACAAAACAAAAACAAAAAAAACCCTCCAAAACAAAATAAAACAATCAAATTGAAATGAAACAAGTTGACACAAAACAAAAACTTAAAGCCATAAGTTTCCTCTAACACCCTCCCTCTCAAACCCCCCCTCCCAAACAGGTGAAAGTATAGGAGCTGGCAAGGGAAGTCAGAAGGTAATAAGCGTTTAAATCATTACACGAAACTAGAACATATAAAATAAAATATTGGTTAATACTGTTATAAAAGAACCTCTATGTTCACTATAAAATAATGTTTGAAAATAAACAAGGAAAATATTTGTAACATGTATTTCTAAAAGGCACAAAGAAGTCCTACAAATAAAATCTTACAAATGCCAACTCAGAAAAAATAGCACTGAACACACACAAAATACAAATGTTAATAAATTACCTACATACTACTTGCTAATAAAAGTTTCCTCATTTAATAGATTTATAAACATTTTAAAAACTCACACCAGGACTCCTTTTGTGGTTCTGTAGGATCAGCACTCAACTTTGAATCACAAGGTGTACAGTTCAGACCAACTGACTGCTCCTCAGAAACCCTACACAGCGTTGTTAGAGCTGGAACTGGCTTGATGGCATTAACAACAACAGGCAAGGGTATGCTAAACTTTATGTATGAGGGACATCATTGCTGATGTCAAATGTGTCTTGGGAAAAAGCAGAGAATACCAGAAAGATATTTGCTTTTATTATACCTGTGTTTTATTGACTACTCAAAGGCATTCGACTGTGTACATCATAATAAATTATGCATAACACTTTGAAGAATGGTAATTCCAGAACACTTAATTGTGCACATGAGGAGCACACACATACATCAAGAGGCAGTCATTCCAACAGAACAAAAGGATAGTGCGTGGTTTAAAGTTGGAAAAGGTATGTGGCAGCATTATATCTTTTCACCATATTAATTCAATGTATATAATGAATGCGAAAGCTGGACAGTGAATAAGGAAGATCGTAGAAGAATTGATGCCTTTGAGTTGTGGTTTTGGAGGAGAATACTGAAAGTGCCATGGATTGCCAAAAGAACCAATAGATCTGTTTTGGAAGAAGTGCAGCCAGAGTGCTCCTTGGAGGCCAGGATGGCTAAGCTTTGTCTCTCATACTTTGGACATAGTGTCCGGAGGAAACAATCGTTGGAGAAGGATGTCATGCTGGGTAAGGTGGAGGGTCAGAGAAAAAGAGGAAGACCCCTAACGAGATGGATTGGCCAGGTGGCATCATTGATGGACTCAAGTGTGGCAGCGGTAGTGAGGTTGGCCCAGGATCGGACATTGTTTCGTTCTGCTGTGCATGGGGTCACTATGAGTTGGTTCTGACTCGATGGCACCTGACAACAACAACATATAATGAATAAACAATCTGAGAAGATGGGTTATATGAAGAACACATTAGTTTTGAAGGAAGACTCATTAGCAGGCTGATATATGCAGATGCCACACCCAGGCTTGCTGAAAACAAAGATTACTTGAAACACTAATTGATGAAGATCAAAGATTACTGACTTCATTATGCATTACACTTGAACATATGAAAACAAACAGTTTTACAACTGGACCTATCAATAACATGATCAATGACAAAGGCATTGAGTTGCCATACATTTCATTCTTCTTGGATCAATAATCAATACACATGGAAGCAGAAGTCAAGAAATCAGACAATGTATTGCATTTCAAAAATCTTCAAAAGACCTCCTTAAAGCATTAAAAAGGAAAGATGTTACTTTGATGACTAAGGTGTGTCTGACTCAAGCCATGATATTTTTAATCACCTCATATGCATGTAACAGTTGGACCATGAATAAGGAAGACCAAAGAATTGCTGTTCTTGAATTATAGTGTTGGCAAAGAATACTGAACTTCCAGAAGAAGGAACAAACATGTCTCAGAGGTAGTACAGCCAGAGTGCTAATTAGAATGAAAGTGGTGTAACTTTGTCTCCGTTACTTTTTACATGTCATCAGGAGGGACCGATTGATGGAGAAAGGCATCATGCAATGATGGACTCAAATAGTAACGACTGTGAGGATAGCACAGGACAAGGCAGCATTTTGTGCCATTATACATAGGGTTGGTAGGAGTTGGACCTGTTGCTATGATACCTAACATCAACAACAATACTTTAAAAAGTGCTTGCCAGACCTGTCTGGAGCAGCTAGAGGAAGAGAATATACTTCTTGAAAGAAAGGCCAGCAGGAAAAAAAATAATAAATAAAAATGGCAGTCTGATTGGCTACTACAAGGACTAGCAAGTTGTTCACAAGAAAGCCATCAAGGGAAGCAACCAAGTCCCTTCAGGACAACCCTCCTTCCAGCACTGAAATTCAAAGGGATCACACAAGCAGACATGCAAGCTTGCTGGCAATCACACTGGTCTACTGGTGAGTGGAAGAGGGGGAAATGCAGCAATGAAGATACAGGCTGAGTTTGACCATGTTCCTATTAACCTAGAGATGAGAGAGAGAAGAGGAAAGGCTGGTTGGTCTGAAGTATAGAGAGACTTGGGAACCCATGAGCCCATGGATAAGGACATAGCCATGGAGGGCTAAAGCTGAGAGTGAAGCATCCAGCTGATATGAAGTGAGGGGAGATGTACAGGAACACCCAACCTTTTAGATAGTACCTATTTGACCTAGCTTTGATGACTTGATGATCACAAGTCTACTGTTGTTGTTGCTGTTGTTGTGAAGTGCCATCGAGTCAGTTCCAACCTATAGCGACCCTGTATAGAGCTTCCAAGGAGCAGCTGGTAAGCTTGAACTGCCGACCTTGCAGTTCAAACGGCTTTTCAGTCTGGTGCATTAACCCACAGACCCACACCAGGACTCCACAAGTAGAAGTTAAAAATTTTGATACAGGAAACTAGGGCAAATTGCTATAATTTGATGAACTTGAGCTACACTTACGGAGAAGGAAGAAGTCTTTATCCTATCTCCTCTCTACATAGGGTTGATAGGGACAGGCAACTTAGACATTGGCTACCTTAAATGGGGGCCTATAAAGGCATAAAGTGACTGGCTTACCAAGTAATTGGCTTACCAATTATCAAGAGGGAGTTTAATTTCAGTGTGTGGGTGGGAAGGCAGAATCCCCACTGAATAGTTTTCTTCTTGTCTAGACATGTCTGGTAAAAGGAGATGGGGTCAAGATTCTTATGATTCAGTAGTGAGTAATTGTTATTATGACTAACTGTGATTGTCACAACTGTAAAGGTAGAAGTTTTGTAGCATAAATTGGGGAGCAGTTAACCTTACATTCCAGGAACAGAGGACCCTAGGACCATCACAGGAGAAAAATATGAGTCGAATGTGGGACCCTGTCCTCCAGAGATGGAGTCATAGATGACGACATGGGAGAGATAGAGCAGTTGAAGACTCTAGACTCATGGAAAGAGAAAGGCTGTGTGCTGGCAGCCTGGAGGCAGACTTGCAGAAGGTGCCCTCTGGCTAGTTAAGTTATTATAAATTCCTGAGTGTTTTTGTGTACATCAAAAAAATCCCCCCCCCCAAAACTCAGAGGGAATAGAAGCAAATACTGTTAAATGATGATGTACGGAGTAGCTTGTAATCATTGCAATGAAATGAAATACCATAGGATTAGGGTAAAACTGTTATTCTTTCATGTAAACTATTACTCAGTTCACAATAAAAACTTTCAAAAATTATTGTTTTTAAAAAGTGAATACTTTTTGAATGAACAGTTTCACCTTAGGAATTTATCCTAAAGAATCAGATATCAGTTAAATACATATTGACATTATAATAGTAAAAAAGTAGAATACCTGGTACATTTACTGGTAAGAAAGTATTGAAATTGTAGTCTGTCTATATAATGGAATTTGATTTTGCCATTAAACTGGATAAGGAATAAAATTAAATTAAGACAGTTTTTATTGGTTAGTAGATGGTGCATAGTGCCCTGTGTTCTAGTGTACACGGGGCACTATGGGTCAGAAACGACTTGATGGAACCTAACAACAAATAACAATGACTCTCCTGATGTTGCACTGTAGAATAAGCACTAGAATAGCATCAACAGACTCAAAAGTAAATTCAGGCTTGCATTAAAAAAAAAAGAGAGAGAAGGAAAAAAAAGAGCCAGGTCAGTTTTTCTCTAGTTAGTAAGTGAAGTACAGTCGACTCCAATTCATATTTATTCTAGACTTTCTGAGGAGCTTCAAGTAGGTTTGAACCACTGATTTTCTAGTTAGCAGTCCAGTGCTTATCCTACAGTGCTACCTGAGGTTTTCAGTTAGTATAAAGTACATTAGAAATAAACTTGTAATTATTTGCCAAATTTGTATGTCAGAGTGTAATATATATAGTTGGCACACATTTGGAAGAAAACCATATATGCTTAGGGTTATCATTTACAAAGGTCAGCTCCAGGACTAAGAACAGTGTTTAAGAAACCCAGACTTTATTATCGTGCCATAGTCATACAAGGAAGTGGGGCTTTGTACCTAAGTTGAACCTAAAGATAAATGAAACAGGAGAGTTGTATAGATAGTGAGGACAGATTAGAAACCTGAGTGTTTGAGACTATTTCAGAGGTTTCAGACCTACCTGGGATATAGGTACTTAGTCAGTGTTAAGTAATGCATACTAGGAGACCATGGGGCTTTGCCCCCTCCACCCATCAGTAGCTCTACAAAGTTTGGTTCTTAGGTTGGGGAAGGGAGGATTCTTGGTAGTATTTGTGGGATGGATCAGGAATTTAGGAATTCTGATAATTTACTACTGTAATTGAACTCTTTTTTTTTTTTAATGTTTTATTGTGAATTATGTGATCATTTACATGGGAGAGCATTAGCTTTACATTCATCCTAATGTATATCATTACATTGCCATGGATACAATCCCCTCCATGCATCATCAGCCAACCAAAGGGTTCACCCTGCAAGCCTGCCCCATGGTCATCAGCTCACAGCCCTTCTCCCTCTCTGGGTCTAAAGTCCCTAGCTGCTCCATCTCTTCATGTCATAATCTCTGCCGCCATCTCTGGTGTCACTGTTTCTCTGGGTAGGGTCCTGCACACTGCTCTTCTCCCTTGATGGTCCCAGGGACCCCTGCTCCTGGACTGCAGAGTCAAGCACTACATCTCTTTGCTACAAAATGTCTACCTTTACATTTCCAACCTTCACAGTCAGTCCTGATAGCAATTATTCTGTAATTGAACTCTTGTCTTAACCCCATATTCCTGACAAAGATGGGAGAAGGCCTCATAGATCAAGGAAGAGTTTCTTAACCTTGTCAGTATTGACATTTTGAGCAGGAAGCTTCTTTATTGTGGGAAATTATGCTATGCCCTGCAGAATGTTAAGCAGTGTCCCTGGCCTTATATACTATATGTCACTTTGAGAACTGAAATGTGCCTTACCTAAGCCATGGTGTTTTCAGTAGCCTCGTATGCATGTGAAAGTTGGACAATGACTAAGGGACACCTTAGAATAATTGATGCATTTGAGTTATGGAGAAGAATTTTAAAGGTACCATGGAAAACAAGAAAATCTATGTTTGAAGAAGTCTGAAAAGAATGCTCCTTAGAAGCCAAGATGACCAGACTTCATCTCTCACATTTTGGACATATTATCAGGAGGGACCAGTCCTTGGAGAAGGACATCATACTTTATAGAGTTGCGGGTCAGCAAAAAAGAGAGAGACTCCCAACAAGATGGACTGGCACAGAGGCAACAGCAATGGGCTCAAGTACAGCAGCAATTGTGAGGATTGTGTAGGATTAGGCAGTGTTTTGTTCTGTTGTGTATAGGGTTGCTATGGGATGGAAATGACTGGATGGCAATTAAAACACACTAGATGCTAGTAGTGCCCCCTGCTTTCAGTTCTAACAACCAAAACTGGCACCAAAATATTGCAAAACTTAAAATTCTCCAGGGACAAACTTTCCTCTGGTTGAGAACCAGATGAATAGATAGATACTAGATGATATCTTGTCAAGTGAAATGGTATTTTTAAGTTAAAAAAAAAAAAAAAAGTTTTTAAAGTAGATTGTAAAGCAGAATATATGCACCATAATTCTATTTTTATTTGAGAAAATATATGTCTATTAAGAGTTGGGCTGCTAAACTCAAGGTTAACAGTTCAAAATTACCAGTCATTCTGTGGGAGAAAGATGAGGCTTTCTGCCTCCATTAAGATTTGTAGCCTCGGAAAGCCGATTCAGGGTTCCTATGTGTCAGAACCAACTTCATAGCACACCACCACTGCCACTTCCAGTAGTAGCATAGTGTGTAACAGTTGGGCTGCTAACCGCAAGATCAGCAGTTTGAAACTGCAAGCTGCTTCACAGGAGAAAGATGAGGTTTTCTGCTCCCATAAAGATTTACAACCTCAGAAACCTGATATGGGTTGCCATGCGTAGAAACTGATTCCATGGCATATAACCACCACCAGCCACCATGCCTAGATACGATGTATATTGTACTTGATTACCAGTGTCATCTATAGATATTTCTATATTTTAACAATGGATATTACAGTGGATATGTAATAGTAATTATTCCATTAAAATAGATTTTTAAAATATCTTCCTTATCTTTGAACATAGCATAGAAAGGAATCCTGAGTTTAAACATGAAATTAGTAATAGTTTCTTTTTTTTAATGTTTTATTGTGAATTATATGATAGTTTACATGGGAGAACATTAGTTTTACATTATTTCTATTGTATATCCTTTCATTGGCATGGTTACAATCCCCTTCATGCATCATCAACCAAACAAAGGGTATACCCTGCAAGCCTGTCCCCTACCACCCCCACCCCCTGGTCTTCAGCACACAGTCGTTCTCCCTCTCTGTATCTAAAGTCCCCAGCTGCTTCATCGCTCCACATCATCATCTCTGCCTCCATCTCAGGCATCACTGCTTCTCTGGGTAGGTCCCTCTCTCGGCTGTTCTCCGTTGATGGTCCCAAGGACCTCCGATCCTAGACTGGAAAATTAATCACTCCCTTCCTTGCTATAAAACAT
Source organism: Chrysochloris asiatica (assembly GCF_000296735.1). NCBI lineage: Eukaryota > Metazoa > Chordata > Mammalia > Afrosoricida > Chrysochloridae > Chrysochloris > Chrysochloris asiatica. Next base: position 17,587,300 of record NW_006408548.1, on the reverse strand, counting down.
CTACCTTTACATTTCCAAACCTCACAATCAGTCCTGATAACAATTATTCACTATTGTATCACAAAAAACCCATCTACATTTCATTTCATCAGCTCTGCCTAGACAGATTGGATACTACTCACTGGAGATTCTGCCTTCCTCCATGCCCCCTGGCTCTAGGTCCCCTCTTGAAAGCTTGTAAGCTAGTCACTTCTTACCTTTGTACCACCCCCACCCCACCCCCCATTTTGGATAGCCAATGTCCAAGTTGCCCATCCCTGTTTACTCTGTGTGTGGAGGCGGTGGGAATGATTCTTGCTGTAAGGATTTGTTCCCTCTTTTGAGCTACTGCATCCATAGGTGTAGGTCAAGTTCATCAAATTGTATCAGATTACTCTTTTTT
>NW_006408548.1:17577482-17581716 GCF_000296735.1 Chrysochloris asiatica | reverse complement strand
GATCCGCCATCTTTTTCCACACCTATAGTCTTTTATATTTCAGAGGCTCCACAGGAAGCCTCCTTCATTGGGAGTAATAGTTTCTTAGTATTACTTTTTTTTTTTTTTCATGTTCTTTGTAATTTCTAAATATCCAACATTAACCACAAAGTAAATCTGTAATAAGAGAGAAAGTAAAATAAGAAATCTTTTCAAACATAAATCTCAGATTTCAGCTAATTACCAGGTGTCTACAGATAATCGGGTCCACTAAAATGTTTGCTTCTGACTTCATTTGCTCAGTCAGTTAAAACTTATGTACAATGATATATTGACCTCTTGTCAACTTCTAGAAGATTACAGATACTATTTCTTCGAAATGTGCTCTAGTCACCTCAATGTACCTCCATTTCAGCTGAAGATTAATTATATCTCATTTTGTTATAAAAATGACTGCCATCCTGTGTGGCTATCCCCAGTTTTTCTCTTTTCCCCACAAAATCTCTTTGTATGTTAATTATTTCTCATTCTTAGCCTCTGTTGTTGGACAAGGATGATCTGTCTCTTATTACTATTTTGATTTATGGATAGGTATAGATTTTTCTCTAGTGCTCTTCTGACCAAAATTAAGGAAAGCGTATAGAAATGAAGAAACAAGGGTTTTCTCCCTCTAATGACGGTGGTTCACAATTGAATCAGGGACTCAGAATTGCTTGGAAGAGTTTTTCTTAACAACTCTGTGAGTCTCTTCAATGGTTTGGTACATTGATAATCTGAGGATGAAAATTGTACATGTGAAGCTTCAGAAAACTCCTTCTGCCTATCTCATTAGATTTTGATATAAGCCTCTGGGTCAAGTAACTGCACCCCTAAGTTTCCCTCTCCCATTCCATGACTCATATGGGACTACCACCACAATTCTCCACCACTCTTCACACTAGTGGCCAGGTGATTCGAGCTAAAAATCAGATTTCCTTTCCCTGGAATTTTTGCTGTCTTTCTTTCTCTTAGTCTTCTTCTTTTTCATTATAGAAGTCCTGGTGTGGTGCTGTAGGATAAGCACTGGATTACAAGGTCGGTTTGAACCTACAAGGTCAGCAGTTCAAACTCACAGCCGCTCCTTGGAAACCTTATACAGGGTCAAAACCGATATAATGGCAGTTAACAACAACAACGACAAGTATCTATGTAACAAAAACATTTGACATTTCAATAATATTCAGGGACATCAACTATGTTCATCATGTTGTTCAAGAGTCAGCCTTACCCATTGCCAAATTCTACCATTGACCTTAAAAGAAACTCACTATCCACCTAACCTTTGATTCCTTCTTTCCCTTCCACTGAATCATGAACACACACAAAGATGTAATTCATTTAGGGCTGAATTATCTGGTGTGAGATATTCCCACCAAAGCTCTTGAGGTGTAATTAGCTGTACACTAAATATTCACTCCTTCCTAACTCACTCCAACCTCAAAAAGAAACTATTCAAGTCCGAGTTTACATTGCCAAGAAGTGAGTTAAATTTATAGCTACGCTGAGGCTTATTTCCATAGCTACAAGTGTGGACTGTAGTCGTGTCCACAATCTTAGTAAATACTTGGGAAAGACTCATTCTTACAAGATGAGAACACAGTTGCTTGGACCTTTAAATGGAAGGTTTAACTGAAAGAGTTACAAATAAGTTACTATTAGCCAAAAAATGTGATAGTCTGACTCAATGAGATTTTAATTGAATGAAATTCTCCCACATCTACCACGTTGTTGTTGAGTGCCTGCAAGTCAGTTCTGATGCATTGTGATCTCATGTGACAAATCAGAATTTTCCCGTTGGATTTCCTAGGGTCAACAGTTCGAAACTACCAGCTGTTGCAGAGGAGAATGATGAGGTGGTCTGCTCCTGTAAAGATTTACAGCCTCGGAAATGCTGTGTAGGGTCGCTATGAGTCAGAACCGACCCCATGGCACATAACAACAACAACAACAAATCTTAACAGTCCTGGTGTGGCGCCGGAGAATAAGCATTCAACCATAAAATCAGTTTGAACTATACACAGCTAGCTATGGGTTGTAGCTGACTCAACAACAGTCTTAACAGGATAGGAGTCTTCTTCAGTGATTAAAGTGCTCAGCTGCTAACTGAAAGGGTAGTTTGGACCTAACAGTTGCTCCACAGGAGAAAGATGTGGTAATCTGCTTCTGAAAAGATATGTTGTTGTTGTTAAGCGCTGTAGAGTCGGTTCCAACCCATAACGACCCTGTGTATGGTTTCCGAGGCTGTAAATCTTTATGGGACCAGAAAGCCTCATCTTTCTTCCTGCGGAACTGCTGATAGTTTCGAACTGCTGACCCTGAGGTTAGCAGCCCAGCTTGTAACCACTATACTACCAGAGTGCCTGTAAAGATTTATATATAGCCTTACAAATCCTATGGGTCAATTTAACTCTGTCCTGTAGGATCACAGATTCAGAATCAACTCAATTACAATGTATTTGGTTTTGAATCTTAACAGGAGCAGATTGCTAAATCTTTTCCTGTGGAGCTGTGAATAGATTTAAACTGCCAATATTTTCCATATGTAAGGGATTCTTTTTTTGAAAAGCTTTTATTTTGAAGGTTTAAAGGGCAGATCATCAGTTTTACATTCAACAAATCATTTCCTGATCACAGTCCCCTTCATGCACCATCAGTTTACAGTATTAACCTCTATTTCCTATTTTCCCCCCTTTGATATACACATGCACATTTGAAAATATATATTCATTAAATGTCCAAAGGGCACATTTTGCAAGCTAGCCTCCTGCCTGCAGGTACACCCTTTCTCAGTCCCTGGGCCTGTAGTCCTCTGTTGCTCTATCTCCCTATACCATAGCCTCTTCCACCAACTCTAATGTCACTGATTTTCTGGTTAGGATCCCTGCTCCTCTCATGTTCTTTTTAGTTGATGGTCCCAAGGTCCTCTGTTCCTGCTCCCTCCTTTTGGTTATATCTCTTCTATGTTTATAGTTGTGATAATTGCCATTAGTAATGATAACAACTATTCACAGTTAAATCATAAAATACTATCCTCATTGCCACCAGACCCATCTGGACAAAAGGAAAACTATTCAGTGGGAATTCTGTCTTACCTGCCTCATTCTGATACTAAGAACACTCATGAAAGCTTGTAAGCCAGCCAGTTTGTGCTTTCATAGCCCCCAGTTTTGATAGCTGAAGTCTAAATTGCCTACCCCTATCAACCCAGTGTACTGAGGAGGCAAGCTTGAACTTTGATATGAAGAATCCTTCCTTTTTGATGGGAGTTTTGGGCAACTCCATCTATGATCAAAGGTCCAGTTCATCAAGTTGTAGCAATTTTATGCTTGTTCCCTGTATCAAACTTCTTTATCTTCATCTGTTCGAGTTCTGGTCAGCTCACCATCCAAGCTAGGTTAAATGGGTACTATCTGCAAGTTTGGGAGTTCTCACATGCCTCCCCCCACTTCAGAACCAGTGGCTGCTTCACTCTTAACTCTAGCCCCTAGTAACTAGGTCAATGTCCTTGAGCTGGAGAGTTTACACGGCTCCCTGAACTTCAAAGGCAGCCCTTCCCCTTCTTTCTCTTATCTCAAGGTCATCAAGTATCCATGGAACATAGCCAAAGTCAGCCCCTGTTGTCATTGCTGCATTTCCCCCACTTCCACTCATAAGCTGACCAGGGCAGTCACCAGTGAGCTAACAAGACTGTTTATGTGTTCCCTCTGGATTTAAGTCTTAGAAAGGAGTTTACCCTGATGACTTTTCTTACCTTGATGACTCCAAGACAAACATCGTGATTGATACTGTCACTGCCAAACAGTCTGCTTTTCCATCCTCCTGCGCTGGTCTTTCTTTCAAGACGTGTCTTCTGTTCCTCTAACCATTCCAGGTTAGTCTGCATGTCTATTTAATTGGGAATCTCCCACTTCCAAAAGTTCAGGGTGGTGTTCAGGAGTCTGCTTAAAGTCCCATACTCCATAAAGGCTTAAAAAGAAGTCTATTTATTTGCACACATTCGAGTTCCCTTTTAGATAATCCAATCAGTTATAAGCTGAAGATGGGTTTATAAGCTTTCTATAATCATATTTTCCAATATTCCTTTTTATCCCACTTGTTGTTGAAGTCTGGTGTCTATATTATAATAGCAGGCAGGAGAAAACAATATCCACAAAACAGTCAAGCACCTTAAGATTATTTCCTATCCTTTACCCATCCAGACTATGTCTCAATCCCT
>NW_006408548.1:17571695-17576192 GCF_000296735.1 Chrysochloris asiatica | reverse complement strand
ACATATACCAAGTAGAGAAATTGCTGTATCGTAAGGTAATTTTATTCCCAACTTTCTGAGGAAGCTCCATAACATTTTCCAGGGTACTTGAACCATTTCACAGCCCCACCAGTGATGTAGGAGTGTCCCAGTGTCTCCACACCCTTGCCAGCATATGTTGTCCTCTACTTCTTTGAACTTCACTATTGCTATTGGTGTGAGATGATAGCTCATTGTTGTTTTGATTTGCATCTCTGTAATGGTTTATACCTAATACAGACTGGAGTTTTGGTGTGGGTCTGTGGGTTAATGCACTGGACTGCAAACTTAGTGTGAACTACAAGGTCAGTGGTTCAAGCTCACCAGCTGCTCCTTGGAAACCCTGTACAGGGTCGCTTGGTGTTGGAACTGACTCACCTTAATAACAACAACAGATGGCTAATGATCATGAATATTTCTTCATGTTTGTTGGCTGTCTGAATGTCTTTCTTGATGAAGTGTCCATTTCTAAATTGGGCTATTTGTCTTTTTCTTGTAGAAGTGTTTTGGTGGTGGTGGTGATTGTGTGCCATGGAGTTGGTTCCAACTCATAGCAGTCCTGTATAGGGTTTCCGAGACTGTAAATCTTTACAGGAGCAGAAAGCCTCATCTTTCTCCTGTGGAATGGTTGGTAATTTTGAACTGCTGACCGTGAGGTTAGCAGCCTGACTCGTAACCACTACACTATCAGAGCTCCTTAGAAGTGTTGTAGTTTCCTGTAAATTTTAGAGATTAGTTTGATATGTCATTGCTAAATATTTTTCTCCAGTCTGTGAGCTCCATTTGAACTATTTTGGTGAAATCATATGATACATGTAACTTTCTAAATTTTAGTATGTCCCAGTCACCTATTTTGTCCTCTACTGTTTGTGTGTTTTGCCATGGTTGATAGTCTGTGTATGCCATGTAATAGAGCCCTTAAATTTGTCTCTATTTTTACATTGATGATCTTTATAGTTCTGGGATTTACATTAAGGTCTTTAATCCATGCTGAGCTAGTTTTTGTATATGGTGTGAGATATGGGTCTTTTTGGCAAATTGATTTCCAGTTTTGCCAGTACTGTTCGTTAAAGAGACTCTAGTTTTTTCTTCAGTACTTTCAGCTTGTGAAATGTCAAGCATGGTCTTCCCTTTAAGTTTTCTAACTTCATATCTTTGCATATGTTATCATAAAGTTCCTTTGTTTTCTTGAATCACTCTTTGAGATCTTTTGTTCATTTCTTTTGCTTCATTATTCATTGTAAAATTCATTTTGTTTTTTCTTTCTTTCCTGTCTTTTTAGTTAACTTTTTCTTACTTCATATATGAAGTTCTTGATGTCATCCCACAATTTGTCTGATCTTTGGTCATTAGCATTTAATGTATTAAATCTATCCTTGAGATGATCTCTAAATTCAGCTGGATTATACTGAAAGTTATAACGTGGCTCTTGTTGATTTATTTTAATTTTCTTTAGCTTCAGCTTGAATTTGTATATAAGCAATTGGTGATTTGTTTTGCAGTTTGCCCCTTGCTTCGTTCTGACTGATGACATTGAGTTCTTCCATAATAGCTTTCCACAGATGTAGTTGCTTTGATTTCATTGTCTTCCATCCATTCAGGTCCATGTGTATAGCCTCCATTTATGCTGTTGAAGACATGTATTTGCAATGAATATGTTATTGGTCTTGTAAAATTCTATCATGTGATTTCTAATGTCATTTCTATCACCAAGGCCATATTTTTCAGCTATAATCCTTCTTTGTTTGTAACTTTAACATTTCAATCACTAGTAATTATAAATATATCTTGTTGGTATATTTGATGAATCTTAGATTGCATAAATTTATAAAAATCTTGAACTTCTTTCTCTAAAAGATTAGGACTTCTATAATCCTAAAAAGAATACACTTAAATTAATTTTTCATGTTTGCTATGAGTTATTATAAGGTTTGATAATCCCTTAATGTATACTGTTCCTGTCACATATGTACCTTCAACTCATACTATAAGCTCCAGGTATACAGATGGGGATTCATGAAATCATAATTTCTATAATAAATTGAATCCCAGAGAGATGCAGAGACTTGGTAGAATTTGTTGGTCAAATAACCTACAAAATCTGCATTAAAAATCCAGGTCTTTTGATGTCAGTGTTATTTCCACTTAGACAGTTATCAGATGACTCATCAAATCAATTTAAAGTGTTACCTAACCAAAAACCCAAACCTACTGCCAAGAATCAATTTTGACTCATAGCAACCCATAAACGAGTTTCCGAGACTGTAAATCTTTACAGGAGCAGATAGTCTCATCTTTCTCCCAAGGAATGACTGGTGGGTTTAGACCACCAACATTGTTGGGTCACCTCTCTTTGGAATGGGCACAAATACGGATCTCTTCCAATCAGTCAGCCAGATAGTCATATTCCCAAATTTCTTGGCATAGATGTGTGATGCTTTTCCTATAGCACCCTCAAAATAGTCAGCATTTAGTATATTTATATAAGGAGCTTTGGTAGCATAGTGGTTACAAGTCAGGCTGCTAATCTCTTGGTCAATAGTTCGAAACTACCAGTGGCTCTACAAGAGAAAGATGAATGAGGCTTTCTACTCCTGTAAAGATTTACAGCCTCACAAACCCTATATAGAGTCACTATGAGTCAGAATTGACTCCATGGGACGTAACCACCACTTCCAATAAAGTTCTATAAGACACAATTTGTGAAGAAAATCCGTACCACCAGGATCTCCTGCAGCAATGTATTAGTTTCATTTTAGGAGCTGATTATGAGGGTTGAATATACTCTATGAAGATTATGAATAATTTGAAATTTAGTGCAGGATATTATTTATATGTTCATGGTATATGGGCAATAAAATATATTTACATTTGGAAACTGTCTAAAGTACACATTTAAAAAAAATGCCATCTGTCAGACAAAACCTATAAATGTACATGTGACCTTAATAATATGGCCCTACACTTGTTGCTGTTCCTCCCCCTCTTGGAGAACTTGAGTTTATTGCTGAGGTCAGTGACTGAGGCAACTAATGCCTCAATTCAAAGATAAACCTTCCAGCAAGCAATATAGGACAGCTCCAAGAACCATCTCCTGTGACTCCCCAGTTTCCTGCCTTGATCCCTTACCCAATCCCTGCAGTAAAATTGCCTGACAGATGAAGCCAAACTCTTGGCACATTCTGGAGTCAACCCAATGTATTGTTCCTCTCTGGATATTTCTGTTGTTTTCTGGTTGTAATCAAAGATTACAAGGAGAACAGTTATAAATATTCCTTAAACTCACAGTTTTCTAGTGTGTTATAAATTTTATTCCACCTAAATCTGATTAACTGGACTTTAAAATTGGACTTTAAAAAGAAACAACAACAAAAAAAACCCCTCAAAACAGAAAAGAATTTTTAAACCAAATTTTAATGTCATATTACTCTGCAATCAAACATACTGGTAGAGTGATGAGCTGTCCAAGGAAAATGGACTTTCAGGGCTAAAACTGGGAAAGCCAGGCAAAGAGGGATAGTTGGTTATCCCAACATTTGTATATCATTGTAGAATGGCTAGGACTTAAATGTTTTAGTGGTTAAAAAAATTTTTTTTTTGGTTAAAAAGAACTCTTTCAAGGGTTAATGTTGGACTGTCATTAATTTTAAATTAATCCATAACTGACAGTTTGGGGGAGGGAGAAGCAGAATCAGGTAGGATGTGCTCCTTGCCAGAGGCACAGAAAAACCAGAGAAGGCTCTTTCCGGGAGAAGCTCCACAGTTTGGAGTCTAATATAAGGTGCGGGGCTTCCATTTCCTGCACCCACCTGTGGAGAAATCTGACTGTGGAATGAAAGTACAGTGCTTTCTGAGTGGATCAGGACACTCCCTGAAGGGTTCCTTGGCCTGGGCTGAGATCAGAGGCCGGGGCCACAGCTAGGCTGATACAGTGATACAGCGCTAAAAACCATGGAGTGGTATCTGGAAAAAGATGTGTGACGGATTTTACACTTTTCTTTCCTTCTCTGCCTTGTTGCACCCTCACTGTCCAGCCTGGGCACCTTCAGTCAGGTGGAAGTGTACCTCCAAAAGTGTCAAGTGTTGTGCCCACGGATTTACCATGGGACAGGGAGGAGGTCCCTGGGAGCCCCATTGGTCCCACAGGCTGAGCCTTTGGCTACTTCTTATGACGTCTGACTCTGGGACTCAGCCCTAAAGTTGACCTAAGCAGGACCTTTTATTCCTGCCTTCCTAGCAAAAAACAGTAGGTCTGGCCATATAGCCAAACCATACGTTTACCTTGTAAAACCCCAACGTAAAAGGCAAGAGCCAACACCAACTACTATACACAAGGGCACAACTATTTTGAGAATTACACTGTGCATATGCAGATGCGTAACTGACCTTCAGAAATAAAAATAGTGGACAATCTTTCTTCCATTCACTTCTCAATATCTATCTGTGCACCTCCATGGTGGTGACTAGAGGAGGGGCCTG
>NW_006408548.1:17549921-17569865 GCF_000296735.1 Chrysochloris asiatica | reverse complement strand
CAAAAAACATGAACTCAGCACAAGAAGGCATGCAGAACAACGGAATGAATTAAATTAATCCATATTTAAAAATAAAAACCTACCCAAAATAAGCATTGTTTTGCTAACCACAAGTTCAGTAGTTCAAACCCACAAAGCCCACAAGGAGAAAGATAAGGCTCCCTGTTACTGTAAAGATTTACAGGCTCCAAAACCATTAATGGGGTGACTGTGAGTGGAAACTGACTAGATGGCAGTTACCTTGGCTCTTGCTTTTTCAAAAAAAGTAAAGCCCCTTCAAAAATCTATATTGCTTTGGTATACAGTCAGAATCAAATCTGATTTCTTCCATAATTAGATATTATCTGACTAATGGTACACACGGATTCCCAACTGTCCCAGATAGCCTGGAGTTCAAGTGTCCCAGGGATATGGGATTTACAGTGTTAAAATCAAGATGGTTGGTTCCTTGAGACATTATATATTTCTGAAGGAAATGCTGACAGGAAATCCTTTAAATATATATGTAGTAGCTGGAAATTTAAGTTAAAAAATTATTGAAACCCCTTATTTTTCAGAGGCTTTGAGAGGATGATCCAGGAAGAGTTACCATTTTGTAGTGTTGGAAGCATTCTTTGAATTTGTCCATAAGGCTCCTGACTGCCGGCCCAGATGCCTCTCTTCCATACCTCTGTTCCTTCTCTTCCTCACAGTATTCTGGAAAGGGCTATCTTCTCCAAATTGAATGCTAAATTTATGAAAGTCTTGAGAGCTGTTCATAATCCCTTAATCTCTCTGTGTCAATGCATCTGTGCTCCTCTTTTATACTTCCTTAAATGCAGGAGATGGAAGGAAAAAGCCATTGAAGGCCACTGTGTTATTTTTGTTAAGTGTTGTCGAATTGGTTCCAACTCATAGTGACCCTGCATAGGATTTCCAAAGAATGGTTTGTAGGTTTGAACCACTGACATTGTAGTTAGCAGTCCAGTACTTGTTCTACAGTACCACACCAGGATTCCGCTGTGTTATACTAATTCAAATAATTGAATCTCAACCCTAACACACAAGCCTATTGACTTCATCACAAAAGTGATAGTATAAAATTGCTCAAACTTTGATGGATTTCAAACTTTAGTGCATCTGAACCACCTGGGGGGCTAGTTAAATATTAGACTCCTGAGTTTTCCCAAGACAATTTCAGAATCAGTAGCTTTTGGGTTGTTGTTTTTAAGTACCATCCAAATTTGCCTGCTTTCTCAGTGATGCTGAAGCTGCTGTTCTAGGGATCATGCTGCTTCCTAATATCCTACATACACACACACCATGCACACACTCACACACACATATGCAGCAGGATTTTTATGTTAGTGGAGACATTAGGCCAGGTGTCCATTTAAACAAATAGAAACCTAAAGCATCTAGTTGGTTCCAACTCATAGTGATCCTGTTAGGACAAATTAGATCTGCCCCATCAGCTGTAAATCTTTATGGAAGCCGACTGACACATCTGTTCAGATTTATAGAGAAGGAATTTTTTTAAAACCTTTTCCAGCTTGTTCAGGTCTCAGCTTTGTGGAAAGTGGGTTTAGAAATCATCTTATTAAAATACATTTTACTCCAACAGGAAGAAAGAGAGTGGTAGTATAGCTCTTTTAATGACAGATATGCAAATTATGTTTTTATTGCCTTTGTGTATAACACACCTTTAGGAAGAGCTTAATAAGCTTACTTGTGAATCATTTACAACCTTCAACAGCTTTTAACCCATCATTAATTTTCACAATAGCTGTTGTTTTATGACTCAAGTAATTAACTAAACAATGTTTCACAAGCATTTTAAAGAACTACTTGCATCAAGTACCTTAATGTGTGTAACATGTAAGTAAATTAACAGGATTATTGGCACTAGAAAAATTCTCATTTTGTCCTTGGGTGTCAGTTACTTAAGAACACCAGCTTAGTAAAATCAGACAGCTGCTATGAGACTCTCTTAGCTTTCAAAATCTAGCTATGAAGCTTTTTGCTATGCAGAAACTGACTTCCATTCTTAATGGAACAATATATTTATGGTACTGTAATTTTTTTATCCTTCTGCAGTCTCTCCATTTTGAGCTTTAGCTGTTCCAGGTTGGTCTGCTTATCCTTTCAAGTGGGAATGTCCCACCTTAGAAGGTTCTGGATGGGGCTCAGGGTTTCACCTAAGGTCCTATGTACTACCCAGACTCCGCAGAAGCCTATTTCACTTGGCAAGTTCTAGAACCCCTTTTAAGTATTCCAATCAGTTATAGGCTGAAGACGGTCTTACACACTTTCTGTAGTCATGTTTCCCAATATTCCTTTCTGTCCCACTTAAGTGTCTATTTTGCAATACTAGGCAATGGAAGGGCAGTATTTCATTTTGCTGTGCATAAGGTTGCTATGTCACCTAACAACAACAACAAGGCAAGGGAAACCAATATCCACAAGACAGTCAAGCATCTAAGCATTATTTCCCCTCTTTTATCCATTCAGACTATGGCTTTTTCCCTGTGTCTTAGAGCCCTGTTGTTTCAAAGTTGAGCATACAACACTATTTAGCCCAAGCAAACCGACCTGTCTTCCCCTAGCTACCTTGTTTTTCCATCCTCCTCCCACTTCTGGTATATTGCCCACCCCAACACCGGAACTATGATGTGTCTATCCCCTATCTGTGTTCTACTGTCCCTTCACTCCCAGCCCTGGTAACTAACAAAGATTTTTTTTTTTTTCTTTTAGTATGGATATCTTCTTAAGCTTTTACAATAATGATCTTATACAATGTTTGTTCTTTTGTAATTGATTGATATCACTCAGCATAATGTCCTTAAGGTTCATCCATATTATGTGGTAGTTTGCAGCTTCATTGTTATTCTTCAAAGTACCATAATATTCTATTGTGTGTATATACCATAGTTTGTTTATCTATGCTATTTTGCCACAGATTTACCTAATGCAGTATGTAGTTTGATTTCTTGAGTAAAGGTTTCATGAATGTTGAATGTGGAATGAGAATCCAAGCAAAATGAAGTCTTTGAAAACTTCAATCTTTTTTCTGTTTTTTTTAATGTTCTTTATTGGTCAGTCTTCTTTGCATTGAGGAACAATCCAAATTAAATGCTATGTAGTCTTTGATCTTCATTAGTAAATATACTTTAAGTGCTTTTCACTTCCAGCAAGAAATGTTATATTATCTGCATGTTGTTGTTGTTGTATTTAAGTGCCATCGAGTTGGTTCTGACTCATGGCAACCCTGTATAGGGTTTCTGAGGAGCAGCTGGTGGCTGTGAACTGCTGACCTTGTGGTTCAAACCAATCTTGCATTCCAGTCCATTAACCCACAGTGCTGCACCAGGACTGTATAGCTGTTAATGAGGCTGTTAGTGAGTCTTCCTCCAATCCTGATACCATATTCTTTTTCATATAATCCAGCTCCTCAGATTATTTGCTCAGTGTAGGTTGAATAAATGTGATGAAAGAATACAACCCTGGCATACACCTTTCCTGATTTTAAACCATTTAGCATCCCTTGTTCTTGGTCTATGTACAGGTTCCTCATGAGCACAATTAAGTGTTCTGGAATACTCATTCTTCTTAATGCTATTCATAATTTGTCATGATCTACACAATCAAAATCCTTTCAATAAACAATAAAGCACAAGTAAATATCTCTTTGATATTGTCTGCTTTTAGTCAAGAGCCATCTGATGTGGGCAATGATATCCCTTATTCCCCTTACTTTTCTGAAAATAACTTAAATTTCAGGCAGCTCAGTGCAATTCTTTTTGAATTATCATCAGAAAAATTTTACTTGCATGTGATATTAATGACATTATTGGATGATTTCCAAATTCCATTGGGCCTCCATTCTTTGAAATGAACACAAAAATTTATGTATATAGGTTGTTGTTGTTAAATGCCATCGAGTTGGTTCTGACTCAGCAATCCTGCATAGGATTTCCAAAGAGCAACTGGTGGAGTTGAACCACAGAACTATATCTATCTATCTATCTATCTCTATATCTACATATACAGGATATGATTATATTTAGAAATAGAAAGTGTACATATATATGTAGATAGATAGGTATAGAGATATGTAGAAATATAGATTATATATATTGTTGTTATAACATATTTATGTATATATGTTATTGTTGTTGTTAAGTGCCGTCACGTAGTTCCAACTCATAGTGACCCTGCATAGGGTTATACTACAGCACCATGCCAGGACTCCTATACATAGGAGTAGGGAAGCACTATACTAGTAATTGCAAGATCAGTGGTTCAAACCCACCAGCCACTCCTCAGAAACCCTATATAGGTTGCTATGAGTTGGAACTGTCTTGATGGCAATAACAATATAAAATCAAAACCAAGCCCAATGTCATTGAATCAATTCAGACCCTGTATAGGGTTTCTGAAACTGTAACTCTTTACAGGAACAAATAGCCTCAAATGTCTCTTGTAGCCTGCAATGCCACTGGTGGGTTTCAATTGCTAACCTTGTGCTTAGCATAGCCAACAGTGCCTCCAGTGTTCCTCGGGTATGTGTATTTGGCGAAAATACATACACAGCAATCTGAAATGTCAAAATTAGACAACGTGCTAATAACAACATTAAAGAAAAGTAGCTCCTTATTTAATACACAGGCTTTTGAAGATGTTATTAGATCAACAAAGTATTTCAAATGTTAGAATTGTTTCTACTTGGTAGTTTTCATGAGCAATAAATTTTAATCCTGTTAGAGTATAACACTTTTGTTTCTCTCAGTCAGAAATTTGACAGGATATGATTATATTTAGAAATAGAAAGTGTACTAAGATCTGTCTGAAAAAATTTTAATATATTATAGAAAATTGCTCAATTATAATTAAAAGTTCAAAATAATGACAATTTAGAGGAAGACCCGCAATGAAACGAAATGGATTTTCACAGTTGACTGCAACAATGGGCTCATACTTAATTGTGAGGATGGTGTAGGACTTGGCAATGTTTTGTTCTGTTGCACATCAGTTGTTCTGAGTTTAAACTGACTCAACAACACCTAAAAACACAACATCAACATGATATGACTATTTTCTAGTTAGATGTAAGCACCCATGTGCTTTGTACAACATCAGCAACCCAAGGTGACCTCTCTGCAGAGAGCTTGAAATAGTGTAAATGCTTTTTGAAAATATGTCCTAAAGAGATGTTTTGTATGCAAAAAACAATATTTATAGTAAAAAATTAGAAATTTATTTTTCTTTCACTAGAGAAATTGAAAATGCCTGGGGTTCAAGAGTCACAGTGGAATCTGGCTTTATATTAAATACCCTAATGCTACTCAATTATTTTGTATGCTTTTATAAGATAATTTATTTGTAAAGATTTGAAAATCAGCCAGATATGTAATATATATTAAATAAATTATTTGTCAAGTGAATAAATGAATCAGTGACATTTTAAATATTCAAGAATATGTTGTTTTCAGAGACAAGGTTTGTCTTCCTTTTTACAGTTCGTTATTTTCACTGTTTTATTCCTGTTAAAAAAAGTCATTTGTAACCCATGCAAATAATCATTTGAACTGTGTTAACATTAATTTGCTTACTCAATAAAGTTAATTTGTTGTTAAGTGCTGTGGAGTTGGTTATGAAGCAGAGAGACTCAGTAGAAAGTTTCCAAGAACCAGCTGGTGAGATTGAACCACCAACCTTGTGATTCAAACTGACCTTGGGCCCAGGGCTTATCCTATAGTGCCAAACTAGGAATCTGTTCTTCTAATTAAATAAGAATCTTACCTTTATCTGGAATTAATATAAAAATTCAATGACAATATGTACATGGAGTCCTGGTAATTATATTACAATGTAGGGTAAATACTAGACTGCTAACCACAACATCAGCAGTTCAGATTCACCAGCCACTCCTCAGAAACCCTATACAGGGTTGCTATGAGTCAAAATGGCTCAATGATACTTAACAACAACAACAATATGTACATATATGTGATTTAAAATTATTATTTTCTATACTACTTTTTTTTTTTAAAGCACTATACAATTATTCAAAATCTCCTCTTGTTAAATAAAGTCAACAAAAGGTACTTTTAGAATAGTGATTAAGTCAGGGTGTCACTCACTGTTTCTTCACTGCATGACTAAAGTCTTCATGCAATATGTTCACAATGATATGTTTGATTTTTTTCATAATTTAGACACTACTGTTTTTTAACTACATATAAATGTTCATCATTTGTATGTCCATTTGCTGTATTGTAGTAGTTTTGGGTTGCTGTTATGCTGGAAGTATGTCACTGGTATGTTAACACCCAGCAGTATCACCCATGGTGGGCAGGTTTTCAGTGGAGCTTTCAGATAAAGGAAGCCCTAGGAAGAAGAGATTGTTGTATAGGGCTGTTGAGTCAGTACCGACTCATAGCGACCCTGTATAGGGTTTCCAAGGAGTGGCTGGTGAGCTTGAACTGCCAACCTTGCACTTCAAACCAACTTTGCAGTCCAGTGCATTTGCAGTCCAGTGCACGATTATTCAAATTTACGCACCAACCACTAAAGCCAGTGAGGATGAAATAGAAAAATTCTACCAACTTCTTCAATCTGAAATTGATCAAACATGCAATCAAGATGTATTGATCATTACTGGTGATTGGAATGCAAAGGTTGGAAGCAAAGAGGAAGGATCAGTAGTTGGAAAATATGACCTTGGTGATAGAAATTATGCTGGAGATTGCATGGTAGAATTCTGCAAAATCAATGATTTCTTCATTTCAAATGCCTTCTTTAGACAGCAGAAAAGCCAGCTATACATATGGACCTCACCAGATGGAATACATAGAAATCAACTTGACTATATCTGCAGGAAAAAATGATGGAAAAACTCCATACCATCAGCCCAAATAAGGCCAGAGGCAGATTGTGGAACATATCATCAATTGTTCAAATGCAAATTCAAACTAAAGCTGAACAAAATGAAAACAAGTCCAGAAGAGCCAAAATATGACCTTGAATATATCCCACCTGAAGTTAGAGATCATCTAAAGAACAGATTTGATACATTAAACACTAAAAACTGAAGACAAGAAGAGTTTTGGATGACATTAAGAACATCATACATGAAGAAAGCAAAAAGACATTAAGACAAGAAAGAAGGAAAAGGTCAAAATGATGTCAGAAGAGACACTGAAACTTGCTCTCCAATGTCAAGATGCTAAAGCAAATGGAAGAAATGAGGAGGCACAAGAGCTGAACAGAAAATTGCAAAGGTCAGCTTGAGAAGATAAAGTCAAATATTACAATGAAATGTGAAAAGATCTGGAGTCAGAAAACCAAAAAGGAAGAACACACTCATCGTTTCTCAAGCTGGGGGAACTGAAGAAAAAAAATCAAGCCTCTACTTTCGTTATAGATGGATTCTCTGGTCAAATTATTGAATGATGCATAAAGCATCAAAAGAAGATGGAAGGAATACACACAGTCACTGTAGCAAAAGGAAATGGTTAATGTTTAACCATTTCAAGAGGTAGCATATGATAAAGAGCCAATGATACTGAATTGAAGGAATTGGCAATGAACAAGACACCGGGAATGATGGAATAAAAACTGAAATCTTTCAAGAAAATGAGGTGGCACAGGAAGCACACACTCATCTATACCAAGAAATTTGGAAGACAACTATGTGGCCAAATAATTGGAAGAGATCTGTATTTGTGCCCATTCCAAAGAGAGGTGACCGAACGGAATGCAGAAATCATTGGACAATATCTCTGATATCCCATGAGAGTATATTTTTACTAAAGATAATACAGAAATGGCTACAAGCATAAATTGACAGAGAACTTCCAGAGGTTCAAGCCGGATTCAGAAGAGGCCATCAAACGAGGGATATCATTGCTGGTGTCCAATGGATCTTGGCTGAAACCAGAGTACATCAGAAAGATGCTTACTTATGCTTTATTGACTATGCAAAGGCTTTCGATTGTGTGGATCATGACAAGTTATGAGTATGAGTATAAGTATATGAGTATGAGATACTCAAAGTATGAGTATTCCCGAACATTTAATTGTGCTCATGAGGAATGTGTACCAAGAGGTCCAAGAATGTGGCCAAGAGGCAGTTGTTTGAACAGATCATAGGAATGCTGAATGGTTTAAAATTAAGAAAGGTGTGCAATAGGGTTGTATTCTTTCACAATACTTATTCAACCTGTATGCTGAGCAAATAATCTGAGAAGCTGGGTTATATGAAGGAAAATGTGGCATCAGAATTGGAGGAAGACTCATTAATAACCCGTGATATGCAGATGATACAACCTTGCTTGCTGAAAGTGAAGAGGACTTAAAATATTTACTGATGACGATGAGAGAAAACAGTCTTCAGTGTGGATTGCATCTCAGTGTAAAGAAAACAAAAATCCTCACCACTGGACCAATAAACAACATTCTTATCAATGGAGAAAAGATTGACATTGTCAACAACTTCATTCTTCTTGTATCAACTATCAACACTCACAGAAGCAGCAATCAAGAAATCACAGACGTATTTCATTAGGCAAATCTGCACAAGACCTTTTTAAAGTGTTGAAAAGTAAAGATGTCAGCTTGAGGACTAAGGTGTGCCTGACCCAAGCCATGATATTTTCAATAACCTCATATGCATGGAAAGCTGGACAGTGAATAAGGAAGACGATAGAATTGATGCTTTTCAATTATGGTGTTGGAGGAGAATACTGAAAGTGCCATGGGACGGAAGAAGTGCAGCCAGAGTGCTCCTTGGAGGCCAAGATGGGCAAACTTCACCTCTCATATTCAGACATGTTGTCAGGAGGGAGTAGTTGCTGGAGAAGGAAATCATATTTGTTAAGGTCGATGGTCAGAGTAAGGAAGACCCCCAGCGAGATGGATTGGCCAAGTGGCAGCATCGTTGGACTCAAGCATGGCAACAGTTGTGAAGTGGCCCAGGATCAGGCAGTGTTTCATTCTGATGTGCATAGAATCACTATGAGTTATTACCTACTCGATGGCACTTAACAACAACAACAGGAAGACGAGACAAACTGCTTCTGAATGGTTAGCCAGTGAAAACCTTATGAATAGGGTTTGTGAGGAGTGGTTGGCAAGCTTGAACTGGTGACCTTGAGATTCAAACTGACCTTGCAGTCCAGCACATTAATCCACAATGCCACACTAGACTCCATACATGTTTATGTTAAGTGCTGTTGAGTTGGTTCCGACCCATAGCAACCCTGTATGATGTTTCTTAGGAGCAGCTGGTGGGCTTTAACTGGTGACCTTTTAGTTCAAATGGCTTTGCAGTCTGGCATATTAACCCACAGTACCACACCAGACTCTGTAAATGTGTATAGGGATGCATATATTTGTATACATGTTATATATATGGTATAAGCATTAATATTAATGGAAAAACTCCATACCATCAGCCCAAATAAGGCCAGAGGCAGATTGTGGAACATATCATCAATGTTAAAAATGAAACCCCAGTTTAAGAAATAGCTGAAGAGCCTCATAAAGCTTTGGTTTACTGTACAGAAATTATGTGCTAAAACACTATAGCATGTATAGAAAAATAAGGGGAGGGGGACTTGATCTTAAAATAGAAGGATTTATTAGAGAAAATAGTGATACAAAATTCTTTTAAAAGTTAAAGTATTTTTAGCTTATAGAAAAATTGAACCATCAGGTTCTTCATAAACACCAAACTGATATTCAACATATAATTATATTTCCAGCATTTGACACTTTCATTAGCATATATTAAATGTGATCTAAATGGAATGTACCTTAATGCACCTTGTTTTTCTCTTTTTCACAATCCTCTCCTTATAATATATGCCCATTCACAACCCTTGGACTCTTATGTCGTCAGTTGCCTCTGGAGCTTCTAAGACATTATGGAATTTAAAAATTCTGTAATATATATTACATTTTTAAACCATTCACAAGTGTTGTTGTTGTTGTTAGGTGCCATCGAGTTGGTACCGACTCATAGTGACCCTATGCACAACAGATCCAGGTCCTGGGCACAACACTGCCAGGTCCTGGGCAACCTCAAAATCATTGCCACACCTGAACCTATTGCTGCTGCCACTGTGCCATCTTTTGGGGGAGTTTTCTCTTTTTCACTGATTCTCCACTTTAGCAAGCATGATGTCCTCCTTCAGGAACTGGTCATTCCTGATAATATGTCCAAAGCATGATAGGCAAAGTTTTTCCATCCTGCCTTCTAATGAATATTCTGGCTGTACTTCTTCCAACACTGATTTGTTTGTTTTTTTTTTGAAAGTACATGGTACTTTTATTATTCTCATCCAACATCATAACTCAAATGCATCAATTCTACTATGGTCTTCTATATTCATTGTCCAACTGTCACATACACATGAAGTTGTTGAAAATACCATGGCTTGGGTCATGTGAATCTTAGTCCTCAAACTGGCAATCTTTGATCTCGAAAACCTGAAAGAAGTCTTGAGCAGCAGATTTGTCTAAATGTAATATGTTGTTTGATTTCCATGAGTATTGACGGTGTATCTGAGCAAAATGAAAACTTCAATCTTTCCTCCATTAATCTTTATGTTATTTATTGGTCCACTGGTGAGGATTTTTGTTTTCTTTGCATTGAGGTGCAACCCATACTGAAGGTTGTGGTGTTTCATCTTCATCAGCAAGTATTTTAAATCATCTGCGCTTTCAGGAAGCAAGGGTGCACCAGCTGCATATCACAGTTTGTGAATGAGTCTTTCTCCAAACCTGATGCCACATTTTTCTTTATATAACCTAGCTTCTTGAATTATTTGCTCAGCATGCAGATTGAATAAGTATGGTGAAAGAATACAACCTTGGGACATGTCTTTCCTAATTGTAAACCATCCAGTTTCTCCTTGTTCTGTTGGAACAACTGCCTGTTGGTGTATGTACAGTTTCCTTATGCGCACAATTATGGGTTCTGGAATACTTTTATCCACAATGTTGTCCATAGCTTGTCAAGATCCACACAATCAAAAGCCTTTATGTAGTCAATAAAGCTCAGGTATTTTTCTGGTCTTCTTTGCTTTCAGCTAAGATCCATCTGACATCAGTAATTATGTCCCTCGTTCCACGTCCTCATCTGAATCCAGTTGGAACTTATGACAATTTCCGGTCAATGTACTATTGCAGATGTTTTTCAATTATCTTTAGCAAAATTTTATTTGAATGTGATATTAATGATGTTATCCAATGATTTCCACATTCCATTGGTGTCACCTCTCTTTGTAATGGGCACAAATATAGCTCTCTTCTAGTCAGTTGCCCAGATAGTTGACTTCCAAATTACTTGGCATTGATGTGTGAGTGATTCGAATGCTGCATGAGTTTGTTGAAATATTTCAATTTGTATTCCATCAATTCTTGGAGCCTTGTTTTTTGCCAATGTCTTCAATGAACCTTGGATTTCTTTCTTCCGTATCATTGGCTTTTGTTCATATGCTATCTCTTAAAATGGTTGAAAATTGACAATTTCTTTTTGGTAATGTGTTATTGTTGTTGTTGTTGTTGTTGTAATCTTCATGGAAGCAGACTTCCAGGTTTTTTATCATGTGGATCCACTGGTGGGTTCGAACCGTCTTACCTTTTGGCTAGTGACCAATAGCTTAAGCATTGTATCTATGTTAGGATTTTTGTTGGTAAGGGCCACTGAATCCCTGTGTATAACAGAACAAAACAGTGTCTGGTCCAATGCCATTCTCACAATTCTTGTTTTTTTTGAGCCCATTGTTGCAGACACAGTGTCAGTCCAACTCATTGAGGGTCTTCCTCCTTTTTATGCTGTGCCTCTACTTTGCAAACCACGATATTATTTTCTAGGGACTGGTAACACCTAATAATATGTCCAAAGTAGATGAGTCAAAGTCTTATCATCCTCACTTATAAGGACCATTCTGGTTATACTTCCAAGACAGATTTCTGGCAGTCTTTGGTACATACAACATTCTTTACCATCATGACAGAAAGGTATAAATTCTTTTTTGGTCTTCCTTAATCATTGTGCAACTTTTACATGCATATTAGATAACTAAAAAAACCATATTTGGTGTCAGAAGCACTTTAGTCCTCAAAGTGACATCTTTGGTTTTTTGACAGTTTAAAGAGGTCTTTTACAGCAGATTTGCCCAATCCAACACATTGTTTGATTTATTGACTGATACTTCCAAGGGTATTGATTCAAGTAAATTGAATTCATTAACAAGTTCAAACTTCTCTCTGTTTATTTTGCATGTTGATATAGGTGTGGGAGTTTTTGTTTTCTTTATGTTACAGTGCTGTAGTCTTTGATTTTCATCAGTTAAATGCCTCAGCTCCACTTTTGGCTAGCAAGGTTGTGTCATCTTCATTACACAGGTTGTTAATGAATCTTTCTCTAATCCTGATGCTGCATTCTTCTTCGTATAATCTAGCTTCTTGGATTATTTTCTCAGCACACAAATTAAATTACTATAGTAAAAGGATACAATCATGATGCACATGCTTCCTGATTTTAAGCCACACAGTATCCCCTTGCTCTATCTGAATGACTATCCCCTGGTCTACGTACAGGCTCCTTACAAGCAAAATTAAATGTCTGGAATACCCATTCTTTGCAAAGTTATCCATAGTTTATCATGATCCACATGGTTGAAAGCCTTGTGTAGTTAATAAAGCACATGCAAACATCTTTCTGATGATATTTTCTGCTTTTAGTGAAGCGAGCATCAGTAATAATATTCCCCCTTCCATGGCCTTTTATGAACTCAGCTTGAATTTCTGACAGTTTCCTGTTGATGTAGTGTGGCAGTCGTTGTTTTTTTTTGTTTGTTTTTTTAAAGCTTTTATTGCGAATTGAGTGATAGTTTATATGGCAGAACTTTGATTTTTGCACTCAACCAATTGTATTTTGTTTCATTGCAATCATTACAATCCCCTGAATGCATTATCAGTTAACAGTATTTGCCTTTCCCCCTCTTTTTTTGGTACACAAAAACACACAGGAAAATATAATCATTTAAACAATCAAAAGGCGCATTTTGCCAGCCTCCTGCCCTCCAGCACACAACCTTTCTCTTTCCATGAGTCTCCAGTCTTCAGCAGCTCTGTCTCTTTATGTCCTCATCTCTACCTCTATCTCTGGATAGGGTCACTTCTCTGAATAGGGTCCCACATTTCACTCATGCTCTTCTTTGTTGGTGGTCTTCTGTTCCTGGAATGTAGGATTAACTATTCCCTCCTTTTTGTTACATGTCTTCAACATTAACAGTTGTGAAAACTGCAATTAGTCATGATAACCATTTCTCAAAAGAATCCTATCCCCATCTCCTTTCACCAGAACCATATAGACAAAATGAAAAGCATTCAGCAGGGATTTTACCTCCCCTCCCCTTGCTCTGAAACTAAACTCCCTCTTGAAAGCTTGTAAGCCAGTAACTTCATACCTTTATTGTTACTAAGTGCTACCAAGTCAGTTCCAACCTATAGCAATCCTGTTTAGGGTTTCCAAGGAGTGGCTGACAAACTTGAACTGCTGATCTTAGAGTTGATCATAGTAATATGAATGGAGCAAAGCTTTTGAGACCTTCATTTGCTAGTGGGGCAGAACTCAAAATGAGGACAAAGAACTTCATACATCCATTAATAATCACAATATAGAATGAACAAATATTGGATATAGAAAAACTAGAAGTTGCAAAAAATGGTTGGTGTTCTAGACATCAGTGATCTGAAATTAACTGAAATTGTCCATTTTAAATTTGAAAATCATATGTTTTATTATACTGGGAACTACAAACCGAAGAGGAATGACTTGGCATTCATTGTCAAAAAGAGCATTTTAGTATCTATCTTGAAGTACAATGCTGTTTGTAATAGGATAATATCCATACACCTACAGGGAAGACAAATTAATATTATTCACATTTACACAGAAACCACTAAAGTCAATGGTGAGGAAACTGATGACTTCTACCAACTTCTACCAAGAAATTTGAAAGACAACTATCTGGCCAACTGATTGGAAGAGATCCATATTTGTGCCCATTCCAAAGACAGGTGACCCAACAGAATGCTGAAATCATCAGACAATCTCTTTAATATCTCAAGCGAGTAAAGTTTTACTAAAGGTCATATAGAAATGGCTACAATCATACTTTGACAGAGAACTTCCAGAGGTTCAAGATGGACTCAGAAGAGGCCATGGAATGAGAGATATCATTGCTGATGTCCGATGGATCTTGGCTGAAAGCAGGGAATATCAGAAAGATGTTTATCTATGCTTTATTGACTATGCATAGACTTTCGATTTTGTGGATCATGACAAGCTATGGACAACATTGCAAAGTATGAGTATTCCAGAACAGTTAATTATACTCATGAGGAATCTGTACCTGGACCAAGAAGCAGTTGTTTGAACAGAGCATGGGAACACTGAATGTTTTAAAATTAAGAAAGGTGTGTGACAAAGTTGTATTCTCTTACCATACTTATTCAACCTGTATGCTGAGCAAATAATCCGAGAAGCTGGGTTCTATGAAGAAAAATGTGGCATCAGGATTGGAGGAAGACTCATTAACAACCTGCAATATGCACATGATACAACCTTGCTTGCTGAAAGTGAAGAGGACTTAAAACATTTACTGATGAAGATCAAAGAGCACAGCCTTTGGTATGGATTACATCTCAATGTCAAGAAAACAAAAATCCTTACCACTGGACCAATAAACAACATTCTTATCAATGGAGAAAAGATAGAAGTTGTCAAGGACTTCATTCTTCTTGGATCAACTATCAACACTCATGTAAACAGCAGTCAAGAGTTCAGATGATGTATTGAATTAGGCAAATCTGCTGCACAGGAACTTTTTAAAGTGTTGAAGAGCAAAGATGTCAGCTTGAAGACTAAGGTGTGCCTGACCCAAGCCATGGTATTTTCAATAACCTCATATAGATGCGAAAGCTAGACAGTGAATAAGGAAGATAGTAGAAGAATTGATGCCTTTGAATTATGGTGTTGGAGGAGAATACTAAATGTGTCATGGGCTGCCAAAAGAATAGATCTGTTTTGGAAGAAGTGCAGCCAGAGTGCGCCTTAGAGGCCAAGATGGTTAAACTTCGTCTCTCATACTTCAGACATATTGTCAGGAGGGACCAGTCGCTGGAGAAGGATATCATGTTTGGTATGGTGGAGGGTCAGAGAAAAAGAGGAAGACCCCAATGAGATGGATTGGCCAGGTGGTAGCATTGATGGACTCAAGTGTGGCAATGGTAGTGAGGTTGGCCAGGATCGGACATTGTTTCCTTCTGCTGTGCTTGGGGTCTCTATGAGTCGGTTCTGACTCAATTGCACCTAACAACAACAACGAACTTCTTCAGTCTGGAATTGATCAAACATGCAATTAAGAAGCATTGATAATTATTCATGATCAGAATATGAAAGTTGGAAACAAAGAGGAAGGATCAGTAGTTGGAAAATGTGGTCTTGGTGACAGACCTGATGGTGGAAATCTAATGATAGAATTTTGCAAGACCAATGATTTCTTCACTGTAAATACATTTTGAAAACAACATAAGAGACAACTATTCACATGAACCTCACCAGATGGAATACACAGAAATAAAATTGACTATGTCTGTGGAAAGAGATAGTGCAAAAGCTCCATATCATTCAACGCCAAAGGCAGACTGTACAACAGGACATCAATTACTCATCTGCAAGTTCAGGCTAAAGCCGAGAAAATCAAAACAAGCCTATGAGAGACATAATACGACCTTGAATATATCCTACCTAGATCTAGAGTTCATCTCAAAACCAGATTTTTTATATTAGACACTAATGATCAAAGACTAGAAGAGTTGTGGGATGATATCAAGAATATCAAACAGGAATACAGTGAAAGATCATTAAAAAGACAGGAAAGAAAGACCAAAATGGATATGAGAAGGGACTGTGAAAATTACCCTTGAGTGTAGACAAGATAAAGTGAATGGAAGAAATGTTGAAGTAAAAGGCTGAATAGAAATATTTAAAGGGCAGTTTAAGACTACAAAGACGATTGTTATGAACAAATGTGCAGAGCCCTAGAGTTAAAATACCAAAAGGGAAGAACATGCTTAGTATTGCTCAGGCAGAAAGAAATGAAAAAAAATTCAAGCCTCCACTTGCAATATTGAATGCTTCTATGGTTAAAATATCAAATGATGCAGAAAACATCGAAAGAAGATGGAAGGAATACACTGAGTCACTACCAAAATGCATTTCAAGAGGTACTATATGTTCAAGAGCTGTTGGTACTAAAGAAAGAAGTCCAAACTGTACTGAAGGCATTAGCAAAAATAAAAAACCACAAGGAATTGACAGAATGCAAACTGAAATCTTTCAGCAAACTGATTCATCGCTGGAAGAGCTCACTAATCTATGCCAAGAGATTGGAAGAAAGTTACTTGGTCCAACTTATTTAAAGAGATCCATATTTGTGCCCATTGCAAAGAAAGGTAACCCAATAGAATGTAAAAATTATCGAACAACTGTGATCATTAATATCACAGTTAGGAAAACTTTTGTTTAAGATCATTCAAAATCATTTGCAACAGCACTTTGACAGGGAACTGCCAGAAATTGATGTCAGATTCGTAAGAGGACATGGAAATAGGGATACCATTGTTTATTTCAGATTAATTTTTGCTGAAAGCAGAGAATACCAGAAAGATGTTTACTTGTGCTTGTTGACTTTGTATAGGCTTTTGACTGCACGGCTCATAACAATTTATGAATCACATTGCAAAGAATGGTATTCCAGAGCACTTAATCATGTTCATGAGGAAGCTGTACAGTCATTCGAACAGAACAAGAAGACACTGAATGGTTTAAAAATCAGAAAAGGTATATGCCAGGTTTGTATCCTTTCACCATATTTATTCAGTCTGCATGCTAAGCAAATAATAAGAGAAGCCTGATTATATGAAGAAGAATATGGCATCAGTATTGGAGAAAAACTCATTAACAACTTGCGATATGCACATGATACAACCTTAAGTATAGAGGACTTAAAATATTTACTGATGAATATCAAAGACTGATGAATATCAACCTTAGTATAGAGGACTTAAAATATTTACTGATGAATATCGAAGTCATTAGTATGTATTACATGAAAATTCTTATAACTGAACCAATACATGCATCATGATAAATGGAGAAAAGATTGAAGTGATCAAAGACTTAGTTTTGCTTGGATCCACAATCAGCACTTGTGGAAGCAGCAGTCAGGAAATCAAAAGGATGGTTTGCATTAGGCAAATCTGTTGCAAAAGACCAAGGATATCAGTTTGAGGGCTAAGGTGCCTGTGACACAAGCCATGATATTTTCAATATCCATATAAGCATGTGAAAGTTGAACAGTGAGTAAGAACATTTAAGAATTGATTCGTTTGAGGTATGGTGTTGAAGAGTATTGGCAGTACCATGGTCTACCAGAACAAACACTTCTGTGTTGTAAGAAGTACAACCAAAATGTTTCTTAGAAGCCAGGGTGGGGAGATTTGGTCTCTCATACTTCAAAAATGTTATCAGAAGGGACACATGCCTGGAGAAGGAGAAAATTGATAAAATGGAGGGTTAGCGAAGCAGAGGAAGACCCCCAAGGAGATGGATTGATACAGTAGCAGCAGTTGTCTGAGATGTAGCAACAATTAGGAGGATGGCACAGGACCAGGTGTGTTTTGTTCACTTGTGCGTAAGGTCATCATGAGTCAGAACTGACTCCCGGGCACCTAGTAAAAACATATTCAATTTCAGAGTCTCTTCTTACATCTATTTTGGTCTTTTCTTTCCCATTTTTTAAATGATGTTTTGCTTCTTTCATGCATGAACTCCTTGACGGTTTAGTCACTACTGTTCACAGCATCAGATCTATTCTTGAAATGGTTTCTAAATTCAGGTGGAAGATACTCAGTAGGTGAGACTAACACTTAAAATTGCAAATAAGTATTTGCATTAGTTACAACAAATATGGGGAATAAAAATAAGGCTGTTTTTAAAAGTTGTTTGCATTCAGACATGACCAGTTTACTCGTTTATATGTGAAAATCCAAATTCACCCTTTTAATCTGTTTTTCTGTCTACTGCACAAACTTTTCCCTGTCTCCTCTCCTTCTTTGTTCCAATGTGGGGATGACAAGATGACATGTTGTCTATGGTTGGTTACATTTGACTTTATTTATTCCAGATTTTTCTCATTTACAGTTTTGACATGCATAGGGAGCCCTTTTACTGATGTAATTTACTGAGGTGATAGCTGCATGCAAGTACAGTCTTTGCTGGGATCTCTGCTCTGTATGTTTGAAAATTCTATTGTGACCATGACTCATACTTAAAGTCACTCTGTTAAAAAATTATGGAGTTAGTCCCTTTTCTATATAATTCCTGGGAAAGTGATTTAAATACATTCTGTCTGTTATTATTGTTAAGTGCCATCAAGTCAGTTCCAACTCATAGCAACTTGGTATATGGTTTCCAAAGCGCAGATGGTGGATTTGAACTGCCAACCTTTTGGTTTGTTGTCCATTACTTGCCCTATAGCACTATACCAGGATTCCAACATTCTACCTAGCACATATTAATTATCATTAACTAACAATAAGTCATAGTCATTATGGTATTTTATAACATCTTTTATCAAATCGGGTACTTACACAGAGTCTAATAATAATACTATATTTTTGGTCAGTTGGTTATATGCTGTGGGGTCTGTTTCAACTCATAGAGATCGTCTGCCATGGCACATAACCACCACATCATAGATAATAGGTCAAAGAATGAGTCAACAAATAAATATTAGTTAGGCTAGAAAATAGAGGAAGTCATCTCGTCTCTGTAGTTTTACACATTATAATAAGTTATTTTTTCTTTATGTCTCAGGTAGCAAGCAACCTTAGTACCTAACTGCTTTTCATAAAACTATGAGATGTTAGACTTTCATTTGTTGTTGTGAAGTGCCGTCGAGTCGGTGCCGACCCATAGCGACCCTGCATAGGGTTTTTGAGGAGCGGCTGGTGAACTTGAACCGCCGACCTCGCAGTTCAAACGGCTTTATAGTCTGGCGCATTAACCCACAGCGCCACACCAGGACTCCAGACTTTCATTTAGTGCAGTATGAATACAGCCATGTTTTCTTCTTGATCAGGAAACTGTAGCCACAATAAGATTGAGGATTATGTCCAAATGTTAAGAACATGCAGAATGATTCATTCTTCAAAATCAGAAAACATGTATTACTGAAATTATTAGGCATCTAGTGTGGTGCTGTAGGATCAGCACTGGATTGTGAACCACAAAGTCGGCAGTTCAAACCCACTAGCCGCTCTTTGGAAACCCTATACAGGGTCACTATGTGTTGGAATCGACGCGAAGTGACTAAGCAACAACAATAGCTATTATTATAGTTTACTAAGTTCATTTACACGTATTATATCATTTAGCAAAACAAAGATCAAAGGTGAGGTTGTAGAAATTAAGGTTCTTTATAAACCTGAGTGTGGGAATGTAGTTGCAGCCTAATTCAAAATTTGAAATTAACAAGGGAATTTCCTCACAGGAGTTCTGTTGTGGTGTTGCGGGTTAATGCCAGGGACTGCAAAGTCGGTTTGAATTGCAAGGTCGGCAGTACAAAATCACCAGCCACTCCTCTGAAACCCTATACAGGATCTCTAGGGGTCGAAACTGACTCGATGGCTCTTAACAAAATACCATCATGCTCACCATAAAATGATAAGAGGAAAATTACGTATGAAACTCTTGTGTAATTTAGGTTTACTTTAAGGAATGATTTTTCACACTACTATATGGCGCTGTGGGTTAATGCGCCAGACGGCAAAGCCATTTGAACTGCAAGGTCAGCAGTTCAAGCTCACCAGCTGCTCCTC
>NW_006408548.1:17541447-17542086 GCF_000296735.1 Chrysochloris asiatica | reverse complement strand
TGTAAACTATTACATAATTCAGAGTAAAACATTTAAGAAAAGAAATATGATTGTGTTAACTCTAAAATGTGAACTGTGTAATTTTGGTGATTTCATATTCATTTAATTTCTTTATTTTTGCATTTAAAAGTGGAATCACATGATATAAAGATGAACAATAAAGTTCATGATAATGATTTAAATTTTTACATGTTTCTTTACTTAGAGTGAGACGTTTTTAAAAATGAAATTTCCATTACAAAGTGAGAGACAAACAACAGAAGTGAGGGAAAAACTTTATATTTAGCACCTTTAATAATGCTTTATTCCTACAAATTTTGCAGCCACCACTGAAAGCAGTAGAGTATTTCTCCATGTAGACCTATGCAGATTCTGTACTCTGAGGTGGCCGAGAAAGTCACAGAACCAAAAGGACTGCCATTGTATGGGTTAATGGTTTAAGAGTAGATGGACCCCTCTTCCAGCATCTTCACAAACAAACCCCCAGGATCTTGACAAATACACATGGAGGGGATGATTCTCAATAAGATGCAGTTAAAATTTTCACCACTGTATTTGTTTTCTGTTGCTGCTGTGGAGTCTTGAAGTGGCGCTGTGGGTTTATCCTCCAGACTGCATAGCTGTTTGAACTGCAAGGCC
>NW_006408548.1:17531280-17541347 GCF_000296735.1 Chrysochloris asiatica | reverse complement strand
GAAACCCTATACAGGGTCGCTATGAATTGGAACCGACTCGACGGCACTTCACAACAACAATCTAATGCAGAGTTCTGGTGTGGTGCTGTGGGTAAGTGTGTCAGTCTGCAAAGTTGTTTCAACTTCAAGGTCGACAGTTCAAGCTCACCAGCTGCTCCTTGGAAACACTATACAGGGTCGGAATCGATTCGATGGTGCTTAACAACAACAATCTAATGTGTGATAGGAGTCCAATGTAGCGCTGTTGGATAAAGCAGTGAACCGTAAGGTCAGTTTGAGCCACAAGATTGGAAATTCAAACTCAGCAGTCACTCCTTGGAAACCCTATACAGGTGGCTGTGAGTTGAAGCCGACTTGACAGCACTCAATAACAACAAAAAGAGAGAGCCAGAAGAGGCTTTCTGGTATCATAAAGATTTACAACCTCAGAAACCTTATCCAGGGTAGCCATGAATCAGAATGGACTCAACAGCACACAACAACAAAGTGATTGAGATACATTATGGTTGTCTCAGTCCTAATCCATTATTTAAAAACCTACTTAAAATGTTATGGTGTTGGAGGAGAATATTGAAAGTGCCATGGGCTGCCAAAGGAACCATCAGATCTGTGTTGGAAGAAGTGCAGCCAGAGTGCTCCTTGGAGGCCAAGATGGCCAAACTTCATCTCTCGTATTTCAGACATATTGTCAGGAGGGACCAGTCACTTGAGAAGGATACCAGGTGGAGGATCAGAGAAAAAGAGGAAGACCCCCAGCGAGATGGATTGGCAAAGTGGAAGCATCAGTGGGCTCAAGTGTGGCAACAATTGTGAGGTTGGCCCAGGACCTGGCAGTGTCTCATTCTGTTGTGCACAGGGTCGCTATGAGTTGGTACTAACTCGATGGCACCTAACAACAACAATAACAACAACTGTACAGTGACTTTTAATGAATACTGACCCTGAATCTATATTCTGAGGGGTTTTACACAAGGCTTCCTGGAGTCTCCTGAAATTATATGCAGGGTATGTGCAAAGAAGAGAAATTTCTGGCAACAGAATCCGTAGCTTGCATCAGATTCTTAAAAGATTCCTTGTTCTTCTCATCAAAGTAAAAAAAAAAAAAAAAAAAAAAAAAAAAACAGTGGAGAAACCGCTTCACAGTATTACTTGTTAATAGTTGTTAAGTGTCATCCAGTTGGTTCTGACTTATAAAGACTCTGTGTAAGGCTTCCAAGGAGCAGCTGGTAGATTTGAACCACCAACAATGAGCTTAGTAGTTCAGTGCTTATCCTACAACACCACACCAGGACTTCCAGCACTGAGTAAAATATATGTATATACTTCATTTTTTAGCACTTCATGCAGTGATTAATAATAACCCATAACAAATTGACTTGTTGTTAATAAGTGTTGGGTTGGCTCTAACTCATAGTGATGTTGTATAGCATTTCCAAGGAGAGGCTGGTGGGTTTGAACTGTCAACTGTGATGTCCAACCCAAAGTTGTAGTCCAGTGCATTATCCTGCAGCACCACACAGAACTCCTTTATATGAAGGGGTAAAAGAGTAAATTGCAAACAAACAAGTCTCTCCCAACCCCATTTAGAGCATAATTATAACTTAATAAATTGCCACTTTTAGATGCTAGATATGTGACATACTCTAGATAAGATTGGGGTACACAGCCAGAAGAAACATCAAACTTGTAATCAAAGGTGATAAACTGTCATCTTTGGGAAGATTATTCCAACACCAAAATATAATCTAATTTTTGTTCATGTGAATCTAAAGATTTCGACTTGCAAACAAAATCAAATTGTATCAAAGACATTTAAAACTATTTTTTCTTTATCTTGTTCAAGTGCTGTCATGAAGATTCTTGTTATCAGTGTAGTTCAATAATGACAATGAGAGATAAAAATTCATAATTAGATTTCATTATTAGAAAAACTAAAGGTATTGTTACTATTGCTTAGTTTCTATTTTAGATATTCTCTTCCAGATAAATAGGCCATAAACTGAACAGATGAGTCACTTATCAAAGTCTGTTTATAACCTCTTTCACATCCAGAAAAATGCTCCTATCAATTCAGTTTTGCAGGAATCCTAAATCAACATATCTTTATGACTCTTGAGTAATCCATGGCACTTGGCAGAGCAGTAAATCACATTTTATTACTACAGGATGGCAGATGCAACAGGGTTATCTGAAACTTTTGATCACTTCTCCGTGTAATGACCCATTTATGAGTCTATGAATCAGTAATTCTGATGAAATTTCAATTGTGCCTTTACTGATAATATTCAATTAAAAATGGCAAGTCCTCCAGTACTCCACCGCTCCCCTTACTTTAACCATGTCTCACCTGCTCCAAATTTCATGGTCAAAACTCTTTGTTTCTAGCTTTTACTGTTGAAAGACAATTTGGCTCAATATAAATGCTTAGTCTACACATTATTTTCATGAGTATCTTGTAACTGTTGGGTCATTGTCCTTTGGTATTAAATATTGTTTCATAAAAGTCTGATGCTAATTTAGCTTCTTTTCCCCCTTAGAATTGGCTCAATCTCATTGTCTTGTTGTCCAAAGAATTTTCTATTTTTAAAGTTTAAGAATTTTATTAGCATAATTGTTCTAGATTAATTTTACTTGCATAATGATGTTCCTTTATAATATCAAGACTTACATTTTTTTTAATCAGGAAATTTCTATTGAACTATAGTTTTACAAATTAGTTCTGTCCCTTTGTTTTTGTTTTCTTTCGAGATTCCACTTACTATATGTTTTACATCCTTTGCCAGTCTTCTCCAACTGTCCTTTTCTCTTTTACTTACCCTTTTGTATCTGTCTTTAAAAACAATTTTTTTTCTTGACCTATTCCTAGTCTGTATGTTTTGTGTTTTCTATATTATCTATGTGTGTATGTGTTTGTGCTTAGTCTTTATTTCAGAAATGATTTCTTCTGTATGGGAGATTTATCTCTTTTATCCTATTTATTTATTCCATCATTTCTTTGTGTATCTATGTGTGTATGTGTTTGTAGTGTATGTGTGTATGTGTATGTGTTTCAGATACGATTTCTTCTGTATGGGAGATTTATCTCTTTTATCCTATTTATTAATTCCATCATTTCTTTATATCACTATATACTAATGGATAAGGAGCTCAAGTAGCATAGTGATTGCGAGTCGGACTGCTAACCTCAAGGTCAGCAGTTAGAAACTATTTGCCATTCCATGGGAGAAAGATGAGTCTTTCTGCTCCTGTAAAGATTTACAGCCTTGGAAACCCTATAGAGGGTCGCTACATGTCGGAATCGACTCCACAGTACATTACCACCATGCTAATGGATATTTATGCTCCTTTGCGTTATAATCTGGTATTTATTTTGTTTATCAAATTCTTCTACTTTTGGCCATTGGGAGCTCTTTCATTTGCCTTCTGTGTCCCTTTGACATACCCCCATCATTGTGGATTTTTTCTTTTCTTTTTGGTATTTATGGTTGTTGTCTTCTGAGATTTCTAGAGCTATGGTTTGTCAACTGTTATTAATTTTGTGGATTATTTAGACCATACTTCAAATATTTCTTCTGTTCATTTGTCTGTTTCTTCTCCTTTAGTATTACACACACACACACACACACATATCGTTTGAAATTGTTCTACAATTCTTGGCTCTTTTTTTCTGTTTTGTTGTTTCCTCTTTTGTTTCTATTGAGAAGATTCTCTTAATGTATCTTCAAGCTCTCTGATTCTGACATGTCTGGTATACTAATGAGTCCATCAAAGCCATTCTTGACTTCTCTACAGTGTTTCTGATTTCTGAAATTTCTCTTCAGTTCTTCCATAGCGTTTTCATTAATTCATCTGTTCTTGCATATTGTATACTCTTTACATTAGAACTTTTAGTATATGAATAGTTATAACAACCAAAGTAAGTAGATCTTCAATGTGAGGTTTATGCTAATCAAGGTAGGAGTTGGACTGTGTTTCATATTTGTTGTAGCTGTAGGTGTCAGAAGCTTTAAATCCCTTTAGTGTTTTTGTTTTAGTCTACTCTGTTGTCTTTGGGTTCTCTTAGATCATCTCAGATTCTGCATCTTGCAACTCTTTCAGCAGTGACTCACTATTATTAACCTAACACTCTGTCAATGTGGTCATGGGGAAACATTCTATAATCATGCAATTAAATCTTAGTCAATCTGTGTCCCTGACTGTGACCTTCACAAGTGTTCCCTAACCTTTTTCTCCCCTTACATGAGAGTTAAACTAGAGGGAATGGAATCTGCCAGTGCCCTTTCCCCAGATGAGATCAAGTTATGACAGTCTTCCCCTGGAGCATAAACCATTGTTATAGAGAATGCTCTGGGCTCATTTCACAATTACTCCTCTTTCTTTCTCCTTCATGAACAATGAGGGTGAGTTTTTTTTTTGTTGTTATTTTTGCTTCTCACAGTGAACCTAATGGGTACTTAGAAGTAAACCGCATAAAAAAACGCTAAGATTGGATACTCCCCCAAGAGTTTCTTAGTTTCAAATGAGTCCATACTTGGCCTCCAACAATTCCTCAGATTTATTATTTATGTCCTGGTGTGGCACTGTAGGATAAGCTTAGAATGCTAACTGTAATGTACTAATTCAAACCCACCAACCACTCCTCAGAAACCCTATAAAGTTGGAATCGACTCTATAGCACTTAACAATGGTTATGCATTTCTATCAAAGAAGGATTGAAGCCTTTGGTGTTGGTGAAGAATATTGAATATACCATAGACTATCAGAAGAATGAACAAATCAGTCTTGGGAGAAGTACAAACAGGATGCTCCTTAGAAGGGAGGATGGTATACTTTAGACATGTTATCAGGAGGGACCTGAAGAAGGACTTCATGCTTGGTAAAGTAGAAGGCCAGTTAAAAAGAGGAAGGCTTTCAACAAGATGTATTGATAGAGTGGCTTAAACATATAAACAATTGTGGGGATAGTGCAGAACTAGGCAGCATTTTATGCTGCTGGATCTAACTCACAGGCACCTAATAACAACAATCAGGTTATGACTCTAGCAGCTTCTGCTTCAGGCAAGCATATTTTGGCTGTGACTCTCTGGATTCTCTTGTCACTCCAGATTTTGGGGCGGTGGCTTGTCCTGAAACTTCATTTCTCTGATGGATTTAAGATAAGTCATTGGTTTTTAGTATGCTTAGCTTCTTTCTTATAAGGTTAGAATGGTGACGTGTTCTTTTAATGTCAGTGATAGACCCTTTGTGTTCTTTTTAATCAAATATGAATGGCTTTCATTATCCTGGACTAGTTATTTCCAGGAGGTTTTTCTGTGTGTGGATGGTGGAAGCAAGCAATGAGGAGAGATGAGTTTCCAAGGATTTTCTGCTTGCTCCTTTGTTGCTACCATGATGGACTGTTTCTTGACTATCGAACTCTCTGTGTAGCTTCACCTTGGCTAGCTCTCAGAACCTAGCTGTAATCTAGTTTGTTTCTGTTTCCAGCCCTGTACTTCCTAGGGTCTTCCCATGAAGAGGTACAGCACCTGCCTGCCATCCAAGACACTCCTTCTCTCCTTCAAAAGGTGACACTTTCTGAGATTAGATTTTCTTCACCTTCTCTAGAAAATGTCTCTGTTAGGTTTCGTTTCTACTTGACTAGATACTACTCAGAGTGAGATTCTCTCCTTCTAAAAGTGAATATTTGTTGATCTCTGACACCTGATATCAAAAGGCCTCCTCTGCACTCCCTATTCTTCCCCTACACCGGGGCAACTCCTTGTATAGGCCTTCTGCTCTCTGTTTCTTTTGGCTATACTTAAGCATAATTTTGAGTTTGTGGATTTTTCTCTGTCTCCTGGTTTCACCAGAGATGTATTTCATGGCTTTATTTTTGTTCTCCTTGTTGCTCTATTTGGTTTTCTGGAGGATAAGTAGGAAGATTCAAAATGAAGCTTCTGCCACATTCTTAACCTCTGTTCTAAATTTAGAAAAAAAAAAAAAAAAGAAATTTAAAACAAAACAAAACACCAACAATCGGAAAGTTAGCACCAGGGTCACAGCGTGGCCAATGCAGAGTGAATGCCCATGGTGCCCTCTGTCTGTAGTGCTGTAATGTAACCGCCTTTGTAAACACAGAATGTACTGCTAGTATAACATTTCACTTATTGTAAAGTTTTATCTTTTCCCCCTCTCCTGATGCTGTATACCTCCAATGTAAATTTTGAGCAATAAGTAAGTAGTGATATAAATGCAAAGTTTTTTGGCTCTTGCTTGGAGAAGACAGACTTTGAGAATTAGACTTTAATAAAGTAATTCAGGAAAAGGCAATTTAACTTTTTTTTACTATGTCAGGTTTTTTTTCCCCTTTATATATAATGCATGACAGTAAACAAGTTATTTTTAAAGTACCCTCATATACCTCTATACACATACCTTCACAAAGGTGGATTGCTTTATTTATGTTTATAGGTACTCTCTGATAAACTTTTTAGAAGAGAAATGTTTCTTCAGCAGTTTATGCAGGTTTCCTCTGTGAGGAAGAACACCTCTTAAAAAAATCCATGTGGTCTAGAAATCATGCATATGATTTCCATATTCCATACATAGACAACAATAAAATATTTTAATGCACTTGCATATAAACATATAATTACTATATGTACATAATTTTTGTTCAAAAAAAATCTGGCCACTTGTTTAGGAAGCTAAAAGAAATATTAAAATTTGTTTGACGATTTTATTAAGTTTTTGTGAAATGTGTGTTGGAGGACAAATGAAACTTATTTTGTATCAGTCATATTTCTTTAGGTATGTAGTGATTGATCACATAATTTTTATTGCCACGTTAAACTAAGGTGTACCTGATCCAGTCATGGTATTTTCAATAACTTTATATGCATGTTAAAGCTGGACAGTGAATAAGGAAGACCATAGAAGAATTGATGCTTTTGAGTTATGGTGTTGGAGGAGAATATTAAAAGTGCCATGGGCTTCCAAAAGAACCAATAGATCTGGGTTGGAAGAAGTGCAGCCAGAGTGCTCCTTGGAGGCCAGGATGGCCAAACTTCATCTCTCATACTTCAGATATATTGTTAGAAGGGACCAGTCACTGGAGAGGGATATCATGTTTGGTAAGGTGGAGGGTCAGAGAAAAAGAAGACCACCAGTGAGATGTATTGGCAAAGTGGCAGCATCAGTGGGCTCAAGCATGGCAACACTTGTGAAGTTGGCCCAGGATCGGGCAGTGTTTTGTTCTGTTGTGCATAGGGTCACTATGAGTCAGTACCAACTTGATGGCACTTAACAACAACAACAACTCCTCTATATAACTAGCTCACTTTTATTTGTATTTCATCTTAATGTATAACCCTGGAGAGTAAAGTTGCCTAAAGATGTTTCTAAGTCTTCTCACATCTGGAGAACTTAATACGGATTCTCAAGTCCTAATAAGAACAGCTAGGGGTGACTTTGAAATTGGAAACAAAATGGCCAGGACTATAGACTTTAGAAAAAAGTCAGATTAGGCTAGTTTTCTTTTAGCTACTTATCAGGAATCCATGGGTACTATAAACAGTTCTTGCACTTGGTTGCTAATCAAAAGGTTAGAAGTTTGAATCCAAATAAAGATACACTGGAAGAAAGTCCCAGTGACCTAATTCTGAAAGATCAGCCATTGTAAACCATATGTAGCACATTCCTACCCTGATACCCATGGGGTCACCGTGGGTTAGAAATGACTCAATGGTAGCTGATTTAATCAAGGAGCTCACAGACTAGACATACATACTATGGAAAATGTATGTGTTTTCCAGGGCTATGCAAAAAACCTAAACACATAGGAAAATGGAGAGGATTCTGGGAATAGACACAATATTTAGGGAAAAAATAAAGACGAAAAGATGCCCTCCCTTCCCCCAAATTATAAAAAGATTTCCTTGGACTTATAAACATGGAATTTTGTGAGACCAAAGATGTATTCATTGCAAATACCCCTTTTAAACAACATAAAAGATGACTATACATATGAGCCTCATTAGATGGAATACACAGGAAATCAAAGTGAGTACATCTGTGGAAAGATGCAGTGGAAAAGCTCCCATATCATTGGCCAAAGCAAGACCAGAACAAACTGTGGAACAGGCCATCAATTACTCATATGCAAGTTCAGTCTGAAGCTAAAGAAAATTAAAACAAGTCCCCAAGAACCAAAATTAGAATTTGAAAATATCCCTCCTAAATTTTGAGATCATCTCAAGAATAGATTTGATTAATTAGACACTAATGACTGAAGACCAGGAGAATTGTAGGATGGCATCAAGAATATTATACAGGAAGAAAGCAAAAGGTCATTAAGAAGACAAGATAGAAGGAAAAGACCAAATGGATGTCAGAAGAGATGCTGGAACTTGCTAAAGCAAATGGAAGAAATGAAGTGGTAAAAGAGCTTAACAAAAAATTTCAAAAGGCAGGTCAAGAAGACAAAGTCAAATTTTGTAATGAAATGTGAAAAGACCTGTAGTTAGGAAATGGAAAGGGAAGAACATGCTCAACGTTTCTCGAGCTGAATGAACTGAAGAAAAATTCAAGCCTCGGCTTCCTATATTGAAATATTCTTTAGGAAAAATATTGAATAATACAAAAGCATCACAAGAAGATGGAAGGAATACACAAAGTAACTGTACCAAAAATAAATGATCAATTTTCAACTATTGCAGGAGGTAGCGTATCATAAAAAGCCAATAATACTGAAGGAAGAAGTCCAAGATGCACTGAAGGCATTAGCAAAGAACAAGGCTCTGGGAATTGATGGAATACAAAATAAAATTTTCCAATAAACTGAGGCAGCACTGGAGGTAATCACTCATCACTGCCAAGAAATTTGTAAGACAGCTACCTGGCTGACAGATTGGAAGATATCCATTTCTGTACATATTCCAATGACAGGTGACCCAACAGAATGTGGAAATCATTGGACAATATCATTAATATTGCACACAAGTAAAATTTTGCTAAAGATATTACAAAAACAGCTACAGCAGTGCATTGACGGGGAGTTGTCAGAGATTCAGGCTAGAATCAGATGGGAATATGAAACATGGGATATCATAGCTGAAATCAGATTGATCTTGGCTGAAAGCAGAGAATATCAGAAAGATGTATGATTTATTGACCATGCAAAGGCTTTTAACTGTGTGGAACATGAAAAGCTATGGACAACATTGTGGAAAACAAGTGTTCTGGAACACTTCATTATGCTCTTGAGGAATCTAGACATAGACCAAGAGATAGCTGTTCGAACAGAACAATGGAACACTAAATGGTTTCACATCAGGAAAGGTGTGAACCAGGATTGCATTCGTTCAACATATTTACTCAATTGGTATACTAAGCAAGTAATTTGAGAAGCTGGATTATACAGAGATAAGTGCTATACGGAGATAAAAAAATATACAGAGCTTCTCAAAAGATTGAAACAAGACCTTCACCTTAAACAAAAACCAACTCACCATGAATTAAAGACCTAAATGTGAATCCCAAAATTATGAAGTCCATCAATGAAAAACTAGGAACAAATGTGAAGGCAGTAATTCAGGGAATACACAGACTACCAAACATTTTGAAAACTACACAAAGAAAAGTAGACAAAATAAATGATTTGGGACATACTAAAAATTAAAAACTTATGTGCATCAAAAACTACACCAAAAGAGTAAAAAGAGAACCCACAAAATGGAAAAAAAAATTTAGCAACAATACATCAGACAAGGGTTTAATTTCTAAAATATATAGGACTACAACACCTTTACAAGGAAAAGACAAATAGCCCAATTTAAAAATGGGCACAGGACATGAATAGACACTTCACCAAGGAGGAGATCCAGGCAGCCAAGAAACAGATGAAGAAATGTTCATGATCACTAGTCATTAGAGAGTTGCAAATTAAAAAAAAAAAAAAATGAGATATCATCTCACACAAGCAATAACAGCACAGATTAAAAAAAAGTAGAGGACAATAAATGCTGGTGGGGTTGTGGAGAGTCTGGGGCACTCCTGCATTGCTGGTGGGATTGCAAAATGGTCCAACC
>NW_006408548.1:17522918-17527957 GCF_000296735.1 Chrysochloris asiatica | reverse complement strand
TAAAGATGTATAGCCTCGGAAACCCTGTACAGGGTTGCTATAAGTCAGAATCGACTCCACGGCACATAACCACCACCACCAATGGCTTTATATGATACAGATGTACTCTCTTGCAGCTTTAGTGACCTAAGTCTAGAATGGGTCCATGGGGCTGCATTCCTTTTGAGGATTGAGGAGAAAATCTGTTACCTTGCTTTTTTCAGGCACCAATAATGAGGCTGGCCCAATATCAGACAGTGTTTGTTCTGCTGTGCGTAAATTCGCTATGAGTCGGTACCAACTCCATGGCACCTAACAACAACAACAAGCTACTTATAAGTGGCTGGATAGTGTAATTATTAATTTACTTGGATGCAAACAAAAGATTGGAGGTTCAAGTCCGCCCAGAGACACCCTGGGAGAAAGCGCTGCAGATCTACTTCTGAATATCCTGAGTAGCACAGTTCTACTATGACACACAGAGGTCGCCATGAGTCAGACTTGACTCACTGACAACTGGCATTGGAAGACGTCACCTGCAGTCCTTAGGTCCTGATCGGTTTCCTCTTTCTTCACAGCAATCCGTGCATTATCTTCTCTTTCTGCTTCTATCTTTACATCATCTTCTCTCTTAGAAGAACCCTTGTGATTATATCAGGTCCATTTAGCTAATCCAGGAGAATTTCCCCATCTCAAAATCCTAATCACATCTGCAAAGTCTTTTGCCATAAAAGGTAACATATTCACAGTTTGGGGGGTTAAAATGTGGCTAACTTTGCCAACCTGTTTTAGTTTATATGCCTGAGTTGAGTGCTCAATATACAAATTAAGCTTAGTCATAATAAAATTATTTTATAAATGTATGTACTGAGATTCATACTCCACATTAAAGAGCAAACAATGCAAAGGAAGAAAATGATCAATGTTAAGACCTCTCTTAATGTTAGTAGTAAGAGAGTTTGCATTTAATAACAGGAAATCTTGAAATTTCCCCCCTCCCCACCCTGCACCAGTTTATTATTGCACAAAGCACTGAAAAGCATGTGTAAGTTTCATTTGAAAAATTTATTTCCTAAAAGCAAAATTACCTTCCATTTAATTTATTATGCTATTATGTCTTTGACCCTCATTGCCCAGAAACTCATCATTATTGAGGTAAGAACCAACAATACTTTTGGTCCCTAAAAGTTGGGGGTTTAGTAAATCCATGTTGTTACCATTGTGTTGATTCTTACTCAGAGCATCTGGTGGATTCAAACTGTGGTTAGAAGTCCAATTTGTAACTCACTATGCCACCAGAATCCCTAAGTCTATACGTCTTAGAAATTTATACTTTGTTAAAAGCATTGCTATTGTAAATAAATGATGAAGCCAGTAATTGTTTCCCCCAGCTCTATCTCCTTCCACAAAACCTGCTTGGATTTTGCTTAGAATCTCCATCTCCTAGCCCTACCCATTAGGGCAGTATTTATCAAATTATAATAAATGTGCAAATTAATCATTTAAAGTTCTGGATAAAATACAAATTCTGTTTCAGAAGATCTGGGTTGGGGCCTGAGATTTTCAGATTTCCAACCAGCTCCCTGTTAAGGCTGATGCTGCTAGTCCATACATTTTTATAGAAAATTGATAGATGATCACAGTTTAACTAGAGCTTGGGGAATGAAGGTGGGTTTATGGTAAAGTTGAAGCAGAAAAACCACAGTAATTACATTTTTATTCAGGAATAAATGTAAACAGAACCTTTGTTGTTGACAAATTATAGAATCATTTGTATGAATAGTTGGAAACTCTCAGTAGAGTAAATGTTGCTATCATAAAGAAGCTATTTATGATAAAAATACATCCCTTTCTACGAAAGAGATTTACGTTTTAAGTGACAAATGCATTAATTCCCTCATGTGTCCAATTGCTAATCATTATTTTGTAGTAATTGAAAAGTATATAGTTTTTTGGGGTTTTTTTCCCCTTTTTTAAAAGGGAATTCTTCCTTTTAGTTCATGCTAGGAATTGAATCTTCCATAGTGATTTGTAACTCTCCACCTCTATATGTACCCTGATACTTTAAGTCTAGAACTGACACTTGCTGTCACATTCTGTTGATTAAAGCGAGTCACAGGGTTAGGGACCTAAACACTGGACAGCTTGGTTCATGTGAGGGCCGTTTTTGTAGACTAGATATCAATTTATTCTGGAGTCGCTGATGACACCGTAGCCAGATTTCATGAAAATGAGTGTTATTGACAGCAAGTTTGA
The DNA here is from genome assembly GCF_000296735.1 of Chrysochloris asiatica. Taxonomy (NCBI): domain Eukaryota; kingdom Metazoa; phylum Chordata; class Mammalia; order Afrosoricida; family Chrysochloridae; genus Chrysochloris; species Chrysochloris asiatica. The sequence continues at coordinate 17,525,722 of NW_006408548.1, read as the reverse complement.
GCAAATACTCTTGAAATATGGCTAGACCTCAGTGAGGAATGGTTATGTGGTAATTTAGGAATGTCAGATCCTAGTCCTGGGTTCTCAGTATCTATAGGCATTTCTGTTTGTGGTGAGGAGGATACCTATGCAAACTGATGGCTGATTATGAAGTAAGGACTTTTCCAAGGCCTCTGGGTCTGGTGAACACCTTCAACTCTTAGCTCAACCTCTGGAATTCAGTAGGAAAGAATTTTATGATGGCCAAGGTTAAGTATCCTTACTATAATAGAAGTTTATTTAAAGATAATAAATTTAAGATATATTTAATTTTGTAGCTTTAAACTGATTATATATGGTTTTTTTTTTTAAGTTTTTATTGTGAATTGAGTGATAGTTTACATGGGGGGACATCAGTTTGTTTCATTGCAATGATAACAATCCATTGCATGCCTCATCATTCAGCAGTATTTGCTTTTATTCCCTCTGAGGTTATTGTTTTTTGGATGTGCACCAACATTCAGAAAAATATAATCATTAAAACATCCAAAAGACACACCCTGCCCTCGGGTCATCAGCACACATTCCATCTCCCTCCATGAGTCTAGAAACTTTAGCTGCTCAGACTCTCCATGTCATCATCTCTGCCTCCATGTCTGGTGTTGCCGCTTCTCTGGGTAGACCCACACTCCTCTCCCGCTCTTCTCCCTTGATGGTCCCAGGGTCCTCTGCTCTGGAACTGTTAAGATCAACCACTCACTCCTTTTTGCTAGAAACTTCTACCTTTACAGTTGTGACGATAGCAATTAGTCATGATAACAATTACTCACTATTGAATCATGAGAGTCTTGTCCCTATCTCCTTTCACCAGACCTGTGTAGACAGGATGAAAACCACTCAGTGGAGATTCTGTCTTCCCCCACACACTCTGAATCTAAACTCCCTCTTGAAAACTTCTATAGCTATATATGTTTTTGTTTTCAACAAGCAAATTTCATAAACTAAATCTCCGATTGGTGCTCTTAGCTAAGCATACCCATCTTCCATGGCCAGCAAGTTTTCCTGCATCTTTGTTGCTACTTCCTTGGCTTTTTTCTAGTAGGTTTAATTTTGAAAGGTTTATAAAGGGAAAAAAATATATAGTAAAATTAATAACTTACCAAAAATTTCTTTTCTTTTTTTCTTTTTTTTTTTTTTATTAAAGAGATCCAGTCCAAGCTTTATTAGCCAAAAGCCAGCAGTCTGGAGAATGGAGAGGATAATTTCTCAAGGCCGTCCTGTGCATCATGAAGAACAAACACGTTATATAGGGTAAGTTACATTTGGATGTGCATTTCATCTATTTTAACATCAAGATAGCATTCTTTGGGAAAAGAAACAATAAGGCAATAAACTTCCTCACATGTTCTACCTACTGTTAGGGAAAAAGAAACAATAAATCAACAAACTTCCTCAAACATTCTACCATTAGGGTCTCAGCTGCTTAACTTCTGAGATAACTATCTGTGTGGGTTTAAACACATCCTATTTTCCTTGTCCTGTTCTCCTTCTAGGACCAGAAGGTCATTTTAGCTAATTTTTAAACTTCCTCTTTTGCAGGCTTCTCATTTGAGATCTAATGGTTAAACTGACTCCGTTCTGTTTAGGTCAGTAGATCCATGCTATCATTTCTCACTGCAATTTTTCATTTCATTTCTATGAAATTTGTTTCAAATGAAAATAGTTACTTTGATCCTGGGCATTGTTTCTTGGATCAAAAGAACTAAGCTTAGGTCATGAAAAACAGCATGTTTTACAAAGGGCAATACAACAATATTAGCATTGAATACAGCAATATATGAAAATTCCTATGACAATACAAACTGAACCTTCACTATTAACATGGGTAGACACTTTAGATTAGGTAACTAAAACAACTAACTTTCATTATTGGCTGTAAAGAAACCCTTGCCCTTAGGGCAATGATAGTAGTGGCATTAAGGGTCCTTACCAGTGGACTTGGCAAGTCTGCTGATTTTCACATTTAGGGTCAAGACAATAGCAAGCATTACAAAAAGGGGTAGGGTTACATGTTCAGATGGACTGAACAGATGTAGATCGATACAGAAGTCAAGTGAGGGAGCATTAATGATGAGGTCTATCAGTCAGGTCCTGTCTCTGGGATAGGAAGGTGATGAGTCTTCCAAATGTACAGGGCCTCGGCTCCCTACAACCCTGCCCCAGTAGAGTTAGTGGGAATGTAGGAGAAGACCTTCGTTCCACAGAGGAAAAGCTACCCTGCTGGAGATATGTTACCAAAGTCCTAGCACCAATAAGGCAAGAGGTAAAGGATTGTTCAACATACAATCCCTCTTCAAACAGAAAGCAGACATATTCATTACATGCTTGCCCAGGTATATCTAAGCATTTTCACCATGACAATAGGGGATTAGATCTGAGTGTCCAACCTATAGTAGGAGAAAGAAGTTTAATGCAGCTTGAACTGCAGATTGAGGTCAGAGGAAGAATTCACAGTCCATTATTGTCCAGGATTTTTCTTGACTCATGTATGGTGAGTCCAGGACTTGAGGCACATGAGTTAGCAGTGTGGTTGGTCAGCAGAATCTTCCAGGATCCAGTCCACATCGCCCCTAACTGGGTATCAGGTCTGTCTTTCCATGTTTTAGCAGGACACAATCTCGAGACTGGAAGGGGTGCAGGTTACCTGTAGGGAAGGAAGCAGACCTAGGAAAAGCAATTTAAGAATAATAGAAATTGTGTGGTGGAGGTGCTGGGCATACTACTGCACCTTCAGATCTTGGTAGAGGGCAGGTGGAGGGTTGAGG
>NW_006408548.1:17521680-17522818 GCF_000296735.1 Chrysochloris asiatica | reverse complement strand
ACAATGGAATATTATGCTACCTTGAAGAACAATAAGGAAGCTGTAAGCGATCACATAACATAGATGAACCTTGAAGACATTATGTTGAGTGAAATTAGTCGGTCACAAAAAGATAAGTACTGCATAGGACCACTACTGGAAAAGAGTAGTAAAAAGAACTCATACTAAAGTGTGTGTGTGTGTGTGGTTTCTTAGCTGGTTACTGGAATGATGGGTGGGTAGGATGAGGAGAGGGAGGGGAAGGTGGAGCACAGGGTAGGGAATAAGACACAGGATAGTTTGGGTGCTAGGGAGGGTAGCAATACACAAGAAGGGGGAGAGGGAATGGAAGAACAAGGTGCATGGGAAAACAATCAGGCAGGTTTTCATGGGCTAAGTGGGACAAAGGTAAATAATGATATATGCACAACCTTGGAACAACAGGGCTCTGGGATACAGGGATTGAGCCATAGTTGAAATGGGTAAAAGTGGGGAAATAATGTTAAGATGCTTGGCTGTCTTTTGAATCTTGGTTTCCCTTGCATGCCATCATAAAATAGACACGTGAGGGGGAGAGAAAGGAATAGCCAGAAATATCACCATAGAAAGCTTGTAAGTCCATCTTCTGCCTATAACTGATTGGAATACCTAAAATGGGTCTACAGTGTGCCCAGTGAAGGAGGCTTCCTGTAGAGCCTCTACATTACATAAGACCATAGGTGGAATCCTGAACCCCATCCACAATCTTCTGAGGTGGGAAATTTCCACTTGAAACAACAAGCTGACCAGCTCGTAGCAGCTAGAAGAACAGAAGATATTTCTTAAAAGAAAGACCAACAGGAAAAATACAAAACAATAACAGCAGTCCGACTGATTACTGCAGCAACCAAGTTGCTCGCCCATGAGACATCAAGGCAAGTGGTCAGGTCCCCTTTAGACTCAGTGGGAATACACGAGCAGACATGTGCTCTGATTGGTGACCACGTTGGTCACTGATACGGGAAATTGAGGGAAAAACATCAATGAAACCACGAGCTAAGCCCTACAGCATTCAATAGACTCCTGTCAACCTTGGTGGAGACCTGGTTGGCCACCAATGTTGCAAGACCTGGGGACTCTTGGGCCCACAGTCAGTGACATTGCCTGATATAGCTAGAGT
>NW_006408548.1:17518593-17520291 GCF_000296735.1 Chrysochloris asiatica | reverse complement strand
TTCTAACACAGATCTGTTGGTTCTGTGGGCAGCCCATGGCACTTTCGATAGTCTCCTCCAGTTCTTCTACGATCTTCCTTATTCACTGATTCACCTTATGCACAGTTTAGTTGCCCTATAATTCCAGAGTAATATTTGGATTGTCCAGTAAATAACCTGTATTGCCTCATTCATCCTGTCATGAGCCATAGGCTTCCCTTCTGTTGCAGCTGGGAGATGACCTGATGGGGTCGGTGATAGGCTGGCCCAGAATGAATTTCTCGGCCTCTTTCCTGAGAGGATATTCATTTCTATGGGATGGTCAGCTACTAGGCTTCAATCAGACCTTGACAAGGGATACTTCTTGGCTCTCCCCAGAATTCCACTAGCCCACACGAGAGGTTTACCTGATTGTAGATCTCCTCAGGCCAATGTGAATTGTTTCTGTAATTACCAGGCCTGTTCATGAAGAACCTCCATCTTCAGACTTTTGGTTTCAGGAAGAAAGGTTATTTGAATATGCAACTTTGGGAGCAGATCCTGGCCCAGTAATGGGACCAGGCAGTCAGGCATATGTAGGAAATGATGTGTTGTTTTCCTTTCCTTAATGAAGCAGGCTAGGTGTTTCAGGAAGAACTAGTTCTCATGCCTCACTGAGACCTCAGTCACCATCACTGAATGGAACTATGGAAATTCAGAGGCATATTGATCACTGGATAAGTGACCACAGTGCCCACCAAAAATCCACAGTCTGTCCCCTATTGTGAGAGAGTGGGGGTAGAATAAGGATGACAGAGATTGATGCCAAATCATGCTGGACCCACGCCCCCACCTTGCCTCCCCCACCCTCCACTGTCAGTCTTCTACAAACATTGGAACTTGTTCAACCATCTGTTGAATTGGAGGATAGCTTTCTCTGCCAGATCCTCCCCTGAGATTTGGACATTCATTTTTCCAGGGTCCAGATTTTATTGTTTTTTTGTTTTTGTTTTTGCAATAAGCCCATTGATCCTTGCTTAAGGCCCTCTTTCTTTTTAGGGGTCCTCCCTGGAGCGCCACAAGCTTACCTCTAGTGGTCTTTTTTTCTTTTCTTAAAGGTTTTTATTGTGGATTGAGTGAAAGTTTATAGGGCAGATCATCAGTTTTATACACTTTGTTTCATTACAATGATTATAATCCCCTCCATGTACCATCAGATAACAGTATTTCTCTCTATTCACTTTAGCTCTTTTTTTGTTTTTTTTTAAACACTCAGGCATATATAATAATTTACACCACCAAAGAGCATAGTCTGCCTCCTGCCCGCCAGATGTTAGTCACTTCTCTTCCCATGAATCTAGAGTCCTCAGCTGCTCCCTCTCTCCATGTCCCCGTCTCTGCTTCCAACTGTGGTGTCGCTGCTTCTCGGGATGAGGCCTCACATTCTGCTTGTGCTCTTCTCCCTTGATGGTCCTAGGGTCCTCTGCTCCTGGACTGTAAGATTAACCACTCCCCTGTTTTTGTTACAAAACTTCTACCTTTACAATTCTGACAATCACAATTCATCAGGATAACAATTAGTCACTATTGAATCATACGAATCTTATCCCCATCTCTTTTCACCAGACCCATCTAGACAAGATGAACACTATTCAGTAGGGACTTTTTCTTCCCCCACACACTCTTAAACTAAACTGCCTCTTGAAAACTTGTAAGCCAGTCACTTCATGCCTTTATCAC
>NW_006408548.1:17482838-17495887 GCF_000296735.1 Chrysochloris asiatica | reverse complement strand
CAATGAAACAATATATAATAGGATGAATGTAAAACTAATGTTTGCCCATGCAAACTATCACATAATGCACAATAAAATCTATATTTAAAAAAAGGGGATAGCTGATCTTGATCCCAGGTGTACTGGAATCTACCCTGCCAGATGCCCAATGCCACATGCATATGAAAAGATTGAGTTTGATTGTTTTTAAAAGGTACATATGTTTGACCGCCTATAGAAACTGGTTTCTCTTTCCTATTATTGTAAATTAGACATACGTGTGTGATAGGAATATTGCCTTTACCCTATACTTGATTAGATTTGCTAAAAGGAGACTTAGAATTTTCCCTGAAAAACAGTAGACTTCTTGACTTACAAGCTTTCAACAGGAAATATAGATCCAGAGGGTGTGGAGGAAGGTAGACTCTCCACTGAGTAGTATTAAATCTGTCTAGGTGGGGCTGATGAAAAGAAATACAGATAGGTCTCTTGTGATACAGTAGTGAATAATTGTTATCAGGCTTTCTTGTGAGAGTTGGAATTGTAAAGGTAGATGTTTTGTAGTAAGGAGGGAGTTATTAACTTTGCAGTCTAGGAGCGGAGGTCCCGGGACCATAAAGGGAGAAGAGTGGAGTGTGGGACCCTACCCAAAGCAGCAGTGACACCAGAGATAGAGGCAGAGACAATGACATGGAGAGATGGATCAGATGGGGACTTTAGACCCAGAGAGGGAGAGGGGCTGTGTACTGATGACCAGGGGGCAGGCTTACACTGTGGTAGGTTGATGATGCACGGAGGGGATTGTAACCATGGCAATGAAACTATATATGATAGGATGAATGTAAAACTAATGCACTCCCATGTAAATTATCACATAATTCACAATAAAACACTAAAAGAAAAGAAAGAAAGAAAAAAAAAAGCCTTTGTAGATTAGGTAGAATCCTGAGCCCCACCCAGAGCCTTCAGATTTGGGACATTGGCACTTGGAGAAAAATGTCGACCAACCGAAAACTGCTGGAAGAACAGGAAATTCATGCATAAAAAACAAAACAGACAGTTTGGTGTTTTGATTTTCAGAGGTATCAAGGCAAGGAAAGTTGGCCCATCAGAGAAAAACACCTTTCTATTACTGAAAGTTAATGTCAATCTTTGAGATATTTATTTAGTAAGCTTGATGGTGACCTCTGGGTTTATGTGTGAGTGGAATTTTGGGCATTTATAGCAATGAAGACACAGACTGAGTCTGGACAGGTTCTATTGGCACCTGTTCCCAGTAAAATGGACACTTAGGAGGGACTCTTCCTCTCTTTCATCTGCTGGGGTCTGGGACTTTACAATTATAAGCCATTTCCTTGATAATAAACTTCTTTCTCTCTCTCTACATATGTATGTTTCACTGGTTTTGCTTCTGTAGAGAACCGGGTCTAAGACAGCCTCCAAAAATAAAATCATCTGGTTTCTCAATTAGAACTGTTAAAGAATGACTGACATTATTGTGCTGGACATCTCTATGACTAATAAATGGGGATCTCATTTTATTTTTCCCTGGGAAACTAAATAGTACTGGCCTGTTCTCATCAATAAGCAGTATAATGAGACTTGTAATGTAGAAAGTATATAAAACATAATTTGGATAATGGGTTTTATATAACTAAAGAGGGTTAAATAGTATACTTAAAGTTCTCAATGTGCTACTTGAATTCTGTGTTGCATTTCAGAGTTTTAAAAATGATAGTACAAAAATAGAAAAGAAAATAGAAGATGATTTCACAGTTTCTAAGGGTTAAGGCAGGCATATTCAAATCAGAGAGGGGTAGAAAATTGCATTTAAATATAGAATAGAATATACCATGTAAGAATTTTTGCTTTGACTTCAACCTTTATGGTTAAGTCATTATACTTTTGAGAAGATATGCATGATATAACTTGATATGTAAAAGATATAGCTAACTTGAGAGGTTTGTGCAAAACAAAATTTATTAAATAAGGAATATGGTTTAGTACTTTAAAATGATAATTAGCTTGGAATGTGAATAAAATATGTGGTTTCCTTTTACAAAGACTGAACTTAATATAGTTTGCAAATTACTCCTATAATGAGTTCATTTACAATGAATATAAGTTGCTAGTCTATTTTCATAATGAATGAATGAGGCTTTAATGAATCACATTTGCTTTAACAACCAACAGAAATATGGGATAACAATATTGAAATGAAATATGCCTTATGATATAATTATATGGAAATATTCTTCATGAGAAAGTTTAGGCTTGGAAATGCAGATTTCAAGAAACATATTATTTTTTTGTTCTTTAAAATGCATCCTCCATCAAATTGTTTTGGAAGTTGGTTAACCATCATGAAAAAGTTAATTAATAGCCAATGAAAAAGCAAATACATTTGGCAGTGCTGAAGATGAAGAAAAAATTTAGCTATTCTTAGTAACAGAACAGGGTCAATTATATTTTTATATGCAATAGGAGTCCTGGTGTGGTGCTGTAGGATACATACTGGACTGCTAAGTGAAAAGTTAGTAGTTCAAACCTTCCAGATGATCCTTGGAAACCATATAAAGGGTCACTATTAAGTCAGAACTAACTTAAGGGCATTTAACTATATCAAGGAGTAATTTGGGATCATATTGCTCTTATGTTTTGCAAAGCATGCTTATCCATACATTCAACAAGTATTTATTAAGCATTTACCATGTGCTAACCCCCATGCTCTGGTAGCGTAATGGCTACGAATCGGGCTGCGAAGCTTAAGGTGAGCAGTTCAAAACTACCAGCTGTTGCACAGGAGAAAAATGAAGCTTTCTGCTCCCATAAAGATTTGCATCCTCAGAAACCCTATACAGGGTCGCTATGGGTTGGAACTGACTCCACGGCACACAACAACAACAACCCCCTATTCTAGGTGCTGTGTGGGGTGATTCTCAGATCATACCCATGAATTGGGAAGGTTAGGGTATAGAATGATGCCCTTTGTTGTTGTTGTTGTTGTTGCTAAGTGCCGTTGAGTTGGTTCTGAACCATAGTGACCCTGAATAGGGTTTCCAAGGAGCAGCTGGTGAGCTCAAACTGCCGGCCTTGTGATTCAAACTGACTTTACAGTCCAGCACGTTAACCCACAGCACCACACCAAACATATCTTGAGCATGATGCCCAATAGTGAATGTTAAAATTGTGCATGCTTTATTCAACTGTGTAAAGAGGTGTCAGAATGTTTTTTCATAAGAGGAAAAACTGAGAGATTGGGGATAATTTCTGATTTCATTCTCCTATCCACTCTAACTTTAACTTAACCTTCTTCTCCAGATGCATGTTGTTGTTAAGTGCTGCTGAATCAGTTCCAACTTATAGCTATCCTGCATAGTGTTTTCCAGGAGCAGCTGGTAGGTTTGAACCACCAAACTTACTGTTGGCAGTCCAGTGCTTATCCTAGAGTGCCACACCAGGGCATTTGAAATATGGAGGGAGGAATAATAGCTTTCCTATCTGGAAATGTAGTGTAATGGTACAGTTTTCATTTACAGTTCTACAAAGGTAAATTCTAGGTAGTAGAGACAATGCGGGTAATGGAGCATAGTGTGATCCTTGGATTCTTAAGTTGTAGTTAGTTACATGAGTCTACATTCTATGAGGGAAGCATGTGCTCTAAAGAGGGGATTGCTGCACACAAACCTCAGCCCAGTTTCCAGGATGGAGTCCACAGCCTCACTGTAACTCAGTGATTCTCAACTAGGGGTGATTTTCCCCCCTAGGGGTCCTAATGTGGTGCTACAGGATAAGCACCAGACTGTTAACCTGAAGATCAAGGGTTCAAACCTACCAGTTGCTCCTCAGAAACCAATCCAGTGTCACTATGATCTGGAACCAACATAACAACAACAGGCATACTTGGACATATCTAGAGACATAGCTGATTGTCAAGACTAGAGGAAGGGCGTCTAGTGGATAGAGGACACAGATGCCACTAAACATACTACACTGCACAGGACAGCCTCGCACAATAAGTCAAACTGTCAATAGTGCTGAAGATGAGAAGCTGTTGAAATTGAGGATTTAGCATACTGCTTTGTGCATATTCAAATCCCAACCACTGCCATCGAGTCAATTTCGACTCATAATGACCCTATATAGGGTTTCAGAATGATTGGTGGGTTTGAACTGTCAACCTTGCAGTTAGAAGCCCAATGTCTAAACCCAATGCTACCAGAGCTCCTTGCCTTGTACAAAGTTGATATATAATAGTAATAATAAGTGCTTTCTGATTTCAAGAATGAATGAGTAAATGACTAAATCACATTCAAGTAAAACTATGTAACTTTGGAAACTGATGACTTTATAGGATACTCTTTGTCCAGTTGGATTGGGCTGACTAACTCTAAATTAGCAGATGGCAACCATCGACAAGAAGAGTTTTTCTGCAGTGTATTATTATACAATTCTGTTATTTGTTGAAATTGATGATTTATTTAATCTAGCCTATTTGTCAAACTTTTATTCATTCAAGAAACATATCTTGAGCATTTACAATGTCAGATACAATTTTCAATGTATTTGAAAACCCAGTAAGAACAAACACTGAAAAACAAAATGATGCTTTTTCATAGCACTTATAACCTCCTTAAGTGGGAGGTTAATAGCACAATCTGTTACTCCCATTGTCTCTACTGCCTAGAAATTTGCCTTTGTAGAACTGTAAATGAAAAGTGTACCATTACACTACATTTCCAGACAGGAAAGCTATAATTCCTCCCTCCATATTTCAAATGCCCTGGTGTGGTACTGTAGGATAAGCACTGGACTGCCAACAGTAAGTTTGGTGGTTCAAACCTATGAAATACTCCTTGGAAACCCTATGCAGGGTAGCTATAAGTTGGAACTGATTCAGCAGCACTTAACAACAACAACATGCATCTGGAGAAGTGGGTAAAGTTAAAGTTAGAGCAGAGATAAGGATTATATTCTCCTACATTCATCCATATATGTGTGCCTGGTATATTTCTACAGGCATGCATATATGAATGAATGTAGGAAAATACAATGAATTTGATAAGAAGGTTTAATTCTGGAGAACAGTCTAGGATTAAAGGCATTGGTCAAGGGAGATTTCACCTAATGTTTAAATATTTTTGTAAGAGTGTACTAATGCACATTTGTATAATTAAACATTAATAAGAATTAAATATTAATCCCTGAAAAGCAGTCAAATATGCTTTTAAAATGCTTTTACATTATTTGTGTGCTTTTCATTTTTTTTCAGCATTTTATCATGGAAATTTTCAAACTTACAGAGAAATTAAAGGCATTAGACAATGTAAACTCAGGCATTCACAATATGGGTTTTGCAATGAACATTTTAGTATATTTGCTGTACCACATATCCATCCATCAAGGGGCACTGACAGTGCAGTTGGTTAAACATTGGGCTTCTAACTGCAAGTCATTGGTTCAAACCCACCAACCACTCCAAAGGAGAAAGATGAAGCTGTCTGCACACATAAAAATGTACAGCTTTAGAAACAAAGAAGCAGTTTTACTCCAGCCTATGGAATTGCTTTGAATTAGAGTCAACTCAAAGGGAGTGGATTTGGTTTATCCATTCACCAATATAGCTTATCTCTTTATGTATTTCAAATTAAATTGCAGGTATCAGTGCATTTCTTTCTAAATATTTCAGATCTATCATCAACTAAACTCAAGTGTTTGTTAATTTTTCAAGCATCTTTTTCAACAGCACTATTTACTCATAAAAATTTTCAACAAATCGATGCAGTGCTGGAAGCACTCACTAGTCTATGCCAAGAAATTTGGAAGATCTGGCCAACCAACTGGAAAACATTCATATTTGCACCCATTCAAAAGAAAGGTGACCCTACAGAATGTGGAAAATATCCAACAATATCATTAATAGCACACTCAAATAAAACTTTGTTGGAGATATTCAGAAATAGTTTCAGTGACTAGTACATCCATGGGGAACTGCCAGAAATTCAAGCCAGATTCAGAAAAGGACATGGAATGAGGGATATCATTGCTGACATCATATAGACCTTGGCAGAAAACAGAGACTAGTAGAAAGATTTTTACTTGTGTTTTATTGATTGTGCAAAGACATTTGACTTTGTGAATCATAGCTAACTATGGATAACATTGCAAAGAATGTGAATTCCAGAATCCTTAATTGTGGTTGTGGAGCTTGTACATACACAAAGAGGCAGTCATTCAAGTAGAACACAGGGGATACTGAATGGTTTAAAATTAGGAAAGGTGTCTTTCAGGGCTATATCTTTTCACCATAATTATTCAATCTGTATTCTGAGCAAATTATCCAAGGATTGAGGCATAAGGATTGAGGCAGGTTTATTAACAACTTGCAATATGCAGATGACACAATATTGCTTTCTGAAAGCAAAGAGGTTTTTGAGGACTTATTGATGAAGCTCAGAGAATACAGCCTTCAGTATGGATTACAACTCAATGTAAAGAAAACATTCCTCACATGGACCAATAAATATCATCATGATAAATGGAGAAAGATTAAAGTAGCTTAGGATTTAATTTTATTTGGACACAAAATCAATACTCATGGAAACAATAGTCAAGAAATCAAATGACACATTATTGTTAAGTGCCATTGAGTCAGTTTCAACCCATAGTGACCCTGTATAGGGTTTCTAAGGAGTGGCTGGTGAGTTTGAACCACTGATGTTGCCATTCAAACAACTTTGCAGTCCAGCACATTAACCCACAGCACCACACCAGGACACTGGACAAATTAGTCCCAAAGGACTTCTTTAATGAGATAACTACCACTCAGTCTGTTGTCCTGCAGTGGCTTGTGTGCTGCTGTGATGATGAAAACTATGCCACTAGTATTTTAAATATCAGCAAGGACACCCATGGTGGACAGGTTCAAGTGGCACTTCCAGACTCAAGCAGACTAGGAAGAAGGAGGAACAGACCACTTTTGCATGATTAGCCAATGAACATCTTATGAATAGGAACAGAACATTGTCTGATATAGTGCAGGAAGATGAGCTCTTCAGAATGGAAAGATAAGCTCCTCAGGTTGTAAGGCACTCAAAATATGACTGGAAAAAAGTAGCCTTCTCAAAGTAGGGCTGAACATAATGCCATAAATGGAACAAAGCTTCCAGTAACTTTATTTGCTCATGGGGCAGAACTCAGAATGAGGAGAAATGACTACAAACATCCATTAACAACTGACACATGGATACACAAAGTATGAATCTAGGAAAATGAAATAGAATGCTTAAAGATGAATATCCTAGGACTGGTATTGGTCATTCAGGCAATGGACTAATATTGGTCATTTAGGCAGTGGACTGTTATTGGTCATTTAGACAATCTAAGGGTTTACTCTGTCAGGTATAGAAAACTGAAGAGGAATGGTATCATATTCATCATCCAAAAGAACATTTCCAGATCGGTCTTGAAAATACAATGATGTCTGTCATCAGATAATATCCATATACCTGCGAGGAAGTCCAGTTTATACCACTATTATTCAAATCTATGAAGCAACCACTGAAGCCATTGATGATGAAATTGAATGATACCAAAATATTCAGTCTAAAATTGATCAAACATGCACTCAAAATGTGCTGATAATTGCTGGTGATTGGAATGCTAAGATTGGAAACAAAGAAAAATTAAGGCCTTAGTAATAGAAATTATGCTGGAGATTGCATAATAGATTTTTGTAAGACCAATGACTTAATCCATGAAACACCTTTTTTCAGCAACATAGTGACTATACATGTGACCCTCAATAGATGGAAAACACAGGAATGAAATTGACTGGGGAGAGATTGCTTGGAAAAGACAATGCAGAAACTTAATATCTCCAAAACAAAAGCAGGTGCCATCTTGGAACATACCATCAATTGCTAAGATGCAAATTCAGGCAGAAGTTGAAGAAAATTAAAATAAGTCCATAAGAGCCGAAATATGACCTTGAAAATATATCAAGTGAATTGAGAGACCATATCCACAACATATTGGATGCATTAGACATTAATAACTCAAAAACAAAATAGCTGTGGTATGACATCACGAATATCATATCTGAAGAAAGCAAAAGATCATTAAAAATGAAAAAAAAAAGATAAAAATGGATGTCAGAAGAGACTCTGAAACTTGCTCTTGAGAGTAAAGAAACTAAAGTGACTGGAAGAAATGAAGTAAGAGAGCTGAACAGAAAAATGTCAACGGGCAGCTCAAGAAACGAAGTAAAGTACTGTAATGAAATGCGCAAAAACTTGGGATTAGAAAACCAAAAAGGAAAAACATGCTTGATATTTCTCGAGGTGAAAGAACAGATGAAAAAATTCAAGTCTTGGGTTGTAATATTGAAGGGTTCTATAGATAAAATATTGAATAGTGCAGGAAGTATCAAAAGAAGATGGAAGGAATACATAATTACTGCCACCACAAAGAAATGGTTGATGCTCAACCATTTAAGAGGTGGTAATTTCAGAACTGATGGTACTGAAAAAGAAGTCCAAGCTGCATTGAAGGTATTGATGAAAAACATAGATCCAGGAATTGATAGAATATAAATTGGAATGTTTCAGCAAACTGATGCAGCACTGCAGATGCTTACCTGTCTATGCCAAGAAACTGGGAAGATGGCTACCTAGCCAATCTATTGTAAGAGGTCCATATCCGGGCCCGTTCCAAAGAAAGATGACCAAACTGAATGCAGAAATCATCATTACTATCAATGCAAGTAAAATCACATGAAGTTAATATCACATGCAAGTAAAATTTTGCTGGATATAATTCAAAATATAGTGTTGGAGCCCTGTAGTGACAGGGAGCTGCCAGAAATTCAAGCTCGATTCAGAAGAGGATATGGAACTAGGTATATCATTGCTGAGGTCAGACGGATCTTAGGTGAAAGCAGAGAATACCAGAAAATTTACTTGTGCTTTATTGACTTTTCAAAGTCATTCAACTGTGTGGAGCATAACAAACTGTGACTAACAGTGTGAAGAACGCGTAGCATTTAATTGTGCTCATGATGAACCTGTAAATAGATCAAGAGGCAGTTCTTCAAAGAGAACAAGGGGATGCTGAAAGGTTTAAAAACAAGAAATGTCTGAGCCAGAGTTGTATGCTTTCAACATACTTATTCAGTCTGTATGCTGAGCAAGTAATCCAAGAAACTGGGTTATATTAAGAAGAACATGGCATCAGGTTAACAACTTTAGATATACAGATGATAAGAAGCAAAGAGAACTTGAATTACTTCCTGATGAAGATAAAAGACTACACCCTTCACTGTGGATTAGACTTCAATGTAAAGAAAATAAAAATCTCACAACGATACCAACAAATACCATCATGATAAATGGTGAAAAGTTTGAAATTGTCAAGGATTTCACTTTGCCTGTATCCACAAGCAACCCTGAAGGAAGTTAGAGTTAAAAGGAGGAGTGGTGAGATTTTTCATCTTTGGCGCTTTGGACTTGTTATCAGGTTGGACCAGTCCCTGAAGAAGAACATCATGCTTGGTAAGATGGAAGGTCAGCGAAAAAGAGGAAGACCCCTAAAGGAATGAAGTGACATAGTGGCAGCCATAGTAGGCTCAGCATAAGAATTGTGAGGATGGTGCAGCAGAGGGCAGTGTTTTGTTTTGCTCTGTATAGGGTCACTATGAATGTAAGCCAACTAGATGATACCTGACAGCTATAATATGGAGTTATTACACACAAAATTTCTGCAATACTATGGATCTACTACTAATCTTACCTGATTCTGTTAAAAGAGTATTTATAAAGTTTGTCTTAAAGGAACTTTCCATCTTCATCACATTACATTTAATCCTCATTGACCCTAGGGTCAAATAGAAACCATTGTTCAGTCTTTCTAATAATTTGTCTTTCTAATAATTTCCAGTCTATATTGAAAACCATCACAGATTCTGTAGTATCATCAGATAGCCAATTAGACCATCAGCTGAGAGAGAGGTGGTTTCACATTACTAAGGTGTTGTATGGAAAGTTCACTTTAGAGTTCAACCATACACTTAGATTTGGTAGCTTTTTCAGTATGTACACAAGGTCCTGCTGAAAAAAGATTTTTTTTTTTTTTAATTTAAAATTGTGTCTCCAGAACATAAGTCAGTGACTAATATGTGTTACTAGATGACATCAAATAGGAATCTACACGAGTTGAGTGGAAACCTTAGGTCTAAGAGAAGGAAATATTGCTTAGTTCTGTGACATCTTCAGAATTGTACATACTAGGACAAAAACAAAAACCAGACCAGTTGTTTTCATGTCTATTTTGACTCATGACAACTCCATGTGTGTCAGAACAGAAGATTATACTAAACAGGACTTTCAATGGATTTTTTTTTTAGAAGTAGATTGTAAGGTCTGTCTTCTGAGGTGCCTGTACATAGATTCCAACTTCCAATCTTTTGGTTAGCAGTTAAGCATATTTATCATTTGCACCATTGGTGACTCCATGACAATACTTGCTGTTGTTGTTAAGTTCCTTTGAGCTGGTTCCGACTCACAGCGACTCTGTATAGGATTTCTAAGGAGTGGCTGGTGAATTTGAGCCACTGACTGAGCAGTTCAAACCAACCTTGTGGTTGAGTGTTTATCCTACAGCGTCATACTAGGTCTTCTGGTAATATATAGTAGTTCTGGAATAAATATTGATTGAATTAATGGATGGATGAAACTGCCACAAATAGGTGGTATGCACTAGATTATATGTAAAGTCAATTTACAAACCTGAATGTCTATAGAAAGAACAAGACAATAATAACTTGATGTCTTTAGTATCTAGAGAACATTGTATCCATGCCCACCTTCTACCAAGACATGTATATACAGAATATTACAAGTACATTTTAGGAATAACTAATTTGATCAAATTATAAACAAAAATTACAAAGGCTCTCAATAATTACTTGGAAAAATATTGGTTCACTCTTCACAAACACCAGAATACGTTTTTAATTTCCTCATTGTTAACATTTGATATAATATATAAACTTGTCAGGTACAAAATTAGTATGGTGTTAATGTAGATTGGATAGCATTATAGTGAAGTGCCCTTGATATTTAACAATAATCACATTTTATAAGGTTATCAAAAGAACATTCTGGGTGAACATGATCAAGACCTCATCACTATAGTAGTTCATGAGTGGTTTCAGACGTTTTATCTAAAGAATTTGATAGGTTTAGTGTCAAATATTAGAAGAGCCTGGTGGCTCATGAGTCAGAACTCTGCTTCTAACTGAAAAGCTGATGATTCAAATGTCCCTTGTAACATTTTGGGGAAAAGTTCTGTTTATTTACCCCAATACAAATTGTTGTTGTTAAATGTTGTCAAGTCGACTCCAACTCATAGTAACCCTGTATAGGGTTTCCGAGGAACACCTAATGGGTTTGAACTGCTGATTTTGTGACTCATTTGTTGTTGTTAAGTGCCGTCAAGTCGGTTCCGACTCATAGCGACCCTGTACAGGGTTTCCGAGGGTGTAAATCTTTACGGGAGTAGAAAGCCTCATCTTTCTCCCGCGGAGCGGCTGGTAGTTTCGAACCGCTGACCTTAAGGTTAGCAGCCCGATTCGTAACCACTACGCTACCAGAGCTCCTTTTTGTGACTCATAGTACAGTGCTATTCCTACAGCACCACACCAGGACTCCCCAGTACAGATTGTTGTTAGCCTAGGAAATCCTATGGGGCAGTTCCACTCTGCCTTATAGGGTCCCAGTAAGTCAGAATCAGTTGGACTTCATCCAGCTACAACATCAAATGTTAAGATGGCTATGTGTAGTATGTTAACTATATGACATTTACATCAATGTGCACTTTTAAGTATATTAGTAAACAAAGAGAAACCGTTCCAAGACTATGGGTTTTGAAGTCAGAAACACTGGAGCTTCATCCAGCCACAGCTTTCAAACTCTACTGTTACATTTTAGAATCTGTAAAAGCAGCAAATAAAATGAATTTATTAGAAGAGTTCCTGAAACTGTTGTTAGGTGCCATAGAATCATTACCAACTCATAGCAACCTTATGCACAGCAGAACAAAACACTGGCTGGTCCTGCATCAACTTCACAATAGTTGCTATGCTTAAGCCCATTACTGCAGCCACTGTGCCAATCTATCATGCTGAGGGTCCTTTTTTTCAACTGTTTCTTCCCTTTACCAAATATGATGTCCTTCTTCAGGGACTGGTCCCTCCTGATATTATGTCCAAAGTATGAGAGACAAAGCCTGTCCCTCCTGGCTTCTAATGAGCATTCTAGCTTTACTTCTTCTAACACATTATCTGTTTGTTCTTTTGACAGTTCACGGTACTTTTACTGTTCTCCTCCAACAGCAAAACTCGAATACATCAACTCTTCTAAGTTCTCCCTTATTCACTCTCCAGATTTCACATACATATGAAGTTATTGAAAATACCAAGTGCACTGCAGGCCTCAAACTGACATCTTTTGGACACTTTAAATGTATTGAACAGCAAATTTGCCTAATGCAAATATGTCTTTTGGTTTCTTGACTGCTGTTTCCATGAATGCTGATAGTTGATACGAGCATAATGAAGTCTTCGACTTCATTTTTTTCTCCATTTATCATGATGTTATTTATTGCTTCAGTGGAGAGGATTTTTGTTTTCTTTACATTTAGGTGCAACCCATACAGAAGGCTGTGGTCTTTGATCTTCATCACTAAGTATTTTATGTCTTTTTCACTTCCAGCATGCAAGGTTGTATCATCTGCATATCTCAGGTTATTAATGACTCTACTTCCAATCCTGACGTCGTGTTTGTCTTTATGTTGTTCAGGTTCTTGAGTCATTTGTTCAGCATACAGATTGAATAAGTATGATGAAAATACTATCATGGCACACACCTTTCCTAATTTTAAACCATTCAGTGTTCTGGTGTTCTGTTCGAACAAGTGTCTCTTTGCCTATGTACATGTTCTTCATGAGCACAATTAAGTGTTCCAGAATACTCACTCTCTGCAATGCTCTCCATAGCTTGTCATCATCCACA
>NW_006408548.1:17448329-17478533 GCF_000296735.1 Chrysochloris asiatica | reverse complement strand
CAGTTGTAGAAGTGGAGACTCAAAAGTCCAGATCCAGTGGAAAAGAGAGCAAGTCTTTCCTGTGTGTCCCTTATATTGGGAGCAGGCCACAGCCTCAAGGAAATATCCTTTCAATTGATTGGCTGCTCATAGCCAATCCTTACAGGGGTAACTAGGCCTGCTCATAACCAATCATAAAGAGTTAAATATCAACTGCCAAACCACTGGGCATCCTGGCCCAGTCAAACTGACACAGAACCTTAACTATTAGTCTGTTTATCTTTTCAGATAGTCCATCTTTTCAGATAGTCTATTATTTGCTGATGATTCATATCATCAGCAAATAATGCTATTTTTATTTCTAATCTCGCTTCATTTTTAATTGTTATTGCCTCATGATTTTGGTAAGAATCTCCCATACAAAGTGTAATCAAAGTGGTCAGCCCTATAGTGATTCTTATTTTAAAGGGAAAACTTTAATTGTTTTAATTCTATACATGATGTTAGCTGTAAGATTTGCGTTTTGGGTGGGTTGGGGTGGGAAACGAAGTATAGCTACGTTTTACAGACTTCCTATTATATTCTTAGATTTCTAAAGTATGTAAATAAAGAAACAAAATAAGTGCAGAAAATAACAAATATAGAATAAAGGGAAACAATAAAGCCAAAAGTTTGCTGTCTGAAAGATTTAAACAATTTGTACACAGAAAAGAAGCAAAAATACCAACAATCAATATTAGTAATAGAAAAGAGGATATAATTACAGACATTTCCAATATTAAAATAATATTTTAATTATTGTCATTAGGTGAGTCAGATCTGATCTATAGTGACCCTATGCACAACAGAATGAAACACTGGATGGTCCAGTGCCATCTCACAATTGTGTTTGAGCCAATTGTTGCTGTCACTGTGCCACTCCATCTTGTTGAGTGTCTTCCTCTTTTTAGATGACCCTTCACTTTACCAAGCATATGTCCTCTGGAGTCCTGGTGTGGTGCTGTAGAATAAACACTGGATCACAAGGTTGATTTGTGCTACAAGGTTAGTGGTTCAAACTTGCCAGCCACTACTTGGAAAGCCTATACAGGGTTGCTATGAGTAGAAACCAGTTCAATGGCACTTAACAGCTACATGTCTTTCTATAAAAAACTAGTTCTTCCTGATAACATCATCCTAGTTTTTAAGCATCCTGGATGTATTTCTTTGAACACAGATTTGTGTTTTTTTTATATAATCTCCTTCTGGAATACATGTGCCCCTGATTTATAAAGGGATTTCATTTCAAAGACATCATCATAAGTCAGTTGTAAGATAAGCCAAAAATCTCATTTAAAATTTTTTCTTTTTTACTACCTTTTTTTTTTTTTTTTAAATCAATGTCTTTATAAAGGGAAATATGGTGGCTCTGTAGGATAAGTGCTGGATTGTGAACCACAAGGTGAATAGTTTGAGTCCACCAGTCAGTATTTGGGAGAAAGATGAGGCTTTCTGGTCCTACAAAGATTTATAGACTTGGAAATCCTATATAGGGTCACAGTGAATCATAACTGACTCAATGTCACTTAACAACAAACTAACAGTCTCTTTGTAAAACATGACATTGAATATCTGAGAATGATGACATCAGCAAATTATATACTTCAACATTGTATGTAATATCTATTACTAATGATAATATATACCAAAACAGAAGAAACACAAACACACAAACACAGGCAGTGTAAGTGTGGTCATTGTAACTCAAATACATCATAAGTCAGGACTACCTGTATGTGTGTGGCACTGTGAGATAAAGGACTGGAATGCAAGATTGGTTTGAACAGTAAAGTTGGCAGTTCAAACTCACCAGTAGCTCCTTGGAAATTCTGTACAGGGGTGTTATGAGTTAGAATCAACTCATAAAGATTTACAGTGTTGGAAACCCTGCACAAGGTTGCTATGAGTCGGAACTGACTCGGTGGCACACAACCACCACCACCACTAAGCACCACTGCAGTAGAGGTTCTGTGTTTCTCAACTGCTCATATATTTCTTTTCTAAGTCTCTCTGTATGGCACATTTAAAAATTGATTTTAATCTCTCTTCTGGTTTATGGATAACATTTTCGTATGTGTTTTATTTGCTGTTTATTCCATCTACTGAGTTTTTAATTTCAATTATTTTATCTCTGAATATTCCATTTAATTCCTTTTCAAATATGTTTTCAGAAATAATCTCTTGTTCCTTGATCATGTTTTTATGCTATCTTTTATGCTTTTTATATATTCAACATTAAAAAAAATTCTATATGAGACCAAAAGATCAACAATTATTCTAATGCAAAAATGAGAAGCTAAGGGAGACTGGGAAGCTAGTGTACTGGAAATAGAACAACCAGAACACAATTAAAGAAAGTGCTGACAAATTATAAAAGAAAACAATTATTACTGAACAGTTTATGTAGAAATTATCAAGTGAGAAACTAATTTGTTTTGAAAACACAATAAAATATTGGTATAAATAAATAAATATATTCAACATGGTAGTGGTGGTGGTTATGTATCGTGGAGTCAGTTCCAACTCATAGCGAACCTGTACAGGGTTTCCAAGGCTGCAAATCTTTACGGGAGCAGAAAGCCTCCTCTTTCTCCCAAGGAACGTCTGGTAGTTTCAAGATGCTGACCATGCGATTAGCAGCCTAACTCGTAATCACTGTACTACTAAAGCACCTTACTTAGTTTATATTCTATATTCCATAATTCCAACATTTGACAATCTTAGAAGCACTTGTAATTAAACTTGTACTTGAGGCTTTTCGTATTACATAGTAGCAGGAATTGCAGACATATGAATGCTGGCTTGAGAACAAATTTTCTGGAAAGATAATGAAGCATCATCTATGGACCTCTATGTTGTTGTTAAGTTCTGTTGAGTCAGTTGCAACTCAAAGTGACCCTGTATAGGTTTCCAAGGAGTGATTGGTCGGTTTGAACTGCTGAAATTGAGGTTCAAGCTGATGTTGCAGCTTAGTGCTTATCCTATAGCACTACACCAGGCGTTCATAAATCCCTGTGTTGTTATTAAGTGTTATCAGTGTCGGTTCAGACTCAGCAATCCTGTATAGGGTTTCCATTGCGTGACTGGTGACTGAGCCATGAACTGTTTGCTTTAAACCCATTTTGCAATCTAGTACATCATCCCAAAGTGCCACACTAGGACTCCTATTGGAATTTTCGTTTGCAAGGCCCTCTTCCAAGGCCTTGGGAGGGTGCTTGCAATGTGTTTTCAGGGTCATATATTTTATTCATACCATAAAAATTATGGCATTGAAGCTAAAGTTGATTTGGATCACCATCTCTTTTCACACCATTGTTTTCGCTATCAAAGTTTTGTTCCTTTGCATGGTGTTGGAGTTCTCTTGGGTTTTTTGGCTTCTTAGGAAGAACTGAGTTGGGAATGAAATACTATTACTGCATTTTGGAATAATTTAACAAAATGTTATTAACGTAGACTTTTGCTTTGATATATATTGTCATATTTAAATTTATTTCCTAAGAAGCTGAAAGATAATTCTAGTAAATAATAATAGATTTTGAAACAAAAGCAATAAAGATGATCAATGAAATCAAAAGATATTATCCTGGCATCAAGAAATAAATTGTAACTTTTTTTTAACATCATACCATTAAGAAGAAATAAATTTTAAATAGAGTTAGTGACTAAAGTGGAGCATGGTAGACCTGGAGGATGAACACTGGACTGCCAACCACAAGGTGGGTGGTTCAAGTCCACCAACTGCTCCATGGGAGAAAGATGTGGCTTTCTGCTCCTGCAAAGATTTACAGCCTTGGAAACCCTATACAGTGCTGCTGTGAATTGGAATTGATTTGATGGCACTTAAGAAGAAGAACAACAATGAAAAAAGTCTTGGAATGTTTTGTAATTCAACTAATGGACAAGCGTGAGTCATAAAAACACACAGAAAAGAAGATAAACTTGCCATACTGTCTTAACATTAGATATTAATGCTGAAGTTGTAAACATAAAACTTTTAATATATCAGTGTAATGTGGATACAGCTGACAAGTTAGTAAATGGAGATCATCAATTCAAACAGTGTTTAGGATTGGTCATGACACAAGAAAATGTAAAATGGCCCTGAAATCTTCCAGCTAAAAAACAAAGGATACAATTGAGCTATTGCCAGACTCAACAGTGATCTTAAAAAATGTCTACATTATCAATAACAAGTTATAAAATAGAAATAAACTTTTTCAGAGTATTGATGAAAATAGTTTTTTGGTCAAACATGCTGAAAGAAAGGCTATATTATCTTTCTGTCCTCTAAACAGAAATTGGTATTTACAAAGCTGTTTTCATAAAAAGTGGTGGCCAAGGAATTATCAGCCCTACCCCCAACCCCTCCAATGTAGAAAATAGTATTAAAGCAGCATCTTGGACAATTATTTGATCAAATATTCTACACATTTTATGGATTTTCTGGTGTTTGCGATACCAGCTGACTTAATTTATTTTGTGTGTGTGTAATTTCTTTTCACAGACTAAATAAGTGCTTTGAATTTTTTACATTGTATTTTAGAACCCCTGGTGGTGCAGTAATTAAACTCTTGGCTGTTAAATGAAAGGTCAGCAGTTTGAATCTCTCAGCCTTTCCATGGGAAAAAGCTGTTGTCGTCTACTTCCATAAAGATTATAGCCTCAAAAACCCTATGGAGCAGTTCTATAAAGTCACAATGAATTAGAATAGACTCAGCTACAGTGGGGTTTATCCTGGTATTTGTAAGTTTGCACTTTTCCCCCAACACTTACTTCATAATTTGGACACTAGAAATTCTGGCTTGACATTTGACTGGTTCATTAATCCTCAGAGAAAAGTTGTTTTTCCATCACATACCATATTTTTCATACGTAATATACACACACACATACAAATAACATACATGTGCATAAAACAGGATACCTAGGAAATTAACAAATGAGGAAGTTATGTGATTTGCAAAAGACTGTGTAAAACATGCATTATTTGTATAAAAATACGGCAGAGCCAAGATAAAGCAGGTCTTTCCTCGTCTCCCTTTACATGGTGGATTGATTTCTCCTTTAGATGAGACCTTTGGGTTCTGTCACCTGTCTCACCATAAAACACCAGAGCCCCAGAGTCACCAGCATTCTGTAGAACCCCAAAGTGGACCTTGCTTATACCCCAGGTTTTCTAATTTCATTTTTACTTTGGCCTCTGTGGGTTCTTTTCTTTCTACCTAGCTTCGTAACACTATTAACAGGATTTTTATAGCACTTTATATATTTAATACAGCAGCTTTCCAGAAATGAAAATGCTGCAAATCTAATGTTTAGAATTATGCATTATTTACCTGAATTATGAATGGTTTTCCTTAATGCATCCAAATCACTTTCTGTATAAGGTCATTATCATTACAAGGCGTACTATAAATTTTCCTTTCTTCTAATATAATTTTGACCATCATTTATATTTATTTTTTGACTCATATAATAGTGAATATCAGCCATTTTTATATGCCAAAGTTATGGTCTTCTATCAGTTCTCAGTCTCTGGCAACCCACTGGAGTTAAATGGGCCAGGCCTTTGATCTAATTTCAGATATGAGTCACTAAAAATATTAAAGATGACAAATAATAATGCCACTTATGTTCACATTTAAAAAGTCTTTAGCAAGCTTATTTATTCTGGCCGGCTCTACTGGAAACAGACCAGGGTTTAGGAAGCTGCTGTCCTTTCCTGAATCTGCTCTGGCAGAGGCAGTTGCAAAGACTATGGCACATAGGATCACACACACACACACACACACACACAGAGAGAAAGTGTTTGACAAAGTGGTGTTTTAAAGGAGCGACCTGGATCCAAGTGGTAAGGACTGAAATGTTCTCTTCTTTCTCAGAGCCAGATTGTATAAAGAAAAGACTCTCCTTCCTATTTTGTAGTTTGGGAGAACTGTGTATATATTGTTTAGCATTCAAATAAAAAAAGAACATATTTTCTCTCAAGGGGTTCATACAATGGCCAGAAAAACAGTGTTCCTACTTCTTCATTTTATTTTCATAGTCTCTGCATCATTCAGAGCATCAACTCTGCTTTTATTCTCAAACACAATGGTCCATAGACACCTGCCTTTTGTTTGTTTATTTGTTTGTTTGCCTTATTTGCCCTTTGCTCATGAACTGTGAAGAGTAAGGATCCCTGACCATTTCTAGAATTCATGCAGATTATAGATCTTTTTTTTTTTTTTTTCTTCATTCTCAGAAGAGGCTCTCCTACCTGTTTAACGCCAGGCAGACATTCACATTAGTGCCTGGAAATTAACTCAACTTTAGAAGTTGTTGTTGTTGTTGTTAAGTGCCGTCGAGTCGGTTCCGACCCATAGCGACCCTGTACAGGGTTTCCGAGGGTGTAAATCTTTGCGGGAGTAGAAAGCCTGATCTTTCTCCCGTGGAGCAGCTGGTAGTTTCGAACTGCTGACCTTAAGGTTCGCAGCCCGGTTCGTAACCACTACGCTACCAGAGCTAAGCTGTGTTAAATGTTGATTTGACACTGAAAATGCTCTCACTGCCTCACATGCTGGAGGAAGTTTTTCACTAAGTCCCCTTCCATAGAATCCTGAAAAATAGAATGTGTTTCTTTTATGGCCACTTGCCAGCCAATCAAAGGAGTCCTGGTGGCACTGTAGGACAAGCACTGAACTGCAGACCACAGGTAGGCAGTTGAATACCACCAGCTGCTCTGTGGGAGAAAGAAGGTTATCTGCTCTTGTACAGATCACAGCCTCAGAAACGTTATACGAGGTCCTGTGAGTTTGAGCTGACTCAGTAGCAGTGGCTAGCAGCTCTAGTCAGTCTGTGTCGTTGAGGGTCTTCCTCTTTTTTGTGGACTCTCTACTTTACCACCACCAATCTTCTGTCTGTTTTTTGTACTGTGGTGTCTCTTGTGTTGCTATGACGCTGGAAGTTAGGCCACCGGTATGTTAACTACCTCCATAGTTGCCTATGGTGGACAGGTTTTAGCAGAGATTCCAGATTAAGGCAGACTAGGAAGAGGAGACGCAGACTATTTCTGAATGTTTACCCACCGGAAACATTATGGCTAGCAGTGAAACAGTGTCAGATAGAGTGCAGGAAAAGGAAAACATTATGAGTAATATCAGATATTGTCAGACATATTGAAGATGAGCCCTTCAGGTTGGAAAGTATGACTGGAGGTGAGCTGCTTCCTAAAAGTAGAGTTCACCACAATGACGTGAATGGAACAAATTCTCAGGACCTTTATTTGCTGATGAGAAACAACTCAAACATCCATTAAAAATTGGAACATGGAATGTACAAAGTATGCATCTGGGAAAATTTGAAGTTGTCAAAAATAAAATGTAATGCATAAAAATTGCTCTCCTAGGCATTAGTGAGCTGAAATGGACTGATATTAGCTATTTTGAATCAGACAATCTTATATTGGGAAAGACAAATAGCCTTGTATTTATCATCCAAAAGAATATTTCAAGATCTATCTTGAAGTGCAATGTGTTCTGTGACAAGGAAGACCAGAGTCCTGGTGTGGCACAGTAGGATAAGCACTAGTCACACAATTGGTAGTTCAAACCCATCAGTCACTTCTAGGAAACCCTGTATGAGTCAGAATTGATTGGACAGCAATTATAAACAACAACAAGGAATACTAGTTAATACCACCATTATTCAGATTTATGTACCAACTGCAGAAGTCAGTGATGATGAAATTGAAGAAAGTGCCTCCATAAGAAAAGCACTAGACTGTGAACCAAAGAATCATGGCTCAAGTCTGCCAGTCACTTTGCAGGATAAAGATAAAGTTTTCTGCTCCCTCAAAGATTTAAAGCCTCAGAAACCTAATACAGGGTCTCTATGAGTCCTGGTGTGATGCTATGGATTAATGCACTGGACTGCAAAGTCAGCTTGAACCACAAGGTTGGTGGGTCAAACTCACCAGCTGCTCCTTGGAAACCCTATACAGGGTCGCTATGGGTTGGAACTGACTTAATGGCACTTAACAACAACCAACTCCTTCAGTCTGAAATTGATCAAACATGCCATCAAGATACATTGAAAATTACTGGTGATTGGAATGCAAAGGCTGGAAACAAAGAGAAAGGAATAGTAGTTGGAAAACAGGGTCTTGGTGATAGAAATGATACTGGTGATTTCATGATAGAATTTTGTAAGACCAATGACTTATTAATTACAAATTCCCTTTTTAAACAATATACAAGGCAACCACACCACATGGAATGCACAGAAACCAAACTGACTACATTTGTGGAAAGACACAGTGGAGAAACTCAGTATCATCAGCCAAAACAAGGCCAGGGAGAGACTGGAACAAACCATCAATTGCACACAGAAAGTTCAAGATGAAGCTGAAGAATATGGAAACAAATCCTCTTTACCAAGCATGATCCTTCTTGGCAAAATGGGACTGATCCTTCCTGACAACATGTCCAAAATATGGGAGAAGGAAAATCTCACTATTCATTCTTTTAAAGGCCATTCTAACCATTCTTTTTCCAAGACAAATTTATTTGTTCTTCTGGCAAAAAAACCCAAAAATAGTCCAGGGTACTTGTAATATTCTTCTCCAGCACTATAATTCAAATACATCAATTCTTCTATGGTTTTCTTATTCATTTTCCAAGTTTCAAGCAATTTAACTCTGGCCTTAAACTTGCACTGCCAACTCAGCAAATAAAAGCCCTGTCATTCATCTGACCTACTCTCAAGAAGGCACTTTTGGATTGATCTGTTGTTGATAGAGTCTGACTCATAGACATCTCAACATACACCAAACCCTCTTATTCAAGTGCTCTTTTCGTTCATACACAATGTTTTCTGATAGTATTCTGGTGAAAAAACTTTTATCGATCTTGTTGTGTTTCCAGTTATGTTTTGTTATTGTTGCTACGTGCCGTGAAGTCTGTTCCGGCTTATTGTGACCCTATGCACAACAGAACCAAACACTCTTGATCCTGCGCCATCCTCACAATCATTGCTACGCTTGATCCCATTACTGTTGCCACCAGGCCTGACTGAAACCCTGAAAATGCCTAACTGACCCACCTTCTAATTTGTCACTGCAGTCACTCATTCAACAAATATTTACAAAAACTTTTTCTTTCCCATGTGTTGCATTAGATACAGAGCTTAAAGCCTAGGTAAAAAGGCAGATTAAGCGTGCATGGACAAAAGTCATGTTTCATATTGCAATTTTATGTTATGAAAGCACAAGACTTTGTCTGAGGAAATTTGACAGAGGACTTGGAGGGTAGGTGGGTTTTAGGCAGAGGTACTAATTTGTTCAAAGGGCCATAGGATAAGAAAGAGCAAGGGGCGAGAGTACTTACGGAATTGAGAAAAGGCCAGTGGGACAAAGGTGGGTGAATCAGGTAAGAAGAAATGAAAGTGAAGAGTAAAGAAGAGTGCAGTCATAAAGGAACTCCTGCACCATGTTAAAGAATCAGGATATTTTTAATGGCAATGGGAAGTCACTAAAAATGTGAAACAGAGCAGTGGCTCTTGCATTTTTGCAAGTGAAGATAGGATTGGTAAAGGGCAATAGTAGGGACATAGAAATCTATTTGTGGCTGCCTTGGGTCTGGCTCTGCAAAAGCTGGTGCTAATATAAAGGTTTGAACAAAACCCCAAATCAGTTGCTGTCAAGTTGATTTCAATTCAGGGTGATTCCATGTGTTTCAGCAGAACTGAGCTCCATAAGATTGTCAGTGGTTGTGATCTCTTGGAAATAGATCATTAGGCATTTCTTCTGCCACACCACTGGGTGAATTTAAGCCTCCAACTTTTCAGTTTTCAGTCTAATGCTTAATGTTTGCACCATCTTTGTATACAAGTGATTTATTGAGAAAGTGCTGCCAAAGAGTTTTGTAAGAACTGGATACAATCGCAGACACAGAGTTCTAGCTTTCATCAGATCCCATTGGAAGCGCTAGAGAGTAAATCATATTTTAGAGTTTGAACTGCCGCAAGGGAAGAGAGCTGGGTTTTTGTACTCTTGCCAATTTTTCATTGGTTATAGAGCCTCTCAAGAACGTGTAAACTCCCAAGATACCACCAGTTCTCTTCACTTGTTAGTGAAATCACTTCAATGGACCAAGGATAGTTCTCTGAAGATAGTTCATAAGTGTAAACTGTAAGTAGCAAGACACACAGTAGCTGCTCAAAGAGGGGATCAGATTGGGCACTGTATTAGCTGATGTCACAAATGATCACACATGAAAACCACACAAGATTTTCATTTTCTAGTTTGGAAGTCAGGCACAGTCTCACTGGGTGTCAGCAGGGCTGAGTTTCTTGCTGGACTCTTAAGGGCAGAAGCTGTTTCTTTGATTTTGCCCTGCGTTCCTTGGCTCATGTCCCTTTACATCCGTCTTCAAAGTTAGCAACCTTGATTGAGTCCTTATCATAATTCATTGTTTTGACCTCTTCAGTTTGTGATTACATTGAAACCATCTAAGTAATTCAATGTGCTTTCCCCATCTCTAAACCCTTACCTAAATCATCCCTGAAAAATCCCTTTCATAATATAACATATGTGCAGATTTCAGGATTAGGATGTGGATATTAGCAGGGGCATTGTTCTACCTAATTCAGTCACCGACATTGTTTCCACAGGGATTGTTTTAGTAATTCAGGAATTGGGTTAGGGAGGAGACAGAGAATGACACAGGAGAGGCAAGAGGGAGAGGGTGAAGGCAGTGGGAATAGAGAAAACAACCATTTAAAAAATACACAGAAGAGAATTTAGGAATTTAAATACTATATAGTTTGAATTTTTGTTACTCAGTATTGCATGTGATTTTCTAATGAGTATTAATAATATTCAAGAGGAAGATGAGGATTTATGCTCCCACAAAGATTTACAAGCCTTGGAAACCCTAAACAGAGTCACTATGAGTGGGAACTGACTTGCTGTCATGTAACAACAATAAAAGATTACAAAGCAAGCAATAAACATTTAACAATTTAAGTTTATATCACTGAAAGTATTATTGCTTCTTATAAAATTCTTAATAACGTTGGTAGCAATAGTCCATTTTAAGGGTGATTTATAGACAAGACAAATACTTTTCAAGTCAAAGAAAGGGAATAAACAGTAAAAACCATTAGTAAGAGCAAATCATATAAAAAGCAGTTTTTCCAACAATTTCAGCTTAAGCAGCTACTGCTTTTTTGATATGTCCCAGAAAATGGATTTAGTTGAGTGGCCCGCTATGATTTAAAAGATATAACTGAACTTCTTTTCAACAGTGCTTTTCATTAATCTCTCTGAGTTGATTTAATAAACAGAAGGAAGCATATTAATTTTTCTGAAAGCCTGTTTGGTTGGATGCCCTTGGAAAAAGCAAATAGATGAATTGAAAAAATTAGTTTCATTAGCTGATATTAGAATTCTGCTATCTCACTGAAATATTTCATCAGCTAGCTCTTCAAGTTGATTTCAATAATGGATAGACTGGCTAGAAAAACATGTAGCAAAACACAGTGTACTGATATAATTCATTAATTTCCCTGAAGCTCCTTGGAGGAATGCATATCTGAAAATGGAATTTTTATTTAGCGTTCTCCACATAGCACTTGAATAAGTTAAAATATGGGTTTATCTATGAAGTCTTTGCCTAATGTGTATTTTGAAAAAAAATAAAAGGGTAGCATTGGTATTCCGGGAAAAAAAAATATCTTTAGAAACCATTAACACTTTTTTTTTTTTAGAAAAAGGAAATCAAGTTTCAGAAGGATCTAGAAGAATATTTAGGTACCATTGTTGTTAAGTGCTGTGGGGTCAATTCCAGCTCATAGCTACCCTGTGTTTTCTGAGGAGCAGCTGGAGAGTTTGAACCAACAACCTTGTAGTTCAAACCAACTTTGTGGTCAATCAATGAGAAGGGATTTTTTTGCCTAGTCAAAAGACGTGCAAAATTGAATGGAAGCACAACTTTGTGATTTTTTTAAAACCTAGCCATCACACACAGACATTTCATTAATTTCTCTGAGTCTTGACTTTGTTTTAGGGGGCACAAAATTCCTATCAAAATGTTAAGTAACGTTACCAGCTTGGGTAAATGTTCCTTGTGAATGGAAAGATACCCTTTCTGGCATATGATTTGACCAGTCTTTTGCTCACAATTGTGTAGGTCTCCTTGATGGCTCCTACAAGACAACCTTAGGTCTTTTTGAGCAATAGTGGCTCCAGCTTCAGAGGCAAGTGAAACTCCTAAGATTGAAAATCTCATTAGCAATTATCCTGAGCTGTGAAGGACTGTGATGGGTGGGGCTCCAGGGCCTGGAAAGTCTTTGTAGTAATTTTTATGGTAGGATGAATACACGGATGATCTTAGCACATGCTAGTTTTGTTTCCAAACTAAAGCAATCAATGTGCTAAATCATGAAATAGCAGGAGAAATCAGGTAGCTGGAGAAAAAGAGCATCCATGTACCATCAAAACAACAGGCTCTAAAGTGAATATTTGACCAATCCAATATTTTTGTTGTTGCTAGATGCTGTGGAGTTAGTTTCTACACATAGAGATCCTATGTATAACAGATTGTCAATCCATCTCATTGAGGTTTTGCCTTTTTTTTGATGAACGTGTACTTTACCAAACATGATGTCCTTCTTCAGACAATGGATTTTCCTGAAAACATATCCAAAGTATGTGAGACCAAATCTTGCCATCCTCACTTCTAAGATGCATCCTGTCTCTGCTTCTTCCAAGACTGATGTGTTCATTTTGCTGGAAGTCCATGTTATATTCAATCCTTTTTGCCAATAATCTAAAGCAGATGCATCAATTCTTCTTTAGTCTTCATTATTCAAGAGTCAACTTTCACATGTATGGGAGGTAATTGAATTTACAAAGGCTTGAACTGGGCACACAGTAGTCATCTAAGAGACATCTTTGCCCTTTAACACTTTAAAGTGAGCTTTTTGCAGCAGATTTGACCAATGCAATATATTACTTAATTTTTTGACTGCTGCTTTCTTGAACATTGATTATGGATCAAGTAAAATGAAATTCTTGGCAGCTTCTGTATTTTCTCCATTTATCATAACATTGCTTATTGGTCCAGTTGTAAGACTTTTTGTTTTCTTTATGCTGAGGTACAATCTAAACTGAAAGTTTTAGTCTTTGCTTTTCATCAGCATGTGCTTCAAGTTGTCTTCATTATTTTGCTCAGCATACAGACTGAATAAGTACAGTGAAAGGATACAACCCCGACACACACTTTTCCTGATTTTAAACCACACAGTATTCATATGTATGTCTATGAGAAACCAATCAGTTATTTTTGTTTTGTTTTAAAATTTAAATCCTAATGGCTTAGATGCCAACAACTGAGAAACTAATCAGTTATTTTTGTTTTGTTTTTTAATTTAAATCCTAATGGCTTAGATGCCAACAACTGAGAAACTAATCAGTTATTTTTGTTTTATTTTTAAATTTAAATCCTAATGGCTTAGATGCCAACAACTATAAACTTAAAATCCTACTTCTGTTTGTTATAAATGCAATTTTATCTTAAAATTTGTGTAATTTTATCTTAAAAATTGTATAATTTTAACTTAAAACTCAATCTAGTTTTCCATGGTCACTTACTTAACAGTGACCTCAATGCTATCTGTATTTTCCTTTATTCTCAGAGATCTCTTTGTCCTGTTTCCCCTAATATCAAATTTAAATATTGTCATTCCTTTTAAACTCTTAATTCAGAGAGAGTTTTAGGCTAGAAATTAAAAAAAAAAATTATGAGAAATGTGCATATAATTAATAGCTGAATATATGAGTGAAAATGAAATGCTGCAGTAAGCAAAATTAAAGAGAAAAGAAGGGAGTTTCTACTACTAAACCTTGAGAAAATCCAATCTTCATATGATTCATAGATCCATGTCCACAGGAACCATTTAAATTACATATAGCAAATAAGGTCTCAGCTTCAAACACAGAAAATGCCATACATTATGAAATGGAAAAGGAGCTATGGAGCGTAGTGGTTACGAATT
This sequence comes from Chrysochloris asiatica, assembly GCF_000296735.1. Lineage (NCBI taxonomy): Eukaryota > Metazoa > Chordata > Mammalia > Afrosoricida > Chrysochloridae > Chrysochloris > Chrysochloris asiatica. Next base: position 17,464,478 of record NW_006408548.1, on the reverse strand, counting down.
GGGCTGTGAACTGTAAGGTTGGCAGTTTGAAACTACCAGCCACTCCACAGGAGAAAGATGAGGCTTTCTGCTCCCATGAAGATTTACAGCCTCGGAAACTCTGTATGGGGCCGCTATGGGTCAGAACTGACTTGACGGCACTTAACAACAACAATAAAATGGAAATGACACAGATAAGGGTGATATAATGACCAATGCAGAAATCTGGTACATAGAAAAATGAAGGTTAAAATAAATTTTTATGTTGCCAGTATTATCCAAGAAAGAAATCAGTCAATTATGATTTATTTAAACAAAGTTTCTTCCTAAAGTGGAGCAGTTTATCAGTTCACTATTTTAATAGAAATAATGACCTTCTAACCACATTTCCCCTAAATCTTGTGGGCACACCATCTTCATGCAGCTCACTGTTACTCTTTGGACTCCTTGTGTGGCACTGTAGAATAAGCACTGGACTGTGAACCACAAGGTTGGTGGTTCAAACCTACCAGCTGCTCCTCAGAAACCCTATATATATGGTTGCTATGAATTGGGACTTCCAATCTTGTCCATTGGAGCTTCCTAGGATGCCATCAATGACCTCCCTGAATTGTCTGCAGTCCCACTCTGTGTTTTCCTATACACACAACATCTTCTTCCTCTTCTCTCCAGGCTCAAAGGATGAAGGGCCTCCTTGTCTTCAAACCCATGTATGCATTATCACCCTCCTGCCTATTGTTACTGTTAAGTGCTGTTGAGTGAGTTCCAATCCCTCTCCACTCTACAACCTTCTTTACCCTATTCTGACACCAACTATCCATCTCACAGTACTCTCTGCTTCACATCTGGGTTCAATAATTCATAACAATGGCCACATAGAATTCATAACAATACTCACTGTTATGGGGTTTATTAGGGAAGTGAACAAGGTACAATTCAGAAACAACTCAGGATTCAGGAACACCTCTGGTCTGCCATACTGCAGGCATGCCTCACTCTTGTCTTTGGCCTCTCAGATATGTGGCCCTGAGGTCTTAGCCCTGTTCAGACAAATTTTATCAAGTTCCTTTAGTCAGTCTGTAAATGTCCAAAGGCCATTCTTCAAGCCAGCCTCCTTCCCATGGGTACTCAGCTTTACTCAGTCCATGGGCCTAGATGCCTATGGCTACTCCATATCACTGCCTCTGTCACCAGCTCTGCTGTTACCACTCCTCTAGGTAGGGGTCTCACACCCCACTCATGCTTTTCTTTCTTGATGGTCCTGGGATCTTCTGTCCCTGCTTCTGAGATGGCTCCTTTTAAACCTAGCAGGATGATAAAACTAACCAATCCCAGCCTTAGAGTCCTGCACACCTTATTTTCATGGTCCCACCCAATCACTTGGTTGGAATTACAAAGACATTGGATGGAAAAGCCGTATTGAGTAAATTCAATGTACCGAATCTATTTAGGGCAAACTTCTTTCTTAGCCTGCTCATGAGTTCAAGACCAAGCGATGAAACTAAGGAACTAAGGGGTATGCCGTCACTGTTTTTCCTAATGAACCAACTCGGGGGCGGGGGGGGGGGGTGGGGAATAAAGTATTATTCTTTCCTGTGATTCTAGGAACAGGTGGTTTAAATGTTTTGTTGTTTTTGTTGGTATATGACATCAAGTCAGTTCCAACTTATAACGACCCTATACAAATAGGGTTTCGGAAGAGCAGCTGGTGGGTTGAACCACCCACCATGTGGTTAGCAGTCCAATGCTTATCCTACAGCACCACGTCAAGATGCTCCTATACAAAAATTATTTTGTAGAATTGTCAGCTGAGAATGCTGCTTGACCATTTGGAGCCATTATTGCCTTTGGGTGAGCAGGTCAAAGTGGGCTACAGTGTTAGTTTTGATACATAATATCGGCTATATGGATAACTAAGGTTGCTCTTATACAATGGGGGCAGAGAGGAGTGAACAAAGTACGCAGGGCATCCCCCATGTTAATCAGAATCCTCAGAAATGAAGTTTTTGGTCATATCTAAAGGTAAAGGACCCCAAATAGCTGAGTGAAAATAATTTGGAATGAAAACCAGAGAAAGAACTCATAATTATCAATAATGGGACCGACTGTAAAACTGGGGACAGATACACTGTTGGTTATCCCTTTTGGATTGGATCTGTGCCGTGGTATAATGTGGCTATTCTCTAGCTTTCTTTGCATTTGATGCTTTCTGAGCTTAGTTCCCTGGCCTTCCTGGTAATTTTGAAAGCCACTAATATGCTTGTAAGCTTACATCATCCAGAGACTCTTTTTGCTTCCAGCTAAGAAGTTTCAGTTATGCACTGAAGACGCCCACCAGGAGCACATTAACCTCCTTCTTTGAGAGTTGAGCATTGTAAACCTTGGCTATAAATGTGGGATACAGATTGTGTTTCTACAGGAACCCCAGGGCCCAGTTCACTCAAAAGCCTCCAGAGGGGTCTTCTTGGTTGCATAAAAAAGCATCTGTATACAGATGTTTATCTTTAGTACTTGAGAAGTGAGGTTAATCCCATGGTTGCCCTAACCACATGATTCAGAGACTGTCTTAATTTTCTGAGTCATAAAAACCTCAGGTAGGCTGTGGAGGCCCAGGAAATGTTTGTGGTATTTTCATCCTAATGCTGTAATAGGAATATGATCTGTAAATCCTGCCTGCTCGCCTCAAACTGCCAAAAAAACATTAACAAATGTTTCAAACAAAAGAGTGGACAAATGTGGGGGGCAAGTAGAAGGAAGGAAGTGGGATCCAAAAAATATGGGATTGTTATTTTATTCACCCGGGTAGACATGATTGAAGAATGGGCATTTTTTTGATACCTTAGAGTGAAAACCAAAGGAGCATATTATGCAAAAAGGAGAAAAAGGCAAGTGTCCAAACTAGCAAAAAAAATGTATCAACTCATTTCTGAGAAGCTTTTGTAAGTATTAGCTAATTACAATTATAATTAGCTAAATATGTATAATTTGAACAGTCTAGTTGTTTATTGGAAGAATTATGTAGAGCCTGTTTATCTGTTTTTTAGTATGAAAAACATATGGATATTTATAATTCTTACAAACAGAGAAAACGTATTGAAAATATAGCCACAGAAGCCAAATCAGGTAATAGAGAAGAAAACTTAGGGAAATGAACAAAACAATTTTAGACTGAATTGAATCTGCAGGGTATAAACATTCAAGCATTGAAAGGGAAATGCTGTGGACAGACCAGAAAGAAAAAGTCAGCATTTAAAAATGACATGTAAAGGTATGTGGGGATGTGGTACTGTAGGATAAGCACTAGACTGTTAACTGCAAGGGCGGTGGTTCAATCCCACTAACTGCTTTTCAGAAACCCTACACAGGGCCACTATAAATCTGAACAGACTCAATGGCATTTAAAAACACATATATTTTTAAAAGGTAGGCGTTCTGGTGTGGTGCTGTAGGATAAACATTGGATTGCTAAACACAGGTCAGCAGTTCAAACCCACAAGTCACTCCTCAGAAACCTTGTGAGTCAGAACTGACTCCAACAGCACTTTAACAACAACAAATAAAAAAGTTAAGTCCTCCAGAGCAAGACTTTTTTTGATCACTAAAATGTAGAAAGTAGTTATATAAAAATTCAAAATAAGGACACCTTAATATGTATGAACATAGCTTTTATGTTGATTTGTAGTAATAGCTTATAACAGTTTATAAACTAATTTATGGTTTTAAGTAATAGGCCTGTGATGTGGTTGAATGAGAAAAGGCTTAAATTTAGCCAGGCTGGGGTTCAAACCCTGGTTCTGCTACTACTGTGTTTTCCTGGATGAATCATTTAATTCTTCTGAGACATCTTACTGACCTTTAAAATAGGAATAAGAAGTTTGTTATGGAATGAAAGGGGATCACCCACAACTGTGACTGGCACATAGTAAGAACTTAAAAAAGACTCCACAAATATTATTACTATTATCGTCTTAATAAGATACAGCATGAGTTATAGTTAAAAGCAGAGAAAAGAAAACAGCTAAACACTTAAAGTGATATTACTGCAGCCCTATCGGTAAGTTCAGAATAACATTTGTACATCATATAACATTTCTCTGACCTCCACAATTTAGGATGCCTTTGAAAAGATGTCAACACTTCTCTTCCTGATCCACCCTGGTCTTCAATATCTCTTACTCAGCCAAGACAATCAGCATTTGGTTAGAGAAAATAGTCTGATTCCCTGCAAGGATACTGTTGTAGGTAAAATCCAAACAAAAAAGGGCATGAAACAGGAAGAGCTAGAACATATACAATTTGTGATCATTTTTAAAACAGAGGGTCTCTACAGTTTTTAGAGGACTCAGTGATGGAAGTGAAGCTCGGCTGAGAAGAGCCAGCAGAGGGCAGCAACATGCCAAGCAGTTGGTCAGCACAGTGGACTGATTTATATTAGAGCTGCTTTGGCAGTTGTAAATTAATGTGCTGGACTGCAAAGTCGTTTGAACCACAAGGTCAGCTGTTCAAGCTCGCTAGTCACTCTTTGGAAACCCTATACAGGGTTGCTATGAGTCGGAACCGACTCGACAGTACTTAGCAACAACAACAATCAATGGTTTCAAAGCTCTGCTGCACATTAGAACCACCCGGGGAGCTTAAAAAACTTCTGATGTCAAGGTTGCATTCCATATCAATTAAATAAGAATGTCTGTATAAGGGTATCAAACATCAGAACTGTTTCTTTAAAGAACCCAGTGAAAAGTCAAGTTTGAAAATTATTGCTCTAGGTGGAATCAACAGAAAGGGTGGAGAGGTTATATCTGAGGGCATGCTGGGGCACGTGTACTAATCCATTAAAAGCAGTAAGGACCAGACATGAAAAGAAAAAGAAAAAAAAAAAAAACCACCTCAAAAAATAAACAAATAAACAAACAAACAAAAAACTCCAGGCAATTCAGATTGTAGTCATGATCCTATGGAACTGTATTCAGAGTGCTTTGAAAAGTTTCTAAATTGTGACCATCTTCAAAGACATCACAATCATTGGAGAAGCTGATAAATTAGATGGCACTCAATCTCATATTTGATGAGATATTGCAAACAGAAAGTGAAAGTAGATTGGGTTAGAAAGAAAACACAAGGGACAGCAGGAGGCAATAAGGAACAGCAGAAACACCTATGAAGGAGCCCCAAGTGAGAGGTCAAGAACATCTTCTCCAATAATTGAGCAGAGATACATACACTTTTGGGATGGAGTCCTAGTGTGGTGCTTTAAGATAAGAACTGGACTCCTAACAGTAAGGCTGGTGGTACAAACCTACCAGCTGACCCTCAGAAACCCTATACAGAATTGCTCTGAGTTGGAACCAACTCTACAGTACTTAAAAACAACAACCAACAGCAACAACACTCTCCTTGGGGGAAAGGAATCCTGGTAGTGTAGTGGGTGGAGCATTGGGCTGCTAACTGAAAGGCCAGCAGTTCGAATCTACCAGCCTCTCCACAGGATAAAGATAAGACTTTCTGCTCCTGTAAAGATTTATAGCCTCAGAAACCCTACACAGGGTCACTATGAGTTGGAACCAACTTGGCAGCACATCACCACCACCACCACCACCATGATTTATACTCTTGGGTATAAATCACTCCTAGAATCGACGAAGGTTATCTGTAGGGTCAGAGCAGTCCATTTGAACCAGGATATCCAGGAAAAAATGATATATAGGTTTTTCAAGAGTTTCAGATCATAGAAGGAGATCTGGTAGCATAGTGGTTACGAATCAGGCTGCTAACCTCAGGGTCAGCAGTTTGAAACTACCAGCGGTTCCATGGGAGAAAGATGAGGCTTTCTGCTCCCATAAAGATATACAGCCTCAGAAACCCTACTCAGTGTCTCCATGAGTTGGAACTGACTCCATCGCACATAACAAAAACAGCAACTAGAATGAAGAGATTATGGAGAGAGAAAAAATTCTGACCCTCCTCTTTACACCTTCAGCCCCTGAGAGGATGTGGAGCTTGGACTGGTGAGTTTTAACACAAATGTGAGAAAATTTAATATAAATACAAGCAAAGACAGGCTTGACAATTTTATCTGTTTGTTCTGAGTGTGATTACTACCTGAAGTTGGTGTGCAGTAGAGGTGCTAAGAATGTATATACCAACCATTTGAAGAAAATGAGTTTTCTTGTGCTGTGACCCAGTTAATAGTGGGGCATCCTCAAACCCTGATGTCCTAGCATGTCAGTAAAAAATTAATTATGAAGTCCTGAGGGTTGATATGGCACAGACATTTTTGTTTTGTTTGTTTTTTTTCAAGCAGTGATTCTCAAGATTCACTGTGCATCATAAGGCTTGTTTCAACGCAGATAGCTTAAACAGCAAGGCTTAAGATTTTCTTTTCTCACAAGTTCCTAAGTGATGCTGATGTTGCTGTGCTGGTCTGGGGACCTCAAGTGGAGAATCGCTTCTCTAAAGGAAAGCATGTGTTAGTTTTCTGTGGAGAGTATAATTCATAATTGTAGAAGCATACAGAAAATGCGCACCTCTCAGTTTAGCTCAGTGATTTCAACTTTGAACATTGGAATCACCTGTGGTGAATTTAAACAGATGCCGGTCTCACCCCTACAGTCTGGTATAATTAATCTAGCTCATGGTCTGGGCTTAAGAATTTTTAAATATGCAGATGATGCCAATATGCAGCCAAGTTTAAGCTCCTTAAGCTAGCTAGCAACATCCTGGTTCCATCCGGTCTTTTCTCATGTCTCTCACTAGCCTCAAAATTTTGAAGTCAAGATGATGACAGTTTTTATGGGTCAGCACAGTTTGAAGTACGTCAGGTAAATGATCTCTTTTCAACTTCACAGTAAGGGCATGTGTCTATGAGCTCATGACTTTACAATAAACTATGAAAATAGTTGAAATTTGGCAAAAAAAATAAAAAAACAAAACCCTTAGCTCTGAAATACAGAAGGAAATCTACAAAACTGAAATTCATGATAATTATTTTGATAATAAATTTCCCTAACATAGTTAATAAAGTTCCCTAACATATTTAACAACAATTATTTATATTTTATAAAGAATAGCAACTGCTTTTAAGACCACTTATAATTATAAAGGAGCTCTGGTAGCATAGTGGTTATGAATCGGGCTGCTAACCTCAAGGTTGGCAGTTCGAAACTACCAGCTGTTCCATGGGAGAAAGATGAGGCTTTCTGCTCCCGTAAAGATTTACAGCCTTGGACACCCTGTACAGGTTCACTATGAGTCAGAATCAACTCCATGGTACTTAACAACAACAAATAATTCTGTAAATTAAGTGTTTCAAAGTGCCTATTGGTTTGTGAATGCCATAAAATAGCCCTGTTCACAACAATTTTATGTGATAGAAATAATTAGTAACCCCATCTTGTTGTTAAGTGCCTCCTATACACCTATACAGAGTTTCCAAGGAGCAGCTGGTGGATTTGAACTGCCGACCTTGTGGTTCACAGTCCAGTGCTGATCCAACAGCACCACATCAGTAGTCTTTGTTGTTGTTGTTGTTAAGTGCCCTCAAATCAGTTCCAACCCATAGTGACACTGTATAGGGTTTCTGAGGAGTGGCTGGTGGCTTTGAACCATTGACCTGGCAGTTCAAACAGTATTATCCTGCAGCACCACATGAGTCTTTAGGGATGAGAAAATTGAAAAAAATAAGTAATTTATTTTAAGTCACACAGCTATGTATGTAGATGTATGTAGAAATTCAAGCTTAGAGTGTCTGGCTTAGAATCAGTTTAATATCATGCAATGAATCTCCATACACACATACACAGACATATGCAGATTGCTTTTGAAAAAATTTCCTCAGGGCTATTGAAATAGAATTGCACTTTGAGGCTGTTTTAAACCCTTTTAGATAATTAATGAATCACAAAGCTATTTAGCCTGCAACTCAAGACAAGACTGCTGAGTGCCCCTGATTAGAGGAGTCACTGAGCAGCTAGACGTGGCCCCATTTCTAATGGAGTGTATGTGAACAGCACCCCTGGAGCAATGTGAGAACTCCACAGGACTACTAATTCACACATCTTGGTTAACAGCACAAACTTTACAAAATATTGCCAAGAAAAAAGTTCAATATTACTTTGGAGGGAGCCTTCGGTTTATTTAAAAATGTGAAGTCTTGAATACTTAACAGTATTTGATTTCTTTTATTATGCTCAATTGTCCTGAAGTGAAATGGAAAATTGTAGGCCAGAGGGTTTGGGTCCCAGGGCTGGCCCCTATCCTACTGCTAGTTACTGGTGGAACCAGGACCACAAGGTATATTCCAGAGCATCCCAAGGCTAGATGCCCCTCTGCATTTTCCACGAGCCAATTCGGAGACATTGTGTGCTTCCTGTACAGAGGGTTTTGCAAAATGTCCTGGAATCTTGATTTCATGTCAGAGATTTTAGATGCCCTCACAACAGGTGCAGAGAAGAAAATATTAAGCTAACTGCTTAGTAGACAAATATTTATTTTAAAAATTGTTTCCTTCTGGCACCGGAAGCTGATCGTCTCTTCAATTTTGGGATTCTTTTGTTCTCCTCTCCTGCCATCTGGTGGTGAATCTTAGATACATTTTCAATGAACGGTCCCAGATTCCAGAAATCATTTCTACAAAATGTCTTTAGTATTCAAGGTCATTATTGCTCCAGTCATGAAGGCACATCCATAGGAAATTCCGCATTTTGAATTTGATGAACAATGGCTTATGAATCTTTTTATACACAGAAGCATTTCATTTTTGCTGAGTATTTCTGCTTCTAAAATATGAGTTATGTGATGTTGTTAAATAATGTGGCTGCTTGTGCACATAAATCTATATTTTAAGTAGACTGCAAGGTTGAGCAGCAAATTCTATTAAATTGGAAATGAATTTAAACACATAAGCCACTGGTCTTGAAAGGAAAAGAATGCTGTTTAAAATTTTCCGTTTGGAAATAACTTGACTGCGGTTATCACTACTGATTTTCTGGTAGCATCAGGTACTGTCCTTGGAGTTAATGAAAATCAATTCAGGTTTACTCACATAGTTAAAAACTGGTAACTGTTGAATTCATTTCTCAAATGACCCTCAACATTGCGACTCTTCCATGGGCCATGAACTTTTTGTATAAAACCTCAGCTCTCCAGCTTCGCTGAAGAAACAAGAAGATTTGGTAAATTTAATAAGCCATCTTCTCTTCAGTTGCCAACTCCTCTGAAACCCGCTCTGCTGTATGTTACCTGAGAGGGATCATCTCTCTTTTCACTAAATAACTCCAGCAAATACACTACTACCTAGAACCCAGGTGAAGCTTACCGGGCAACAGAGAAACACTCCACCATATGAAAATCAAACTCAAACTTATAAATAATAAACAAAGGCTAGAAAGAAATCTCATCATCAAAGCCACATCTCCAAGTCAAATCTATAATTAAAAATGAAATGCTCAGGTTTGGAATTAAATTAACTGGAATTAAATTAAATATTTTAATTTACCTAATGTCAATACGTAGTAATTAATTTGATTTTTAAAATACTTTACGCAAACAGTACTCAAAAGAGGGATGAACATGATTTGTTGATTAAATGAGGCAATGAATAAATCTTTGATAATTCATTTGAACCTTCTTAGTTGGAAAATATTTTAAAATATTGATTCTAAGCACAAGCCAAAACACTGGTTGAAATGTTAGAAAATTATTAGTCCACTAAAAGAGTTCTGCTGTGTGCTGTAGGATAAGCACTCGACTGCTAGGATGGTTTCAACTGCAAGGTTGGTAGTTCAAACTCACCAGTCTCTCCTTGGAAACCCTATACAGGGTCGCTATGACTTGGACCCAACTCTACAGCACTTAACAACACCAATAAGAGAGAAAAAAAAAAATGGATATATTTTCTTGTTGAAGAATAGCAAAAGTCAAAACCATGCCTGTTGCAATTGTCTACTTTTAGGTTAGTAGCTAAGTGCAAACCATTGAACAATACCATTAATATCCCAAGTAAATAAAAATTTTCTGAAGTTACTTAAAAAACATTTGCAGCAGTACATTGACAGGGAGATGCCAGAAATTCAAGCCAGATTCAGAGGTGGATATGTAATAAAGGATATCATTTCTGACATCACATGGATCTTGGCGTAAAGCAGACAATACCAGAGAGATATTTGTTATTGTTGTTAAGTGCTGTCAAATTGGTTCCAACTCATAGCAACCCTGAGTACAGTTTCCAAAGAGTAACTGGTGAGTTTGAAGCACCAATCTTACAGTTCAATTCTTCTCCTACAGCACCATACCAGAACTCCACAGAGATGTTTATTTGTACTTTATTATGTATGCAAAGACATTTGACTACGTGAATCATAATAAACTAAGGATAACATTGTGAAGAATGGGTATTATGGAACACAAAAATGCACTCATTAGGAACCTATGTATAGACCAAAATGCAGTTGTTAGGCCAGAACACGGGATACTGAATGATTTAAAAACAGGGAAGGTGTGTGCCAGGATTGTATCCTTTCACTATGCTTATTCAGTCTACATACTAAATCAATAATCTGAGAATCTGGATTTTATGAAGAATAACATGGCATCAAAATTGGAGGAAAATTCAGTAGCAACCTGCAATATGCAGATAGTATAACCTTGTTTACTGAAAGTGAAGATGACTTAAAATATTGATGAAGATCAAATACTAACATCCTTCAATATGGATTGCACCTCAAAGTAAAGAAAATGAAAATCTTTACAACTGCGCCAATAAATAACATTATGATCAATGGAAAAAAGATTGAAGTTGTCAAAGACTTCTTTTTGCTAGGATCCACTATCAATACTCATGGAAGCAGCGGTCAAAAAATCATTAACATATTGCATTAGGAAAATCTGCTGCAGAAGACCATTTAAAGTGTTCAACAGTAAAGCTATTCATTTGAGAAATAAGGTTCATCTGATTCAAACCATGGTATTTTCAGTTGCCTCATATTAATGTGAAAATTGGGCAATGAATAAGGAAGACTATAGAGGAATTGATGCATTTCAACTGTAGTGGAGAAGAATATTAAAAAGTACCATAGACTGCCAGAGAATTAATGAATCTGTGTCAGAAGAAGTACAGCTAGAATGCTTCTTAGAAGCAAGGCTTAGCATCTCATACTTTGAGCATGTTATCCTAAGGCATCAGTCCTTGAAGAAGAACACCATGCTCTATAAAGTGAAGGTTCAGCAAAAAAGTGGAGATCATCAATGAAATGGATTGACACAGTGGCAACAACAATGATCTTAAGCATAAAAACAGTTGTGAAGATGGTGCAGGATGTGGCAGTGTTTCATTCTATTGTACATAGGGCGGCTGTGAGTGGGATCCCACTTGAAGGTCCCTAACAGCAACAAGCATGAACATTTGTGCTGATGTGTAATCTGTTTTTGTCATGCCATATTCCAAAACTTTAAGCCTCTTAAGCAAAAGACATTTTCTCAACCTGACAGCCAGGCTACTCTTTTGGCTTTTCTCATTGTAATGTAGCTGTAGAATTATAAACCATCGAAGAAACCGTCTGGCCTATAATAGGAAATCCACAGTCAGAGTTAGGAAAAGAGATGAAATGAAGCTCCAGGTTTCTGGCCTCCTCATCCAGTGGACTTTCCTGTATTGCTATAAAGGAATTCCTGGTGTAACAAACAGTAAACGTTTCATCATTTATGTAAAAAAAAGTCAATAATATGAACTAACTCAAAAACCAAACACATGCCTGTTAAGTTGATTCTGACTCATGTTGTTGTTAGGTGCCGTTGAGTTGGTACCGACTCATAACGACCCTATGCATAAAAGAATGAAACACTGCCCAGTCCTGGGCCAACGTCACAATTGTTGCCATGCTTGAGCCCACTGATGGTGCCACTTTGCCAATCCATCTCTCTGGATCCATCCTCTTTTTCTCTCACCCTCCATTCATAGTGACCCTAAAATTGGTTAATTTCCTCTTGATATCTTTTGGCTGGTGTTATGGGTTGAAATATGTCCCCCAGAAGTTATGTTCAAGTCCTAATCCTTGTAGCTGCGAATATGACATTTTGGAAATCAAGGTTTTCTTTTTTATGTTAATAAGGTCTTAGGGTAGGTCCTAAACAGAATCCCTTATGAGTGGTGTCTTGTAAAAGTGTCAACACACACGCACACATACATACGTGGGGAAGAAACCATGTGAGGAACAATCTACAAGTCAAGGAATGTACACTTGAAGCTACTGTTACGGAAGAATCTGCCCTTGAGGTGATGTTCTGATTTGTGTATCTAGTCTCCAAAATGATGTAACAATATATTTCTCTAATTTGAAACCACCCATTTGTGTTATTTGGTTTTGGCAACACTAGCTAACTCAGACATGTAAATACATTTTCTTTGATTCATAAACTGATTCAATGATACAAAAGCATTGGTACATCGGGTAGATGGCTGTTGTTGTTAAGTGCTATTGAGTTGGTTCCAACTCATAGCAACCCTATATAGGGTTTCCAAGGAGCTGCTGGTGGGTTTGAAATGCTGACCTTGTGGTTCAATCTGACCTTTTGGGCCAGTGCTTATCCTACAATGCACACAAAAACATACACTCTGTCTATCTCTGTATTTATCTACCTATAGCTTATTTAAATTTTTTTTTAATTGCTTATTTCATCCTGTAACCAGAACAATTTTAAGTAGAGGTTTTCCCCCATCTCTGGACCAATTCAGAGACAGTATGATGCTGTGACTGCTTCTAACCTCTTTGTTTCTACAAGTATTTTTGATACCACATTCAGAAATTATTTCAGAAGTAAAACAAATCACTTTGCCACTTTCTGATCAGCTTATTGTTTTTCAGCAGATAACATTGGCTTTTAGATATGAACTCAATGTACCTGAAAGTGTAAAATAATCCTTTAGAAAATGCACACAGCTCAGTCAAATGCATTTGCTCATAAAAACTCGTGACTCTTCAATAAACACTGAACCAGAGATAGGTGTATTCTCAAACTATGTCATTTTAAACATGCATATAAAACCCCCTCTAGCTATTCAAGTTTAGGTCTATGTTCAATATAGCTTTTGTTCAGCAGTTTTATTTTAATCTGAAAGTGCAAAGACTTTCAGCAACTGTCCTTTATGAGCTCAGATGCCACATAATGTTGACAAACCAGCATTTTATTGGTACATAAAAGCCTTTCTAGTCAAACAAGGTAGGCATAGCAATCTATATTTTCTCTTAATATGAATAAGAAGCTTGTGCTCCTAGTTCAAGTATTTTGAGTAAGCGGGTTGTCTTATATTTCCTAGCAAATGTATTTACTTTGATTCTGCAATTTATCCTCTGCAGAGTATTATATTGGGTATAGGATTACATTCACCATCACCCACCCATACCCTTTCCCTTGATTTTTTAACAGAGACATCTCCTCGTTAGGGAGAATTGGAATTGACTGTCCTGGGTCTAGAAACTTGGAGGACTGTGGTAGAAGCCAGCTGCTTAACTACGCTAGGTGTCTAACTACACTAGGTCTAACTACAGTGTCTCACTACACTGGGAATGTCATGTTGGAGAGGACACATGTAGGCACTTTGGTTGGCAGTACAGCTGAACCCCAGTTTAGAGCCAGCATGAACTGCCAGCCATAGAAGTGAGCCATTTTGTATACCCAGATCAGCCAAACTTTTGGCTGAATGAAGCTCTGAAGCTCTAGTAGATATCTAGTAGATATCAATTGCACAAGGAACACTACATGAGAACTGCTCAACTCAGAATTTGCTCAGAGAGAATTTTGGAGAGGCATCAGACAGAATCTGGTGAACAGACTAGGGGAGGATTCAAGGATGGCTGATGATGCTAAGAATATCTATGTTTTGTTGTTGCTGTTAAGTGCTCGGTTCTGACTCATAATGGCCCTGTATAGAGTTTCTGAGTTTGTAAATCTTTGCTGAAGCAGAAAGCCTCATTTTTATCCCATATTTTATTAATCAGTAATAATTTCAAACACAACCCTTACTATTTCTACCTTTCAAGGCAAAACCAATGAGACCTAATATCCCACTTCCATAAAACTGATATCAAAGTACCTGTTGCCATTTTTCACTTTGATTTTTCTCATCCTGTGATCAGAACATCTATTAATGGAGATGTTCCCAGTCTCTGGACTTACAGTCTTTGAGATTTGATTCTAAATGCGTTGTCACAGGAATGTTGGTAAGGGGGCAGTTTACCTCTTCCAGCTATATAAACCTTGAGAACTGATGTTATTATTCTCTTTGTATTTTGCTTCAACTTGTCTCTCACTTCATGCATAGGAATCTATTTCACTTCTCTTTGCTGTCCAATGCTTTAAAAAACAAAAACAAAATCAACTTTTTTGTTGTTACAAATCCTTCCACCATTTGTCTGTCATTTTGTTGTATTCTGGTGGTCTGTATGCTCCTGTGATGCTAGAAGCTAGGCCACCAGTATTTGGTCCCCCATGGTGGACAGACTTCCGAGGAGCTTTCAAACTGAGATAGACCAGTAACAAGGAGAGGCAGACAACTTCTAAAGGGCTGTTGCTATAGTTAAGTGCCATCAAGTCAGGTCTGACTCATAGCAACCCTGTATACAGTTTCTGAGGCGCACCAGGTAGGTTTGAGCTGCTGACCTTGTAGTTCACAGTCCATTGGTGATTCTTGAAAATCTTATGAAGAACAGCAAAATGTCTATAATGCCAGAAGACGAGGTGCTCAGGTTAGAAAACACTCAAAATATAATTGGGGAAGAGCTTCCTCCTCAGTGTAGAATTAACCTGAAAGACATGGATGTAGCAAAGATTTCATGATTTTCAGTTGCTGATGGGACAGGATTGGGTGTAGGATTATATTCACCACCACCCACCCAACTCAAACTGAGAAGAAACAGCTATGGATAGTCATTAATAACTGGAACACAGACTATAATAGTATGAATCTGGGAACACTGGAAGTGTCAAATATAATTGAAATTCATGACAATATCTATCCTAGGCATTAATGAGCTAAAAGGGACATGTATTAGTAATTTTGAATTAAAAATTCATATCGTTTACTATGCTAGAATGATAAATGGAAAAGGAATGATCCAGCATTCATCATCTAAAAGAGCATTTCAAGATCTATCTTGAAGTACAATGCTGTCTGTGATACTATAATATCCATACGCATACAAGGAAGACCAGTTAATATCACTATTATTCAAATTTATACACCAACCAATAAAACCAAAGGTGATGAAATTGAAGAATTCAACCAATTTCTTCAGTCTAAAATTGATCAAGCATGCAGTCACGATACATTGACAATCACTGGTGATTGGAATGTGAAAGCTGGAAACAAAGAGGAAGGATCAGTAAGTAGTTGGAAAATGTGGCCTCGGTGATAGAAATGATGCTGGAGAGCTCATGATGGAATTTTCCAAGAACAATGATTTATTCATTGCAAATGCCTTTTTCAACAACATCAACTGACTACACACATGGACCTTACCTGATGAAATGCATACACAGAATCAAATTGAGTACAGCTGTGGGAAGAGATAATGGAGAAGCTCAATATCATCAACTAAAACAAGGCCAGAAGCCAACTCTGGAATAGACCGTCTATTGCTCATATGCACAGAGGCTGAAGCTGAAGAAAATTAAAACAAATTCACAAGAGTCAAAATATGACCTTTAGCATCTCTCACCTGAATTTCGAGGCCATCTCAATAACAGATTTGATGCATTAGATACAAATGACAAACAACTTAAGGACTTGTGGGCTGCTATCAAGAACATCATCCATGAAGACGGCAAAAAGTCATTTAAAAGACAGGAAAGAACAAAAAGACAAAAGTGGATATCAGAAGAGACTCTGTAACTTTCTCTTGAACATAGAGAAGCTCAAGTGACTGGAAGAAATGATAAAGTAAAGAACTGAACATAAAATTTCAAAGGGCAGATTGACAAAAAAAACAAAAGTATTATGATGAAATGTAACCTGGAGTTAGAAAACCAAAAGAAAAACACACTTAGCATTTGTCAAGCTAAAAGAACTAAAGAAAAAGTCAAGTCTCAGGTTGCAATATTGAAGGATTCTGTGTGGCGCTGCAGGTTAATGAGCTGTACTGCAAGGTCAGTTTGAACCACAAGGTCAGCGGTTCAAGC
>NW_006408548.1:17434321-17443754 GCF_000296735.1 Chrysochloris asiatica | reverse complement strand
TAAACTATCACACAATTCACAATAAAACATTTAAAAAAAGTTAAAAGAAAAAAAACTCATTTTACTTGGATCCACAATCACCACTCATGAAAGCATTAATCAAGAAATTGAATGATGTATTACATAGTCAAATTTGCTGAAGAAGACCTCTTTAAAGTATTAAAGAGCAAAGATACTAGTTTGAGAGCTAAGGTGTACTTGACTCAAGCCATGATATTTTCAATTGTCTCGTATGAATGTGGAAGTTGGACAACGAATAAGGAGGACTATAAAAGAATCAATGCATTTGAATTATAGTGTTGGTAAAGATAATAAATCTGTGTTGGAGGAGGTACAGCCAGAATGCTCCTTAGAAGCAAGGATGGAGATACTTTGTCTCTCTTACTTTGGACATGTGGTCAGGAAGGATTATTCCCTGAACAAGTACATCATGCTTGGTAAAATGGAGTGTCAGTGACAAAGAGAAAGGCCTCAAAAGAGATGAATTGACACAGTGGTAGCAACAATGTGTTCAAACATAATTGTGAGGATGATGCAGGGCCAGGCATTTTTTCATTCCATTGCGCTTAGCATTGCTATGAGTTGGAGTTAACTTGATGACATGGGACAAAAACAATAAATACTTTGTCATATTTATTACTCTTTTTCTCTAAACTCTACCAATTAGACCCTCCACCCTTTAAAACTGTGATAGAATTGAGTATGGCCATTTTATTGAGAACAAATTTACAGAATAACATTTGTGAAGAAAATATGGAGAAAGTAAAATAGTTACAATTATTTAGTTGTGAAGTTATTGTTTGAAAAATACACAGGTAGTAGAAAAGCACTATACTAAGGTGAATCTAGCTAACTAAGGAGAGGGACATAAGGAGAGATTACCCTCAGGCAACAAGGGGCCTTTTTCAGTCAATGCACAGTTGACTGCAATTCTTACTCTTCACATGCATGGTTTCTACTCATCTTTGAGATCTTAATTTCAAGTCACCATAAGATAGTCCCTTCCAATTACTTGGTTTTTCTCTTACCCTCAGTGTTTCCCTTAGTTCTGATTTCCATTTTGTAAGTTGTTATTGTTAAGTGTTGTCAAGTTGGTTCCGACCGATAGCGACCCTGTATAGGGTTTCCTAGGAGCGACTGAGCTTGAACCATTGACATTATTATAGTTTAAATTGGAGTGCTGATGTGGCACTGTAGGATAAGCACTGGACTGCAAGGTCGGTTTGAACCACAAGGTTGGCAGTTCAAACTTACCAGCCATTTCTTGGAAACCTTATACAGGGTCACTATGAGCCAGAACTGACCCTATGGTACTTAGCAACAATATAATTTAAATTGGGAGACATGATGTGGTGCTCTAGGGTAAGCACTAGACCACAGGTCAGTTTGAACTGCAAGACTAGTGGTTCAAATACACCAGCTGCCTCTCAGAAACCATATACTGGATCCCTATGAATTGGATCCAACTTGATGGCACTTAGCAACAAATTTGTACTTGTTAGATGCTGTCAAATCATTTTTAGATCATAGTGACTCCATTTGGCAGAGTAGAACTGTCCCCTCCATAGAGTTTTCTAAACTGTAACCTTGATGGGATCAAATAGTTAGGTCTTTCTCAGAGTCACTAGGTAGGTTGGAACTATCAGCTAAGCACTTAATCGTTGCTCCACCTTGAGTTCTTGACTTCGTAATTACTATTTTGTAATTGTTGTGATTTGTTTACGTGCTTTAGGGCTTTCATCCCTTCTGGAATATGAATTCCTTTAGGGCAAGGCATCTCCTATCCTTGTTTGCTGTTGATACAGAACCAAATATAGGTCTAGGCATACATAGCAGGTGCTCAATAACAGCTTCTCAATTAATTAAATATTCATAATATAGTATCAAATGGCTCTGGTGACACTGTGGGTTAAGCATTGGACTTCTAACCCCAAGATTGGTGGTTCAAATTCACCAGCTGCTCTGCAGGAGCGATGAAACTGTCTGCTACTGTAAAGCTCAACAGTGTTGGGAATCCTAAGGAGCCATTCTACTCAGCCCTATTGAGTTATTATAGGTGGGAATCAACTCAATGTCACTGAGTATTTTGTTTTAATATAGTGTCAAGTGTCAAGACCTCACAACACCATAATGAATGAAGTAATGGTACATGACACTGCTATGGAAATTGTGACTGTAATATGGGCGTTGGACTACCAGAATTATTTCATTGGTATTATTCAAATTGTTGTTGTTGTGAAGTGCTATGGAGTTGGTTTGGACTCATAGCAACCCTGAATAGGTGAGTTTGAACCACCAACTTTATGGTTCAAACTGACCTTGGGGTCCAGTGCTTATCCTACAGCATCACGGCAGGACAAATTTGGCCACAGGCAACTTTATTAACAAGACCAAGCTTGGTTCCCCTTGTCATATTTCTTTTTTCTCAGTTTTAGACCCATAAGAAATATTTGAATTTCAATAGAGACAACTCTTAATTGTTCAAGATCCCAAGGAGTTAATTGATTTTGTACGTTGTATTAAGGATGCCATGATAGGAAAGCAATGACAAAGGGTTGATCTGAGATATTTTTAGGGATGAAATTTTCTCACATCTTTTAAATTATACCACATTGGAGATGAACTTTTCTGCTAATTTATATTATCATGTTGAGCAAGTGATTTCATTTCAAAAAAGGGAGTGTCAGGTGTGGCCTTGCTGAGTATGTCAGACCCCATGACTTGGAAATTTGAAAGCATGTCTGTTTTATAGAAAGTGAAGTCTGCCATCCCAGCAGATTCCAGCCAGGTATAACTCTGGCATGGAGAGGACAGGGCTATAGAACCACTTGGAGATTGTCAGTTTAGGGTGGATTCTTCCTTTACCATCTACCAAATCAGTGAACTCTATATGTTTGTTTAACTTGGAAATTAGAGGTGGCAATTATGAAGTTTCAAATAAATTATATCTGAAAAAACTACCATACCATATAGTAGGAAGTTAACTTATGCCCATTGCTTGATGAATAATCCATGGAATCCTAAAATTATAAAATTCTGTGATTGTCATGAATCAAGTATAACCATTAACTCAAAATTTTTTGCGAAGAGCTTTTTCCCTAACTTAGTAGTGTAACACACAAGAATGGATTAAATATAGTTTTATTTAATTTAAACATTTACTTCTTTTTGAAGTATGGTTTATATACAACAAAAGCGCACATACCTTACATTAATAGCTTGATGATTTCTCTATGTAACCATTCATACAAAGAATATAACATATCTAGCACTGCAAAGAGCCACTTCATTCCCATATCAGTCAACACTCGCCTCAAAACTAACCACCAATATCACATATTTTCAGATCTTGAATTTTACATAAATGGAATCATACTATATGTTCTATTTTGTGTTTTGCTCAATATTATGTACATTGATATGAGTAGTAACATTGGTTTATTGAGTAGTTTCTAAACTTGACAAGAGTTACTTTTCAGAACAAATAATAGCACTTTATCCCCCTCAAAAGGAGCCCTGTAGTGTAGTGGGTTGCGAGTTGGGCTGTTAACTGCAAGATCAGCAATTCAAATCTACCAGTTGCTCCACGGGGGGGAAGATACGGCTTTCTGCTCCTGTAAAGATTTGTAGCCTCAGAAACCCTATACAGAGCTACTTGATGGTACACAGACACCATCACCACCTTTTCCCAAACGCTTTTTCCCCTTATCATGCGTGGAGGATTCAAAAATTTAGTGTGAACAAGTTCCATTTTCTCTTAATTCCATTTTTCATGAACTTTTTTGACATCTCTTTGTACTTCTGTAGTATAATCATAGTGCTCTCTGAATCTTTCTGAATAATTTTGTTTATTATATCTGTGATCTATATTTTGTTTATTATATCTTCATCTTTGCCATTTGGAGAGCCTGCTCATCATATCTAGTTATACAGTCTGATTCCATTTTACAGCACTGTCAGATAAATAGAGATACTTCTTCATCTAGCAATCAAGCACAAAAGAGCACAGTGAATTGAAATTTTCACAAGTCCAGTGGCAGGATAGACCTGGTATCCTGAGGGTCAAAGTGATTTATTTATTTCTGTATTGCTGGTTTCATTATTTCATTCTCATTTCTTCAGGGAAGCAGTGTTGACTGCTCCTTAGGCCCAGGTTTTGGAATATTTTTGCTTTAATTACTACAGACAAGAAGGAGGAAGTGAGAAAGCCTAAAATACATGAGAAATTTAATTGCTCCATAATATAACTAACATAACTCTTTTAGTATATCAAAGCGTGGCACAAGTAGAGTTCTACTTTATTCTGAATGTATTGGATTATCCAATTAAATGCTTACTTTTTTTTGTATTCTTTTTCCATGCTTAGCAAACATTTTCTGATTATAGATTAGTATTCCATGAGTTATATCTTGACATCTATAATAACTCATTGAAAATGAATTAATTGGCTTAAAGCTTGTTATTTATCAGTCTTCACTAGTCTTGTGAAGGTGAGTGGGGATCCTTGGTCAGACCAAATTTCTTGCACTGGAATTTCAGGGTCTGTGTCTGTCACTAAAATCAGACTGTACAGTTAGTAGTATCTTGTTGAGTAGTCTGTGCTGCATGCCTAGATCTCACTACCAGGACTGAAGGATGAATTCACCCAGCTGTTGGGAGGGTTTCGGATGTCAGGTCTCAGTCAAAATTGTCTCAACTGAAGAGCATCCCCTCTAACGTCATGCCTCTTCCCAGTGTGGTCCATATCCAATGACAGGTCAATGCAGGAAAATTAATGTCCAGTTCTTCTACTCTGATCAGAAACAAAGCTGAAGGATTGTCCTGTTGCAAAGGTCTCCATGGAGTTGGCTGAGGCCTTCCTTCAGGCTTCTTTACAGGCCAACTTTTCCTACCACCCAGTTGTGCCGCTTTCTCCTCCTCTTCACAGATACTGATTCCAGAGTACTCCTGCACAAAAATTTCCAAATCATTGTCCATTTCCTTAGGAACTCAACCGTCAGCATCCTCTTTGTCTGATATCACGTCGTTTTCAAACTTTGACAAAAACCAAAGATCCAGGGCACAGTGCTTTATATCCTCGGAGTTCTTATACATTTTATTAAGCAAATTATTTATTGTAATTTAATATTCTTACAGAAAATACACAAATTAGAAGTATAGAGCACCATGAATTTTTATGAAAGGAAAACAAACATGACACTAGCCCCCAAATGAAGAAACATAATATTTCTGATATCCCAGATGCCCCATTATGTCTTCTTCTTAGTCACTAGCCCCAAACCCTCATTTATAATACAGTGAAGAATTTTTTGTCTGTTTCTGAATTTCATATGTCTTTTTTCCAATGTCTGGTTTTGATCTTTTGAGATCATATTTGTGAGCTTCATCTATGCAACAGTTCCTTCACTCTCATTGCTATATAGACTTTAATTGTATGAATATGTCACAATTTCCTTACTCTATTATTGATGGTTATTTTAATTGCTTCCATTTTGAAGTGCTTCCAGTTATCATTATTAATGTGTTGTAAAGATTCTTTCAAATGACTTTTAATAAACATATGTGTTGATTTCTGGTGGCTATACACCTAGGAGTAGAACTGTTTCGTTTTAGTTGATACTGCCAAATTGTTTTCCATATGGACCCAACTTTGACTTCTAGCTAATGCACCTCAGATGCGGCCCTGCCTGTCTGTGGAGGGTCATGTGTTTCTATGATGCTCAATAGGTTTCAGTTGTACTTCCAGACTAAGACAAATTAGAAAGGATATTCTGACAATCTGCTTCCAAAAAATCAGCTAATGAAAACCCTTAGGATTACAATGGTCCAATCACAAGGAGCCAAGTAGACAGCAGCTAACAACAACAATAATTATAAATTTACACTCCCATCAGGAATGTGTGAGAATCTCAGTTGCTCTTTATCCTTGCCAACACTTGGTGTTGTCAGTCTTTTTAGTTTTAGCTTTTTTGGTAGGTATGAAGTGATATCTCATTCTAGCATTAATTTGAATTTCCTAATGACTGAGCATATTTTTATATTTTATAGGTAATTTGTATATACTCATTTGTGAATGCCTGTTTGAATCATAAGGAGTCACTGGTAGCAGAAATGGTTAAGCAAAAGACTATGAGTCGAAAGATTCACGTTTTGACTCAACCAAAGGTGACTCAGAGTTCAGGCTTAGTGATCTACCTCGGGAAAGGCACGGCTTTGAAACCCCCATGGATCTACTACTCTGCATGCAGGAGGTCGTCATGAGTCAGAATTGGCTCTATGGCAGCTAACTACAACAATTTGACATAATTTTCTGCTGACATCATTTTAAAAATTGATTTGTGGCAATTATTAATGTATTTTGGATACAGATATTTTGTCAGATACATGTGGTATCTGACATGTGGTTTATACTGCCTTGTTATTGTTAAGTGTCATCGAGTCAGTTCTAACCTATAGCAACTCCGTATAGGGTTTCTGAAGAGCAGCTGGTGAGCTTGAACTACTGACTCTGCAGTTCAAACCAACTTTACAGTCCAGTGCCTTAACCCACAGGTTTGCCTTTTCCCTCTTATGAGTACACTACTGGAGTCCTGGTGTGGCGCTGTCAGCTAATAAACTGGACTGCAAAGTTGACTTGAACTGGGTTAGAACTGACTGGAAGGCACTTAAAAACAATAATAAGTACACTATTGAGAATCAAAAGTCCTGAATTTTAATTGTATAATTTACCAATTTTTTTGATTATTGCTTTTTAATCATTAGCAAGCTTAGATGATAGAAATTTCTCCTATGGTTTTATTTATTTACTCACTTTTCCTCTAGGAGTTTTGTTATTTAATCTTTCACATGCACCATCTGGAATTGATTTTTATGTATGATGAGAAATAGGTCAATATTCATTTTTCCAGTGTACTAGCCAATTAACACATCACCATGTCATAAATCAAGTGACCACGTGAAAATATATTCTAGTCTGTTTTTGGACTGTATTCTTTTCATTGGTCTATTTATCATTGACCAATTTATTTTAAATTTCTGTTGATTTATTTGATTACATTTTAATATCTAATAATGCAATCCTTTGGAGTCCTGGCATGGCACTCTATGATAAGCACTAGAAAACTAACCCCAAGGCCAGCAGTTCAAACCCCCCAGCTGTTCCTTGGAAACCCTATGCAGTGTCGCTGAGTGGGAACTGACTCAATGTCACTTAAACATCAGTGTAATCCCCTAACATTTTCCTATTTTGTCAAGATTGTCTTAGCTATTCTTTGTCTCTTGCATTTCTCTATACATTTTAATACCAACTATGAAGAGCCATGGAGTCCTGGTGTGGCGCTGTGTGTTAATGCGCCAGACTGCAAAGCCATTTAAACTGCAAGGTTGGCGGTTCAAGCTCACCAGCTGCTCTTTAGAAACCCTGTACAGGGTTGCTGTGGGTTGGAATCGACTCCATGGCACTTAACAACAACAACAATGAAGGACCATTAAAAATCAAAACAAAACAAACCCTGGGCTTTTTATTGGTTCTTTTTTAAATA
Organism: Chrysochloris asiatica; assembly: GCF_000296735.1. NCBI lineage: Eukaryota > Metazoa > Chordata > Mammalia > Afrosoricida > Chrysochloridae > Chrysochloris > Chrysochloris asiatica. Next base: position 17,436,213 of record NW_006408548.1, on the reverse strand, counting down.
TGGGAAGGTCTGGTTTCTTTACAATTGTGAGTCTACTGCTTCAGGAACATGGTCTACACATTTACTGGTTTCAGTATTCTCCATTCTTTTCTAAAATTCCATTACTTCTATTTTTTGTCATTTCTGTTCAGCCTAGGAACGTTTTTTGTTATAATTCAGGTTTGCTGATGCTACATTATTTTAGTCATCTTCCACCTGAAGATATCTTTATTTCATATTCATCCTTGAAGGATTCTCTCTCTCTCTCTCTCTCTTTTTTTTTTTTTTTTCTTTTTCTGGATATAAGAATCTGGATTGAGAGTTAATTTTTTCTTTTAGCGCTTAAAGATTTCCCCCCCCACCACTTTATTCTGATTTTAATTATTTCTGATGAAAATGTAACAGTATTTCAAATTGTTGCTTCTTGTATATTGTCACTAAGCTTCCTGAATTCATATATTGATGCCTTTTATCAAATCTGAGAACAAATATGTCTATCATTTATTCAATTATGTTTTCTTATGCTCATTCTCTCTTTCTCTTCTCCTTCTGGGACTCCAACTATAAATATTGTATATTTGGTTTTGAGTCCTAAGGCTTATATGTTTTAAATATACTTCTTTATTATAGCATTATTAGAATGTTGACATTTGAGTCTGTATACAATTCAAGCTTTTGCTTTCAAGAGTTAATATTATCAAGCATTGTAAACAGAATGACTATGCTGTTTATTTTTCTGCATATTTCTAATTCTCTTAAAGGGATTTTCTGTCTCTCTTGCAAACAATTATCTTCCCTTTGGATATTTTCCATGTGATTATAAGATTTTGAGTTCTCTTGGGAATCTTCATGTGTGGGCAGATATGTTACCAAAAACCATTTCTGAGAGATTAAATGGATGTGATCTGAAACCAGTAGTGGATTTAGATAGCACATTTGTTGTGCAAATCATTTATACAACTAGGTGAAAGCTTCTCACCCCAGAAAAAACTTTTGCTATCTCTTTGTTTAGGGAGTTGAATCTTGAATCATTTGATATCTCCTCTCCCCTTCATAAAGCAAGGCACCTTATTTCCATGTGATACTTGCATTTCTAGTCAAGGATAAATACTTTAGCAGTGTGCCCTTACTGAGGTGCCAACAAGTCTAGGATGGTAACATTGTGTAAAGCGACCATAGACCTAATTAGAGAAATTTGGCATTCTATAATTGATAAAGACATTCATGGGTTATTCTATTGCTTCAGTATCAAACTGTGTATGTTGTTGTGTTGTTGTGAAGTGCCATTGAGTCGGTCCCATAGCGACCCTGTATAGGGCTTCCAGGGAGCAGCTGATGAGCTTGAACTGCCAACCTTGCTGTTCAAACGGTTTTGCAGTCTGGTGCATTAACCCACAACGCCATTCCAGTACTCTAGACATGAAATAATCTGGCTAATTTATGGATTTATTTTAAAAAGACATTCCACTTATCAATCATCTTAAAGAGAATTGTCTCAGATTATTTGTCTCAACATGTCCTAGCTGGTTAATTTTGTTTTGTTTTAAATTTTTATTGTGACTTGCATGATAGTTTACATAGGGAACATCAGCTTTACATTCATCACTTCATTGCAAAGATAACAGTCTCCTCTGTGCCTCATCATTCAACAGTATTTGCTTCTATTCTGTTTGTTTTTTGTGGGGAGGGCGCGGGGAAGCATTGAGGAATATATAAGCATTCAAACAACCAAAGGGCACATTCTGTGAGCCTGCATCCTGGCCACCAGCACACAGCCTTTCTCTTTCCATGAGTCTACAGTCCTCAGCTGCTCTATTTCTCTATGCCTTCATCTCTGTCTCCATCTCTGGTGCCACTGCTTCTCTTTATAGGGTCCCACATTCCATTCATGCTTCTTCCTTGATGGTCTTAGG
>NW_006408548.1:17432653-17434221 GCF_000296735.1 Chrysochloris asiatica | reverse complement strand
CAAATGATCAAGAATCACTAGTATTGAAGGAATAAGTCCAACCTACACTGAAGGCATTAGCTGTAAGCCAGGCTCCAGGAATTTATGGACTACCAATTGAAATGTTTCAACTAATTGATGCAACACTGAAAGCACTCACTTGTCTGTGCCAAGAAACTTGGAAGATAGTTACCTGTCCAACCAGTTGGAAAAGATCCATATTTGTGTCTGTTCCAAAGAAAGGTGACCCAACAGAATGCAAAAACAATCCAATAATATTATTGATATCACAAGCACATAAATTTTTGCTGGAGATAATTCAAAAATGGTCACAGTAGTGCATAAACGAAGAGCTGCAAGGAATTCAAACTGAATTTAGAAGAGGATATGGAATGAGAGGTATCATTGCTGATGTCATATGGGTCTTGACTGAAAGCAGAGACTACCAGAAAGAGATTACTTGTGCTCTATTGATTATGCAAAGGTATTAGATTGTGTGGATCATGCAAGCTATAGATACCATTGTGAAGAATGAGTGTTCTAGGACTCTTAACTGTGCTCATGAAGAACCTGTACATAGAGCAAGAGGCAGTTGCTAAAACAGAACAAGGGAAACTGAATGATTTAAAATCAGAAAGGTGTGCAGTACACCATATTTATTCAATCTGTATGCTGAGCAAAAGGGGCCCTGGTGTGGCACTGTGGAATAATGCCCTGGACTGCAAGGTCAGTTTGAACCGCAAGGCTGCAGTTTCAAATCCACCAGCCAGTCCTCAGAAACCCTATACAGGGTCACTGTGAGTTGGAATTGACTCAATGGCACTTAACAACAACAAAAACATTCTAAGCAAATAATCTGAGAAACTAGATTATATGAAGAAGAATTTATCATCAAAATTGGAGGAAGACTCTTTAACAATCTATTATAACAACCTATGATAAACCTTCTTTACTGGAAGAAAAGAGGCCTTAAGATATTAATAAAGATCAAAGACTACACTCTTTCATGTGGATTGCACCTCAATGTAAAGAAAATGAAAATCCTCATAAATAGACCAATAAATAACATCATGATAAATGGAGAAAAGTTTTATATCAAAAATTTCATTTTGGGGGCAGGGCTTGATGGCAGCTAAGGTGGAGGTGCAGTGAAGTTCGCCATCAGCCATACCACAGAATACCAGTCAAAGCAGATCTGGGCAGAGCTCCAAAACTCTGAACCACATAGCTAGGAATATTTTTAAAGTTTGAGGGCTTATAGCTAGTGGAACTTGAAGCTAAATTAAGAAATCGTGTACTTTTGAAACTGCCAGGCTGGAAGACCCAGAGCTGACATCTTGGGTGAGACCTAATGGCAAGAACAAGCAGGGCAGCAGAAACACCATGGAAAAAAGCCACGGGAACCTTCGAGCAAAGGTGGACAATACACTTTGTTGGTTTTGCTTTGTTCTGATTTTCTTTCTTTCTTTTTTTTTTGGTATCTGGTCATTGCCCTCCCATCCCTGCCACTGTTTGCGCACCTCCATTCTGGTGACTGGTGGGATGATGCCTGAGTGAGTGGACACCCCCCCACCCTCACCACTGGTGGG
>NW_006408548.1:17419016-17424133 GCF_000296735.1 Chrysochloris asiatica | reverse complement strand
TAAGATTAACTATTCCCATCTTTTTGTTACAAAACTTCTACTTTTACAGTTGTAACAGTCGCACTTAGTCATGGTAACAATTACTCACTACTGAATCATTATCTTATCCCCATCTCTTTCTCATGTGGTTTGTTTTTATATAATAATGAAAACTATATTGCCTCAAAGAAGACAAATTTCAGTTTTTTGATAATATGGGGAAAGACTTATAGGTTTGCAGCTTAATGATAGACTTTTCTTCTAAATAGGCAGTTCACTGTAAGAAAATTATAATTTCTACAAATCAGCAAGAACTAAGGATTCCCTAATGATAACTGGAGGACAAGCACTTGACCACAAGATTAGTTTGAACCACAAGTTTGGTGTTCCAAATCACTAGCCACTCCTGTTGTTGTTGTTGTTAAGTGCCGGCGAGTCAGTTCTATAGGTACCCTGTATAGGGTTTCCAAGGAGTGGCTGGTGAGCTTGAAACACCAACCTTGCAGTTCAAACAAACTTTGCAGTCCTGTGCATTAACCCACAGCACCACAATGAGTTGCTATGAGAAGGGACTGACTAGACAGCATTAAACAACAACAACACCAATTGGATAGCACTGACAGCTTGGAGCATCAGTGCAATCAATGCCATAGTTATGAATTATAAGTCAGAAGAGACCATCTTATTCTCCACAGGTGGCACTTCTTTTACTGAAAAAACCCTACTTAGATCAAAGCAGAAACTCGCCACATAGGGAGGATTGATGTTGTTGTCATTGTTAAGTGCCATTGAAGTAGTTCCAACAAACAGGACCATATATAGGGTTTCCAAGAACCGACTGCTGGGCTTGAATTGCTGACCTTGTGGTTATCTGTCCATGGCTTACATTACAGCACCACACCAGGACTACGGGACTAAGGATTCTGCCATAGTCATGTGAATTGCAATACAAGAAGAATTAAACAAAGAAGGAAAGGAGGAAATAATTGGGACTTCATCTATAATCTGTTTCTGGTTCCTTTTTAATACTTAGAGGGAGAGGTGTCGTACATATGGTCAGCTAAGAAACTGGTAAAATATGAATGATGTGGAAAACATTAAAAAAAAAAAAAATGGAAGGGATACACAGAGTCACTGTACCAAAAAGAAATGGTCAATGTTCAATCATTTTAATAGCTAGTATATGATCAAGAACAGATGGTAAGGAAGGAGAAAGTCCAAGCTGTCCTGAAGGCATTGATGCAAAACCAGGCTCCAGGAATTGATGGCATACAAATTGAAATCTTTCAACAAAGTGATGTAGCACTGGAGGCACTCACTCCTATGCCAAGAAATTTAGAACTGGCCAACCGATTGGAAGAGATTCATATCTGTGCCCATTCCAAAGAGAGGTGACACAGAGAAATGTGGAAATCATCAAACAATGTCATCAATATAGCATTCAAGTAAAATTTTGCTGAAGTTAATATAAAAATGAATGCAATAAAATGACTTAAAAATGACTGCATTTTGACTGTTAGATTCAAAATGGCAATTCCAGTCCATATGCATCCCATTTCATTTTTGACAACTTCCAATTTTCTTAGATCCATATTTCGTACATTCCATGTTATAATTATTAATGGATGTTTGCAGATGTTTCTCATCATTTTGAGTTGTACCCCATCAACAAATGAAAGTTCAGAAATCTTTACCCCATTAGAATTATCATAGTCAACTCTACTTTGAGGAGGCAGTTATTCCAAAGTTGAGGTTGAATGCGTTCCAACCTGAGTGGTTCATCTTCCAGCATTATATCTGACAATATTCTGGTGTTATTCTAGCTGTTCCATGGGAGAAAGCTGAGGCTTTCTGCTCCCATAAAGATTTACAGCCTCGGAAACCCTGTACAGGATCGCTATGAGTCGGAACCAACTCCACGGCACATAACAATAATAGCATTCCTAATGCTTCAATATTCAATAGTCTGGCATTATCTGACAGTGTTCCACCACTCTTCATAAGGTTTTCAGTTTTCAGTGGCTAAACATTCAGAAATAGTCTCTCTCTCCTTCCTAGTCTGGCTTAGTCTTGAAGCTCAGCTGAAATCTGTACACCTTAGGTGACGCTATTGGTATTTAAAATATCAGTAGCATAACTTGCAGCATGACAATTGCACATAAGTGATCACAGTTCAACTACAGATGAGTGGTGGAATTTGACCCTAAGCACCTCCAAAGCCTGGTATAGTACTGTAGGATAAAAACTAGATGTCAACTGAAAGGTCAGTGGTCATACCCATTAGCCACTCCTTAGAAGCACTATACTTGGTCACTATGAGTCAGACCTGACTTGACAGCACTTAACAACAACAACAACCTCCAAAACAAGAGTAGGACTTTTACCTCCAGATTGAGGGAAGGATTTCTTAAATTTTGACATTTTGGTCCAGATGATTCCTTGCTATGCAAGACTGTTCTATGCAGTATGTTTAACAGCATCTGGGGCCATTAGATGCCAGTAGACTCACCCTGAACTGGGGCAATAAAAACTGTGGCCAGACATTGTCAATTTCCTACAGGAGGCAATAGATGAGAAACACTGCTCTCAGAGCTCAGCAAATCTCAGACAGACAATACTCCGAATTATAACCATGTATGAAGACATAGCAAATATTTAAAAATATGGCTAGCAATGGTATACTTCTTTTAAATAGGAGAATGTACCATATTTTGGAAAATTTTGAAGTCTATTTATAACTCCTTCGATAAAACATTTTCCTTAGGCTTCCCATGAAATAATATACCATTAACAGTGAACAAGGTAAAAGGATCTTTTACCTTCTTGTACCCACAGGTATCTGTTTCCATTTGGCAAACATTCTTGCTATTTCTCCAAAAGTTTTGGATCATTCACTCAGAAGGTTTAACCCTCTAATTCAGTCTAATCTGAGAGTATTAGTGGCTAGAGCTATTGCCAGATGAATGATGCCAGGTTGATAATGTTCTGAAAGTCCTTTCAAGTTCTAATCAAATTGTATAACTCTTTCAGAGAATTTCAAGGTTCATATGGCTATAATAATTAAAGCTTATAATACAGAATCAAATGAACAGAGAGATACACCTTACAAACGATATCAGCAGCTGAGAATACAGTAAATTCCTGGGTTAGTAACATCATACTCACCATTGTTGTTGTTAAGTATCATCAAGTTGGTTCCAATTCGTAGCACTCCTATATGGGTTTCTGAGGAGTGACTGGTGTGTTTGAATTGCTGATCTTGCAGTCTAAGCAAACATTGCAGTCCAGTGTTTACCCTATAGCTAGTCTCACAATATGGCCAGACTCACAACACTTGCACTTTATTGTTGGTTGTTGTTGTTAAGTACCGTTGAATCAATTCCAACACATAGTGACCCTGTATAGGGTTTCCGAGAAGCAGCCGGTGAGATTGAACTGCCAACCTTGCAGTTCAAATGGCTTTGCACATTAACCCATAGTGCCACTGTAAGTGCCTTCACATTGGTTTCAACTCATAGTGACCCTATGTAGGATTTCTGAAGCTAGAAATCTTTGCAGGAGCAGAAAGCCTGATCTTTCTCCCAAGGATGGTTTGTGAGCCCTAACCTGTGACATTGTGGTTCAAAGTTCAGTGCTTACCCTACAGAGTCACTATGCTCCCTTTAATCTTACGTAAATTTGCCCTCGCTTTGAAACACACTTGTAACAAATTTTTCATTGCATGTACCTTTACTTGCTGCATGTATAGCATTTGAATCATTTAAAAGACTTTGAATCTATTCTTGCACTTAAGTAAGGCTAAATAACTGTCACGCCTGTTCCGACTTACTTACAAATTTGACTTTAAAGTACACTTAAGAAAAGATCTTGTTCCTTACTGCCTGTATAAATAATAAGCAGAGGAAAAGTGAACTATATCACCATTACTTCTTAAATGTTGATGTTGTTAAGTGTCATCAAGTCGATTCTGACCCATAGTGACCCTGTATAGGGTTTCCAAAGAGTAGCTGGTGAACTTGAACCACCGGTCTTACAGTTCAAATGACTTTGCAGTCTGATGTATTAGCCCACTGTGCCACACTAAGGACTTCTTAAATGGAGGGGCTTTAATTCCATCATTATTACCTAACTGCACTGATAATACCTTAAAGAAAATTATTCATACCCAATCGGGCAGATATTTTCCTTTGAAAGCTCTGTTGTCTACTTCTGATATTGTTTCCTGCTCTGCAAAATTTGTATGCATATCCCAAAGGCAAGCAATTTTTCATCACAAATTTGTCAAAAGATTGTTTAAGGTCCCTGTTCAACTCTATGAGTAACACTAAAAACTCAGTGCCTGGTAAGTAATGTATTAATGCCTGTCACTGTGGTGTTTCAAAACCCAAACCAAAGGATATAGAAGGAAGAGAGGATGGAAAGTTTTTCTGAAAATTAGACATCTCAGGTATGAGGAAGTACATGAAGGACTTATCCATATCAGCATGAAAAGAAGTGTCCAAAAGAACATAGGAAAGTTTGAAATGTGTGCAGAATTGAGGAAGGCAGACAGGTTATATCTAACCATCATTTATGTCCATATGAGCCCAGTTCTTCACATAGATATCTGTATTAATGACCTTAAAGCAACTATAGTAATTAAGACGTGTCTGAACATTAAAGAAAAGAAAAAGTCAATGTAAAAGGAATTAATGAGGGATCTTGCAGACTGGATCTACAAAGTTATTGACTTTTCTCCATCAAACGAGGTCAAAATATGCAGTGTTACCAACATTTTCAGATATTTCCGGGACCAATTATGATTTCTTTTGTCCTAATAACTCAGACAATCTTTTTGTTGACTTTCAGTCAACAGTGCATGTGAAATAGGTAGATGGTAGTGGCTGTGTGCCTTCTGGTTTGTTCCAACTCATAGTGACCCTGTGTAGGGTTTCTGAGGCTGTAAATCTTTTTTTAATTTTTTAAAAAATATTTTCTTGTGAATTATATGATAGTTTACATGAGAGAACTTTAGTTTTACATTCATTCTATCGTATATCGTTTCATTGCCATGGTTCCAATCCCCTCCATGCATCATCAACCAAACAAAGGGTATACTCTACAAACCAGCCCCCTACTCCCTCCCACACCCAGTCTTC
>NW_006408548.1:17409890-17411265 GCF_000296735.1 Chrysochloris asiatica | reverse complement strand
CAAAAACAAGACTGAATATAGTAGTCTCTAATTACAGAAAATGGAGAGGAGGGAGGCAAGAAAAAGAGGGGGGAAAAGAAATCTGTAGCTTAATATAAGTATGTCTTTAATGTCCTATGTTCCTGGCTTCAAAGCTGTCTGAGAGATTTTACCTTTAAACTCTCTTTCAGTCACTTCCTCCCTCCTCTCCTTGTTGTTGTTAAGTGCTGTTGAGTCAATTCCGACCCATAGCGACCCTGTACAGGGTTTCTGATGAGCAGCTGGTGAGCTTGAACCATGGACCTTGCAGTTCAAAAGGCATTGCAGTCTGGCGCATTAACCCACAGTGCCACACCAGGACTCCTCTCCTACTCATGATAAAAAAACAGACCAAAAGGGGGACAGATATGCGCCTCAGCTTGGGCTGAGTGTCTGTGTGGATTCTGGGCAGAAGAAACCACCAGCGGTTAGGGTGGGGGGTGGCCACTTGGCTCAGGCTCTCCCTCTATTCACTAGAATGGAGGTGGGCAAACAGTGAGTGCACCAATTACCGGATACCAAAGAAAAAAATAAAATCAGAACAATGCAAAACTGACAAAGTCTATTGTGCACCCTTTGCCCAAGGTTCCCACGGCATTTTTCCATCGCATCTCTGTGGCCGCTTTTTCGTCTTGCCACCTGGTCTCATCCAGGATGTGGGCTCAGTCAGTCCTCTAAGCCCAGCCCAGTAGATTCAAAAGTTCGTGATTTTTTACTTCAGCTCCAATCTCCACAAGCTATAAGCCTTCAAACCTTTAAAATATTCCTATCTCTGTGGGTCTGAGTTTTGGAGCTCTGTCCTGGTTCTTTTTGCCTGGTAGTCTGTGTTATTGCTGTCAGTGACCTTCACTACATCTCCACCTTAGCCGCCATCAATGAGGCTGTAAATCTTTATGGGAGCAGAAAGCCTAATCTTTCTTCCATAGAGTAACAGGTAGAGTCTACAGAGTGACTGGTGGATTAAACCTGCTGATCTTGTGGTTAAGCAGCCCAGCTTGTAATCCACTCAGACAACAGGGCTCCTTATACTAATATGTATTGAGTCCTTATTATTTTTCAGGAAATGATTTAAATCTTGCAACTACGTTCTGAGTTAGGTGTGCTTATTACCTTCATTTTACAGATAAGGAGTTGAGTTTCAGAGAAGTTAAGTAACTTGCCCAAGGTCTCATAGCCAGTAGTTTTTGCCTTTAAATATGTCAGGATCCCATGCTTAAGCATTTATCTACTTTAAACTGTAATGTTTCAACAATGAGATAACATCTCACACCAGCAATAACAGCATAGATCAAAAAAGTAGAAGACAAAAAAAAAAAAAAAATTGAAGACAATAAATGCTTGCAGAGATGTGGAGAGA
>NW_006408548.1:17374330-17409765 GCF_000296735.1 Chrysochloris asiatica | reverse complement strand
CCAATGTTCATAGCAGCACTATTTACAATAGCAAAAAGATGGAGACAGCCTAAGTGCCCATCAACTGAAGAATGGATAAACAAACTGTGGTTCATGTACACAATGGAATATTATGCTACCTTGAAGAATAACAAGGAAGCTGCAAGCCACTGCATAACATGGATGAAGCTTGAAGACATTATGTTGAGTGAAATTATTCAGTCACAAAAGGAGAAATACTGCATAGGACCACTATGTAAAAGACTAAGAAAAAGAACTAATACTAAAGTGGGGGTGGGGTGCGGTGGGATTCTTTGTTGATTACCAGGATGTCAGGGTTGGGGTTAGGTGAGGGAGGAGAGGTGGAGCACAGGGCAGGGATTAGACACAGGATAGTTTGGGTGCTAGGGAGGGGAGCAATACACAAGAGCGGGGAGGGGAATGGAAGAACAAAGGAAATGAGAAAACAATTAGGCAGGTTTTCATGGGCTAAGTGGGACAAAGGTAAATAATGATGTATGCACAACCTTGGAACAACAGGGCTCTGGGATACAGGGATTGAGACATGATTGGAATGGGGAAAAATGCTAAGATGCTTGGCTGTCATTTGAATATTGGTTTCCCTTGTATACCATTATAAAATAGACACTTGAGGGGGAAAGAAAGGAATAGCCAGAAATATCACCATAGAAAGCTTGTAAGTCTGTCTTCTGCCTATAACTGATTGGAATAGCTAAAATGGGGCTACAACGTGCCCAGTGAAGGAGGCTTCCTGTGGAGCCTCTGCATTACATAAGACCATAGGTAGAATCCTAAACCACATCCAGAATCTTCAGAGGTGGGAAATTTCCACTTGAAAGGACAGGCAGACCAGCCTGGAGTGGCTAGAAGAACAGAAGATACTTCTTGAAAGAAAGACCTACAGGAAAAATATAAAACAATATAGGCAGTCCAACTGATTACTACAAGAACAAGCAAGTTGCTCACCCAGAAGACATGAAGGTAAGTGGTCATGTACCCTCAGGACAAACCCCTTGCAAGACTAAGACTCCATGGGAATAAACACTCTGATTGTTGACCACGTTCCACGTTCATCACCGATAAGGGAAAGTGAAGGAAAAACAGCAATGAAGCTGTGAGCTAAGCCCTACAATGTTCAATAGACTCCTGTGAACCCAGGTGGAGACCTGATTGGCTAGCAGTGTGGCAAGACCTGGGGACTCTTGGGCCCAGAGTCAGTGATATAGCCACAGAAGACCAGAGTGGAGAATGAAACGTCCAGCTGATAAGAAGAGAGGGCATATGCACAAGAACACCCACACTTGCAGATAATACCCACTAGACCTGGCTTCAATGACTGGATGATCAAAGCTCAACTAGAAGAAGAAAGAAGAGGAAAAAAAGAGTAATCTGATACAATTTGATGAACTTGACCTTCACCTATGGATTGCAGTATCTCAAAAGAGGGAACAAATCTTTACAGCAAGGATCATTCCCACCCCCTCCATACACAGAGTAGACAGGGATGGACAACTTTGACTTTGGTTACCCAAAATGGGGTGGGGGGGGGAATACAAAGTCAAGAAGTGACTGGCTTTACAAGCTTCCAAGAGGTAGCCTAGATTTAGAGGACATGGAGGAAGGTAAACTCTCCACCAAGTAGTATTCAATCTGTCTAGGCAGGGCTGATGAAAGGAGATGCGGATAGGTCTCTTGTGATACAATAGTGAATAATTGTTATCAAGACTGATTGTGTGGGTTGGAAATGTAAATGTAGACATTTTGTAGCAAAGGAGGGGAGTGATTGACTTTGCAGTCTAGGAGTGGAGTCTCTGGGACCATCAAGGGAGAAGAGCAGAGAGTGGGACCATACCCACAGAAGCGGTGACACCAGCGATAGAGGCAGAGACGATGACGTGGAGAGATGGAGTGGCTGGAGACCTTAGACCCAGAAAGGGAGAGGGCCTGTGGGGCTGATGACCGGGGGGGCAGGCTTGCAGGGTATACCATTTGGTTGGTTGATGTTGCATGGAGGGGATTGTAACCATGGCAATGAAACAATATACTATAGGATGGATAGATAAAGCTAATAATTGCCCATGTAAACTATCAAATAATTCACAATAAAACATTGAAAAACAAAAATGTAATGCTTGGGCAGATGTGAATTAGGTGCTTCTAGAATTGACTGATGTGGTTCTGTAGGATCAACACTGGACTGCAATCCACAAGGTTGGTAGTTCAAGCCCATTGCTCCCCCCTCCCAGTGACAAACAACATCAAGAACAAGTGTCAACTGAAGGACTAAACTAACTGGTCCTGTCTATGTGGATCCACTTTCCCACTTATCCTAGCACAATGGACACCCCAGATGGATTTCTCATGAGTTGTCTTTTAAAGATTTGAAAACTATTGGATTTGATGATCTTTAAGATTGTGCCAAGCATCTTGTTAGGATCATAGCATGATAGGAATATTGGGAGCACTGGAAAATGACTCACAACTTACAAATGCAGTGTTTCTCCTGTGTTCTGGCACAGATAGGCACTATATAAATGCAGGAGATTCCTTAGAAATTCTCAGTAATATCTGGACAGAACTATCCCATCCCACAGGGATTCTAAGTTATAGTGAAAACAGCTCAGACTGCTGATTAGGAAGTGATAGAGAATTCCAGGCTTGGGGCCTTTTTCTTTCTGCCTCAGTAGCCTCTAATAGCCCATTTGTTTGCTTTCTCTAAGTCTCTCATGGCATATGAAATGACTGGATAAGAATATAATCTGTAAAATCTTCCAAGAAATCTCTGATTCAGAGCAATCTCAAGAAGGATGAAAAGTCACCAAGAAGAGAGCTGTGTTATAGTAAGTGATTCCTCACGATTCATAGTCAATGAATACCATTCAGCATTTGCAAGTAAGGAAACAAACACAATTCTCTTCCTCACCCCATTCCATTCCACCTTCATATGGATCTGAAGATTAAGAATTCTCCAAACTGGCTGTGTGCCCTGACAATATGTCATCAATTAATTAGCCTCTCCATTCATTTTCAATTAATTTGCCTTTCCATTCAGTGATGTATAGCCGTTATAACTTGGTATTTGTAAGCATGTTGAACCCATTCCTGATTTTTTTATTCCATCTCTTACTAATTTTATGACTCAGGGAGTCAATATGTTCCAGTTTCTAAGCCTTTAAAAAAAAAAAATTAGTAATGACTAACTAAAAATGTTAATTACAGATTGTACTGCATATTGCTTTTCTTTGTGTATTCCTCTCCTCCTCCATCTTCTTTTTCCCTTCCCTTGTTTCTTATCCTTTCAATCTCACTTTTGTTCTTCTCTTTCTGTTTCCCTCTCTTCTTCTTTTTTTCCTCTTGATTTTTCTTTATTACTCTCTGGTCATTATCTTTTTCCATCTTTCCTCTCCTTCATTTTATTTAGTGTATTTTCTTCCATTTTATGATCTCTCTTATTTTTCAGTTTGAAGCTTTATTTTGTTTTCCATCTTTAAGTTATGATATTATTTTTCTTGCTGTTGCCTGGTTCTTTTTTCTCCTCTTTTTTAATTTTCCTTTTTGCTGTTGTTTGATTATTCTTATGTGTGTTTATGCTCTCCTCTTGCTCAACCCAATGGAAGACAGCAACTATGCCCATATAGTCAGGCACAACCATACTCTCTGAAGCCCCACCCACTGGACAAAAGCCAATACCAGGTCCTATATCACTTGATCAACAATAGACAGCAGTCAACATCAGTCAAACCCACCCAGCTAAACTAAGTTGCATGAACTCTGAATGGAGAACTGTGCACACCACCAGGAGGTGAGTATCTAAGAGCACACCAGCATACCAACATCAATTAAGAAGTCACATAAGAAACTGTAGAAGAATTGGCAGAAGACTTCCCTAACATCATGAAAGATGAGAAGATAAGCATTCAAGTAGCTGAACAAGTACCAAGAATAATAGACCATAAATTAAAATCTCTAAGCCATATCAAAATCAAATTTTCTGAAACCAAACACAAGGGAAGATTCTTAAGAGCATCTTGGGAAGTATGAAAAGCTACTTACAAAGGAGAGCCAATAAGACTAATCTCTGATTTCTCAGTAGAATCCCATGCAGGCAAGGAGATAATGTATGACATATATAAAGCTGTGTAAGGAAAAAGAAAGAAGAAGAAAAAAATGTCACCCAAGAATCTTATACCCAGCACAATTGTTCCTCAAATACAATGGCAACATTAGAACACTGCCAGATAAACAGAAATTGTAGGCATTTGTAATAACCAGACCAACTTTATAAAAATACTAAAGGGGTTTATTTGAACAGAGAATCAAAAACAATAGACGACCTGAGATTAACATGCAAGACAATACAACCCAGAAGTCAATCCAGACATAGAAGTATCCAAAGTAAAAGCTTAGCAAAGAGTAGACATCTTGAGCTGAGCTTTGAGAATATATTCCTGTTGAATAAATAAGAGAGATAGAAAGCTGCTGGTTGAAACACTTTGTCAAGATTTCAAGAAACTACTCTCAGCAGAGTATAAGAATATTCTATGTATGTGTATTCATTTGGGGCATCAGGCAAAACATTTTTGAGAAGATAGCAACCATCATGATTTAACATCCAAAATATGACTTTTTTTGGATGTCTAGCAAAACAAGGTTTAAATAAGTAAGCAATATTAGGTTTACTTTCAAAGAAAATGGAAGAAAGCATGAGATTTCTTGTAAGAATGAGTTTAGCCAAGGTTGATAACCATCCGAATGAGGCCCAACTTGGTAGTTTATGCAACTAGTATTTGGCTCAAATAGTGGGCATTTGGAGCAGAGAAAATTCAGGTAGGACTGGGATGAGGGCTGAAGATGAGAGGAACTATCTGAGCCTAAATTAGAGCAGATAAGAAGTCAGGGAGGTAGTAGTGAGTAGCAAAATAAATTCATGTTCCCATGGACCTTGGAAAATATAAGTATCGGATTAGCCTAATGCACTCTAGGCATAGTGCTATAGCATCTTATGTTTCAAAATTTCCAAAATTCCATTACAAGACATAGGATCTAACAACCCTAAGTAACTTAAACAAGAAAACAGAATTTTCTAGAAGGATGCTGGATAGTTTTAGATTAAATAAAGCATTAAAAACCAGAATCATGCAGTTCTGGGAATTAGTAGTTCTCCAAGTAAGGTTCCCAAACCAGCAATATCAGTATCACTTTAGAATTTGTTATAATTTCAAATTGAATCTTAAACCAAAATATCCTCAACTACCTTTTTTGCACTGTCTGTAGGTGATTCAGCTCTCAAAATTTTTGTACTCCTAGGTGTCTCAATAAAAGAGACTAATTCTTAAAAATAGAATATGACTGGCCACCTCTGATCATATGCCCATCCCTGTGTCTAGGATGGAACTTTGTGATGTGATTAAGAGTCATCTGTCACCCACTATACCAGAACTACATGGAATGAGAGAAGAAAGTGATGTTTTAAAGAAGGAAAATAGTTCTGATCAATCAGCAGATATATCAGTTGATATATATAGCCACAAGAAATACGAGCCATAACACAAGTAGATATATGCACACCAATGTTCATAGCAGTGCTATATACAATAGCAAAAAAATGGACACAGCCTAAGTGCCCATCAGTGGAAGAATGTATAAACAAACTTTGGTATATACACACAATGGAATATTATGCTGCCTTTAAGAATAACAAGGAAGCTATAAGCCACCACATAACATGAATGAACCTTGAGGACATTTTGCTGAATGAAATTAGTCAGTCACAAAAGGAGAAATACTGCATAGGATCATTATTGTAAAAGCTTAAGAGAAAGTACCCACACTAAAAGGAGAGAAAAAAATTTTTTTGTTGGTTACTGGGGTGTAGGGAGTCGGAGGAAGTGGGACGAGAGAGTGAGGGGAAGGTGGTACACAGGTTAGGGAATAGACACAGGATAATTTGGGTGCTGGGGAGGCAATACACAAGAAGGGGGAGGGAAATGGAAGAACAAGGAGGATGGAAGAACAGTTAGGCAGGTTTGCATGGGCTAAGTGGGACAGAGGTAAATAGTGATGTATACTCAACCTTGGAACAACAGGGCTCTGGGATACAGGGATTGAGGCATGGCTGAAATGGGCAAAAGGAGGGAAATGTTAAGATGCTTGACTGTCTTTTGAATCTTGGTTGTCCTTGCCTAATATTGTAAAATAGACTCTTGAGGGGGAAGAAAGGAATAGTGAGAAACATCACCATAGAATGCTTGTAAGTCTGTCTTTAGCCTATAACTGATTGGAATACCTAAAATGGGGCTACAACTTGCCCAGTGAAGGAGGCTTCCTGCAGAGCCTCTGCATTGCTTAAGACCATAGGTGGAATCCTGATCCCCATCCAGAATCTTCTTAGGTGGGAAATTTCCACTTGAAAGGGCAAACAGATCAGCCTAGAGCAGCTAGAAGAACAGAAGATACTTCTTGAAAGAAAGACCAGCAGGGAAAACCAAAAACAATAACAGTTGTCTGATTGGCTACTACAAGAACAAGCAAGTTGTTCACCCAGGAGCCATGAAGGCAAGCAATGAAGTCCCCTCAGGGCAAATCCCTTTCCAAGACTGAAACTCAAAGGGAATACACAAGCAGATTTATCAGTTGGAAATTCTGTTGGGAAAGGTTGTTGTTGTTAAGTGCTGTTGAGTCGGTTTCGACCCATAGCGACCCTGTACAGGGTTTCCGAGGGTGTAAATCTTTACGGGAGTAGAAAGCCTGATCTTTCTCCCACGGAGCAGCTGGTAGTTTCGAACCGCTGACCTTAAGGTTCGCAGCCCGATTCGGAACCACTACGCTACCAGAGCTCCCAGACTTAGTCTATTTCCAAAGAGATTCTTTTGCCATGTAACACAATTTATTATAAAATCAAGAACTATAGAGAGCAGGAAGTTAGTGTTTTTGTTTTGTTTTTTTTCTCATTGTGAATATCCCATATACTTAACATGCCTAATTCAGTATTTTTGATGATATCAAGGAGTCAGTTTTTCTAAACGTTTTCTCCAATTTGAAGAAAAGAAAATGGTAAAAGGAGCAACTGCCCAGAGACCAAGCTTCTGAAATGTTTTTCTCATCACTAGAAATGCTATTGTACTCAAAGGTGAATATTCTTGAACTCTAGAGGGGTCGAGCTAGAAATAAAACTAGAAATCACTTAGTCCACCTATTTTATTTTAAAGAAGAGAACTCAGGAAGCTTGAAAGACTTGCATAAAGCTAATTTTATTTGTTATGAGATGGTACGGTTATTTGACTGTAGATGAATTCAACATCTACTATCGTACGCATGGTCACATTAAGAAAACTAGCCATCTACAGAAGTGTCTCTTCATAGATATTTCTTTCTGGCTTTGGATTATATCTCTCTGGCCAGTGCTATTTTCTCTCTCTTCAGTCACACTCCGTTATCTAGCCAGTCAGCCAATCACTCATTTAGTAATCAATGAATGCTTTCCTAGAAGAATCTGATTATACAAAGATAACAAAATACATACCTTCTCTTTGATTTAGATCCAGGTCTAGAACCCAAGCTTTCTTGTTTGGGGAACCTATTTCTTACATATTAAAGAAACTAATCAACTATTGGATATGGGGATAATCTGTGAACATGGGCCAAAAGCTTCACTTTGTCCTGACCTGCCTTCTTCCTCTTATAGTTTCTGTTTCCAGTTTTAGAAATCTCAATGCCTAGTGTATTGATTAGAATTTTCTATGCTTTGAGTTCCAGAATGAAAATGCTAGTGATGATAGTACCAAAAAGGAATCAATTAAAACTACTTAATATATTCTACAGAGCTCTCCTGGGGAGCTTGGTGGCTCCATATAATCAGCACTGGACTGTGAACTGCAAGGCCTGTGGTATGAGCCCGCTAGCTTTTCGGTGGGAAAAAGATGAGGTTTTCTTCTCCTATGAAGATTCAAAGGCTCGGAAACCCTATACAAGGTTGCTATGAGTCAGAATTGAATAGATACTGCTGAACCAATATAGAGTTTTCCTAGAAAGAAGTCTTCCATAGTATTTGTAGCAAGGATGATAGTGATCACTCTATAAATTCTATATAATGTTTTCTGTAATAATAAATCCTCTATTTAACATTATGCCTGGAAACCATAACCCTGTATAGATTTTGAGTGGCAGGATCCATCTAGACAGTTGGGGTTTCTGTATGAGTTGGGGATTCCCTGTGGAAGCAATGACATGCCTTTGACCATGGCAAAGGAAAATTACCCAATTCTAGTGTCTTAACTGTTATATTTGAAGTCTTTCACTATGAGTTGAAACTGACTCCACAGTACTTAACAACAACAACAATTTATGCCCATCTTGATCTCATCCACCAAACATAAAATTTAAGGAAGTGAATCTTACATTAGGGAGGAAAAGAGGACAGCCACGCTGGCCTTTTGTACATTTCTTGAAAATGCTAAAGTCATAGTTCCCATTTGAGGAACTTTGCATGTGCTGTTTCCTCTGCCCAAAACATTCTTCTCTTAAATCTTTACTAGACCTGCTTATTCTCAGCTCAAAAGTCACCTACTATAGGTGACTTCTCTGCTCAGTATCTTTAAAGAGGTCCTAAGGTCACTGGGTACACTGAAAAAACGGAGAAAAAAAAATCATCCCTTTCTATAGTCATAGTTTTTGCAAAATATTACTTTTCAGCTCCTCACATAAAGAAATAGAATCTATTATCCCACTAATTGAATATGGAGATGCCTTGTAGATTTTATCTAGTCAATAGAATGAAATCATAACAAGTTTGATCTGCTGGTGGATGACAGGCCACATGGAGGAGAACCATGGTCAACTCTTCCCCACAATCTAGGAGACTCAAGCCAAGAACCACTGAGTCATTGACCTAACATATAGCTGACAACTGACAATGAGTGAGCCTGGCTCAATCAGAAAAACTCACAGATCTGTAGCAACAAAATAAACTATTGCTTTAAGTCACAGAATTTTGGGGTAATTTATTACAATATAATAAATAACTATTTAGCCACTAACATATTATTTTGTTTTATATTCTTTATAGTTATCACTATCTGAAATTATCTTATATTTTATTTGTTAGACTCCACCCCACTATAATGTAAATTCTTTGTTAACACCATGCCTTCAACACCTAAATTAGTACATAGTAGTTGCTCAGTAAATATTTATTAACTTAGTAAATAAAAAGTAACATTCAAGCGCTTACCATGTATAACATGCTTTATCTGTCTCTTTTATTTCAGTCTTCCCTAATCCCTGTGAAATAGATATTATTTCCAATTGTCAAATGTAAAGCAAAAAACTTAAGTAGCTTGGGTAAAGGTTAAGCAGTTAATAAAAATCAGATTTTACTATATGTGTAGGTCATATCTGTGGACAGATCAAACTGTTTATTGCCCTAGAAAAGCATACATAACCTAAGGATATTTTATCACTTTTTTCTGTTGTTATTACATTGCGTAGTACATAAGAATGATGTTTTCTTCCTAAAGATATTTAAGTGAATGATGCAAACTAAAATGAAATCATTAGTGCATATTATTATGTGAACCAATGCCTTATACTTACTGTGTCTGTTATTAACTATATTGTGACAAATCCTTAACTGTATTAATTAACAGAGCAATGATGGACCCCAGGCCTGTTCTGTATTTCTGTGGGACCACACACTATTAGAAGACTCTTATAATGAGATCTAGACTCAGTCCACAGACTTTCTCTTCTATAGTCTACATAGAGGTCATCTCTTCTTCTGAGATGAGAACAAGAGGGATCTAAGTCCTCAACTGAATCAAATCTTGCAGGGGTGGGAGGGCAATGGTGAGACTTAGAAATACTGTCCAACTGAAGAACAAATTTGCAATAGCACCATAGAAGACTAGGGTTGTACATTTGGGTATTGGGGACAGAAATTTAGCAGATTATGATGACATTCTACCATCCCTCTGCCAGTTTGTCATACTGTGGTGGCTTGCATGTTGCTATTATGCTAGAAGCTATGCCACTTGGCATTATAAATATAGCAAGGTCATCCCTGGTGGACAGATTGCAGTGGAGTTTTACAGACACGGAAGAATAACCAGGTAATTCACTTCTGAAATTATCCAATGGAAACCCTATAGTTCACAATAGACTATTGTTTTATATAATGTTGAAAGATTAGTCTCCTATGTTGGAAGATACATGGACTGGAACATAGCAATAATGATGAAAATGGTGCCAGACCATTTTAGTACTGTTGTACATGTGGTAACCATGAGTGAAGGCAACTTGATGGGCTCTAACAATTTATCTGTCAGTTTGCCATATTGTGGTATTTTGCATGTTGCTGTGATTCTGGAAGTTATGCAACTGGTATTTTAAATTACAGCAGGGTCACCCGTGATGGACAGGTTTCATATGCACTTCCAGATGAAGACAGCTTGGAAAAAGGAGAGACTGAATATTTAGTCACTGAAAACCTTATGAATAGCAGTTGGACACCGTCAGTACTAGAATGTTGAATATTGAAACATCAAGTAAAGCACCAGAATGTTTTCAGAGATACTGCCAGAAGATGAGCCCCTCAGGTTGGAAGGCACTCAGAGTGTGAGTGAGGAAGCTCCCCAGGCTCCGCAGCGTGCAGCTGCAGCTGTGAGCAGCGCAGTACTCCAACCTCTGCGCTGCTTCTCCCTTTTGGCTCCAAGATGCCGAAGCAGGCTGGTGCTATGAACAAGGATAACAGCCAGAACGAGGAACCAGAGCGACCACTTCTTCCTCAGGTGTGGCAGCTGATCCTAAAGGTTGTGTCACCATCGCTATCCATGCCAAACCTGGTTCCAAACAAAATGCGATAACAGATGCGATAGCTGAAGCCATTGGCGTAGCTGTTACTGCACAGATGTCAGAAGGTGAGGCTAAGGCTGAGCTTTGCTGCTACCTCTCTAAAGTCTTGGAACTCAGGAAGAGTGAAGTAGTTTAGGATAAGGGTGGTAAGTCTCTCTTGAAAAGGTGGTAAAGATTTGGACCTCCACAACTCCAGAAGAGATCCTGGGCAAATTACAAAAGGAAGCTGAAAATAAATAAGAGGCAAGCAATGAAAACTAAATCCTTAAAGAGACTTTTTTTTATTGCTAAGAATACGGAGACTGTTGAATAGGAGACACATTCAAATTCACAAAAAGCATGGAGATTTTTTTTTACTAAATATTAAAAAAAAGACGAGAGAATTTTTACAAATTCTGTTGAATATTAAATACAGGTTTTTAAATTCTGATCCAAAACAGCTTGTAGCATGTTCATCTGATTTCACTGCATTACAAAATGACAACTGTAAAGTTAGTCTCAACAGCCTGATTAAGCCCTTACATTTTATGGCAGGTCTTCTGCCTCCCAGAGACTCACACTGTTCAAGACAGGATCAGAACCTTGATTCCTAACTGAATACAGTCTGTCCTGATTGTAAATGAAAGTGGCATCTTTACCCCTTCTGTTTTACTTGTTTAGAATGTTTTGGGACTCTCTTGAGGATTGCCTTCTAGTCCCATTTTACAAGGGACAGAGAATATCTGTCAAACTGTTTTGTGGGCCTACCTTGAATTTTAAATGCTTAACTAAATGCACAAATGTTTTCTACATTGTTTTAAAACGACACTGAGCATTTTATGAAGAATTAAGTAAGAATTAAGACTTGTAAAAAAAAAAAAAAATGTGACGAAGAGCTGTCTCCTCAAAGTTGAGTTGACCATGGTGATCGAATAGAGTAAAGCCTTCGGGACCTTCCTTTGCTAATGGGGCAAAACTTAAAGTCAAGAGAAACAGCTGTAAACATCTATTAATAACCAGAATAGGAAATGTATGAAGTATGAACCTAGGAAAATTGGAAATTGTCGAAAATGAAATGGAACACATAAACATCGATATCATAGGCGTTAGTGAGCTGAAATGGACTAGTACTGGCCATTTTGAATCTGACGATTACGTGGTTTACTATGTCAGGAATGACAAACTGAAGCGGAATGGCAACACAATCATCATCAAAAAGAACATATCAAGATTTGTCTTGAAGTATAATGCTGTCTGATATTGTCCAGTCATCACAAGCACTGGACTGTTAGCCACACAGTTGGTAGTTCAAATCCACCAACAATTTCTCAGAAACTCTACATAGAGTTTCTATGAGTTGGAACAATTTTGATGGTACTTAAAAACAATAAGCAGCAACTAATTTTAGAGCCCTGATGTGATGCTCTAAGATAAGCACTGAACTGCTAACCACAAAGTCAGTTGTTCAAACACACGAGCTGATTTTGGAAACCCTACACATACTAATTTTAAGGATGCCTTGTGGCTTAGTAAGAGACTTGATAATGTTGCAGGATAAGCACTGGACTGCTTACTGCAAGGTCGGAAGTTCAAAGTCACAAGCTATTCTTTGGGAGAAAGATGAGATTTTCCGCTTTAGTAAAGATTTATACCTTTGGAAACCTTATATAGAGTCATTGGGAGTTGAAATAAACTCAGTGGCAGTGGATTTGACTTTTTGTTTGGTTTGGTGGCTCAGTGGGTAAGTACTAAGCTTCCAACTAAAAGACTGGTGGTTTAAACCCACTAGCTGCTTCATAGAAGAAAGAGATGAAAGTCTGCTTTTGTAAGGACTAAACCCAAATGCACTACCCTTTAGTCAATTCTGATTCCTAGCATCCCTACAGGAAAGAGTAGAACTGCTCCATGGGGTTTTCAAGGGTGTAAGTCTTTATGGAAGGAGACTGTCTCATCGTTCTCCCATGAAGTATTTGGTGGATTTGAACTCTTATCTTTTGAATAGCAACCCAATGCTTAACCTTAACAACCTTGGAAACCCTATGGAGCAGTTCTGTTCTGTCCTGTAGGAGCACTGTGATCGGAATCAACTTGATGGTTATAGGTTTGGTTTTGGTATATTAACTTTAAATGTTAATATACCATAAGCTTAAATATAAGTCAGTTCTGACTCATAGTGACCCTGCATAGGATTTCTGAGGAGCAACTGGTAAGTTTGAATCATGAACCTGCAGTTCAATCTGGCCCTGAAGTCCAATGCTTATCCTACAGTGCCATATTGAAGTCCACTAACCTTTATTGTTTTGTTGTTAAGTACCGTGGAGTCAGTTCCAACTCATAGTGACCCTGCACAGGATTTCTGAGGCTGTAAATCTTTATGGGAGCAGAATGCCTCATCTTTCTCTCATGGAACTGCTGGTAGTTTCAAATTGCTGACCTTGAAGTTGGCAGCCCAACTTGTAACCACTACACTACCAGTTTAGGACTCATGAAATACGATGCTGATAATACTTATTAAAAAAGAGTAACTCTAGAGGGGTTGACTACTAGAAAGGTTTCCTTTATGAGTAAAAGTAATGTCTTAGATGGCTTTCTTACGGTTTTCAAATACAAATAAATCTGACTTTTCTATATAGTTTTCATTTGCAATCAGTTTGACCTTCTTAAAAACATTGTTCTTCCTTTCCCAGCTTGCCTAGTAGGGAATAGAAAGCAAAGAAAAAGATCAAATCAAATAAACCTTTTTTTAATGTCATATGATTATTTAAAATAAATATATGGCTTAAAGAATAGACAGCATTTAAATTCATTTCTATTTTTTCTTTCGCTGCTTTACCCTCACCAAACAAGGCAAATTAAACTTGACTTCCTCATATTTATCCATCAACCCTGGACATTCAGTGGATTCTTTGCTGTTTGTGTCTTTGATGGCACAATTTGCAGACCCATGAGGCCATGATCCAGAACACAGAGTTAGGACTGAAGTCAGTTTGATGTAAGGGTTTTTTTTTTTTTTAAGTTTTTATTGTGAATTGGGTAATAGTTTACATGAGAGAACAGCAGTTTTACATTCATCCTATCGTATTTCATTTTATTGAAGTAACTAAAATCCCCTCCATGCATCATCATTCAACAGCATTTGCTTCCATTCCCTCTCTTGGTTTTTTTGGGGATGTACACCAAAGCACTCAGGAATATACAACCATTCAAACACACAAAAGGCATACCCCACAAGCCTGCCCCCTGGCTGTCAGGATGCAGCTCCTCTTCCTCCCTGAGTCCAGAGTCCCTAGCCGCTCCATCTCTCCACGTCATCATCTCTGCCTCCATCTCTGGTGTCACTGATTCTTTGGATAGGGTCCCATACTCTGCTTTTCTCCCTTGATGGTCCCAGGGTCCTCTGTTCCTGGACTGGATATAAGGTTTTTTATCACTCTTGTTCAATAATTCATTAGCAACGAGTTTTTCTCCAAGTAATTAGCTATTTTTTTTCAGTTCACAAATCATTTTCCAATGATGTAGACCAGAGAAGCATTTTCTTTTTAAAATGAGTACGTTTGTATGTATTAGCCCAAACAATGTTCTTTCCCATCAATAGAATACAGGTTGGAGTGGCTGAAAGTAGATTGACTCCAACTTTTGCATTAATTCTTAAGAAAACAGGGCAAACTTTAAACATTTTAAACTAAAAAATGAGGTAATTATGGGTAAAATCAGTTAAAAATCCTACATTATTGCAAATATGGGTAACAGGAGTAACAATCAGACAAGCTTGCCTCAGACACTTCTATGACAGCTAAACCCTGATAGTAGAGACCCATACAAGCAGCACAACTGGACCTGTGGAGACATCTTGGGCTTGTGGCTGCATCACACCAATCTTTAAGGCTGTAGCATCTTCAGTGTCAGGGACCGGCCTAGACATAGGGGTTCGGTTCACGAGGAGGAGATACCTGGCGGCGATAGAGATAGCAAAAGAGACACAGAGACACAGAGACACAAAGAGAGAGACAAAGAGACACTCCGAAACCAGAGTGAATGCTGGACTGGCATCAGGCAGATCCTGCATTGCAAACATCTCAGCCATGAAGGCCGTAATATCCTGCATAGTAAACATCTTGGCTAAATAGGCAGTATGGTTGCAATGCTGGACTGAGCCCCCTGCATGCTGTAAGGCGCACCTTGCCAGTCGTAATGCACCTGGATTCATTCTGCGTCTTCCTTTTATTTAGGGGAGGTACTTTACACAAAGCTAGGAGGGACTAAGACAAGGTACGGCTGTCAATCTTACTATTCCAGACATTCAGTTAACTTTACATCATACTTTGCAGGTTCGAATCTTACAACCGCAACTTGGTTTCTCAAGCTTAATTAACATACCTTTTAGCACCTAGGCTCAAATGGAGGGAGAAAAGGGAGGTTTGGGAGGATTCCCATTGTGTCAGCTGCCCAGCCCAGGTTCTTCAGGAAAAGAGATGCCTGGGTGAATGGGCAGCACCTGGAAACACTTTAGGGAGGACATTTCTATTGTCCTTAGAACAGAGACCTGCCGCCCAGTTTACCTTGAATGAATTCTCTGAGGGAAGAACTTTGCCTGTTTGGAATTTTACAGTCTTGGCTTTTAGGAAAATATTACATTTATTTGTGGATATCAAGGGCTTCATGTCTGCAATTAATAAAACATAACTGAATATTAAGATGAAAACCAATTTGCTATTGACTGCCAGTGGCCTCATTTGTTCCTCAGAGCCTGAGGCCTGTATAGTCTACACATGGTCTGCAACACTTCAGATTGCACTTTGTACCAGTTCCACATTGTTTTCTCCTTTCTTTCTGCATATGTCCAGGTGAAATACTCCTCTCTACCTCTTTCTGATCAGATTTGGGTTTGCATCTGGTTCAACCAGATAATCTGGGGGAATTCCTCCATATCAAGATCCTTAACTTAATCACATCTGCAAAAATGCTTTTCTTAAATAAGGTAAGTTTTACAGATTCCAGGCATTGTTGTTGTTGTTAAGTGCCGTGCTGTCAAGTCGATTCTGATCTATAGCGACCCTGTATAGGGTTTCTAAGGAGCAGCTGGTGAGCTTGAACTGCCAATCTTGCAGTTAAAAATAGCTTTGCACACTGGCATGTTAACCCACAGAGGGCCTGGAATTTTTGGAAGCAGTTATACTATGTCATACGGGGTGGTTAAGCCAGAATCGACTTAACAACACCCAATAACAGCAACATCTTTGGAGACTGTTATTCTATTACTACACACAGAGTCAACTATTGCACAGTGCATGGTCAGAAGGATTTTACAATATGGCAAACTGGAAATTGATATGGTTCTTAATATGGAATTAAGACTAGTCGTCCCAGGACAATTCTCAGCTCAAGTACTGAGAGAATCCTTATAATACTGGGTATTGGTGTAAGTAAACTGCTTAGATGTATATGGACCCAGGATTTCTTTATGAACACTTATAGATGACATTATTTGTAACTAGAGTTTAAGTTTTTGGGCAAGATGTATATACAGCTTGCTTTCTGTATATCTATTTAGCAGTAGAAGTTTCTGTATTATCTTTAGCAAAACTTTACTTGCATGGGATATCAAAGAGATTGTCCAATGATATCCACATTCTGTTGGGTCACCTTTCTTTGGAATGGGCACAAATACGGATCTCTTCCAATCAGTCGGCCAGATAGTTGTCTTCTAAATTTCTTGGCAGAGATGACTGAGTGCCTCCTGTGTCGCCTTACTTTCTTGAAAGATTTCAATTTTTATTCCATGAATTCCTGATACCTTGTTCTTTGCCAATTCCTTCAGTGTACCTTGGACTTCTTCCTTCAGTATCATTGGCTCTTGATCAGATGCTGCCTCTTGAAACAGTTGAACATGAACCACTTCCCTTTAGTACAGTGACTCTGTGCATTCCTTCCATCTTCTTTTGATGCTTTCTGCATCATTCAATAATTTGCCCAGAGAATCTTTCAATAACAAAAGTCAAGCCTTGAATTTTTTCTTCAGTTTCCCCAGCTTGAGAAATGCTGAGTGTATTCTTCTTTTTTGGTTTTCTGACTCCAGATCTTTGCACATTTTGTTATAATATTTGGCTTTATCTTTCTGAGCTGATCTTTGAAATTTTCTGTTCAGCTCTTGGACCTTCTCATTTCTTCCATTTGCTTTAGCATCTCTACGCTGGAAAGCAAGTTTCAGTGTCTCTTCTGACATCCATTTTGACCTTTTCCTTCTTTCTTGTCTTCTCAATGACTTTTTGCTTTCTTCATGTATGATGTTCTTGATGTTATCCTACAACTCTTCTGGTCTTTGGTCTTTAGTGTTTAATGTATCAAATCTGTTCTTCAGATGATCTCTAAATTCATGTGGGATATATTCAAGGTCATAGCTTGGCTCTCGTGGACTTCTTTTAATTTTCTTCAGCTTCAGTTTGAATTTGCATATGAGTTCCACAGTCTGCCCCTGGCCTTGTTTTGACTGATGATATATAAAACTCTGTCTTTCAAACCCAAATCTTCCCTTGTAGGACAAGAAAAATGCTCTTGTTACTTGTTTGTATGCTTCTTTTATAACTTCATTTTTTAAAAGTTGAAATAATTATATATTTACATTTAAAAGATATATGAGGAGGTTCTGTGTACCCTTCACTCAATCTCCCCCAATGGTGGCATCTTGCGTAATTACAGTATAGTACCCAAACCAGGAAATTGACATTGGTATACTGTTGTAGTTGAGTGCTGTAGAGTTGGTACCAACTCACAGAGCTGTTATGCACAAAAGAACAAAATAACTGGTCCTGGGCCAATTTTACTGTCTTGAGCCCATTGCTGCTGCCACTGTGCCAATCCATCTCATTGGGGTGGTGGTGGGCTTCCTTTTTTTTGCTGACCTTCCACTTTACCAAAGGAGCTCTTGTAGTGTAGTGTTTACGAGTTGGGCTACTAACATCAAGATCAATAGTTCGAAACTACCAGCCATTCCACGGGAGAAAGATGAGGCTTTCTGCTCTCATAAAGATTTACAGCCTCAGACACCCTATACAGGATTTCTATGAGTCAGAACTAACTCCACAGGACATTACCACCACTTTACCAAGCAAGATGTCCTCCTCCAGGAACTGGTCCCTCCTGATTATATGTCCGAAGCATGAGAGATGAAGTCTGGCCATCCTGACTTCTAAGTGACTTTCTAGCTGTACTTCTTCCAACCCAGGCTTGTTTGTTCTTCTGGCAATCCATGGTACTTTTAATATTCTCCTCCAATATTATAATTCATTAATATAATGCACATTGATATAATACATATATCTTATGTAAAAGACTCATATTTTAACTGATATAAAATAATAATGGTCATTTTAAAAAAAAATGTATTTATTTAGAAATAAATGGACCAGTAACCATTTTGGCAGTGTGTTTCAGTACACAGAGTTTAAGATCAAATGCATGCTATTGCTTAAAGGTAGAGAAAAGCTATCACCAGGAGATGGCACCTTAAATGTACGTTATGAAACTCATGAACCAAGAAAACAGTGCAGTCACTTCTCATTTCAGCTTCCCAGCATTTCATTTGCTACAATATAGCTAGTAATGAAATAAATTTAAAGACATGAATCCAACATTATATTCCACTTAAAGTATGTAGTTGTTTACATGTGTAGTTAGAGCTTTCTACGTGACAGGATTTTGATTTTCATAGTACAGCTTCATGAATTGTAAAATATTTTTAGGGAGGGTTATTATTTTCTGTGAAAGGAATATTATGCTTTGAATGTTAAGCTCTATGCACTCTTCTTTGCTTCACATGTTCCACTTCTGATGTTTTTCTGTCTGAGGTTAGGAGAAAGCATTCAGGAAAAAGATCCAAATCAGACATCTGAATGGGCAGAGGCTATGGAATCAGCAGATTCAATAAGGGGTCAAAAGGTTTTGAGGGGAATTTCTGGTGACCCAAGATAAGGGCAGCTGACTAAACCCAAATCTCATCAGACATCCTCATAACTATAACAGATCGACAAGAAGAACAAATAAAATCTCACAAATTCCATGCTTTTAGCACAACAAATTTCAGATTACCTCTGGGAAAGTAGAAAAATAAACATCATTTTCCACAAGAACTTTCTCTTGATCAAGTGGGCTAGGTAGGGTATGGGTAAGGTTGAACCACACCATGTGGAAGGAAAAAGGGAGAGTGAACTACAGTTACTTATGTTGTTGTTAAGTGCCGTCGAGTCGGTTCCGACCCATAGCGACCCTGAATAGGGTTTCCGAGGCTGTAAATCTTTACGGGAGCAGATCGCCTCATCTTTCTCCCGCGGAGCAGCTGGTAGTTTCGAACTGCTGACCTTCCGGATCGCAGCCGATTCGTAACCACTACGCTACCAGAGCTCCTTACTTATAGGAGGCCAAAAAAAAAAAAAGACCAAACACAATACTGGAGAAGAGTCCTGGTGGATCAGAAGGTTGACCACAGTGAAAGGACTCAGAATGAGCCTGGCCCTGAGAAAGCCATGTTGGAGGGCAGTTCTTCTGTGAGAGGCTGCCTTTGGAGACTGGATAGAGAAGGGAAACCAAAGCGAACGGCAATGGAGAAGGGGGATTTAGATGCTATGAAGCAAAAGCAAACCAAACAAAGGACACAGCAGTTGTTTCTCCTACTCATCACTCCAACAGGAGGGAGTTTTAGAGTGGAATTCTGAAGCATAAATTATAGGTACATCTGTTATGGATTGAATTATGTACTCCCGTGTATTGTAAATTCTAAATTCCAATTATTTATGGATGTAACCCCATTTGGGAATAAGACTTTCTTTTAAATGAGATCATGTCAGTGTAGTGCCTTTAACCATTTTCCTTTGAGATATGAAAGAGCAGATTAGCCACAGAGACAGGAATCCTGGTAGCCTAGTGGATTATGAACGGGGCTTCTAACCAGAAGGTCATCAGTTCAAATCTGCCAGTTACTCTATGGGAGAAAAAATGGGGCTTTCTGCTGCATAAAGATTGACAGTCTAGGAAACCCTTCAAGGTTTGTTACGAGTCAGAACCCACTCAATAGTACACAACCACCAAAAAATTGTGGTGCTGTGGGAGTCCTTGTGTGGCACTGTACAATAAGCACTGGACTGCTAACCAAGGTGGGCATATCAAATCCACCAGCCATTCCTCAGAAACCCTATATACTTGGTCACTATGAGTTGGAACCAACTTGACAACACTTAACAACAACAAACTGTGGCAACTTACTCGGTGGCACTTTAACAACAACAACAAACTGTAAGAAAATAAATTTCTGTTAGTTGCTATAGCAGCACTAGAACACTAAAACAACCTCAAAGTTGTATGAAGCCATATTAGAACTGGAGGCAAAAAACCCCCAAAAAACCCCAGTAATACTGAACCTGTCTTTATTTATAATTTTGATATTTTAAATGTTCTAGACCTTTGCATGAAATATGATCTTAAAAGGTATTGCATTATAATATTATTTATCTTGATGACTGATTTTTTATTTTTGGTTTCCCTTTAAGTTTTGTGTCTCACTCACTTCATTCTCATCCTGGCCCTTCCTCAAAGGTTTTCTAAAGCAGAATCCAGAGAACTGGAATTATCTTCAGTACTGCCACAGGAAGATGTAAATGTCAAAAGTGTCTATTTCTCTGCAAATGCTGGTGAAGCATGTCTGCTGTTATTGGGTGCCTTTGAGTCAGTTTTGATCCAAAGTGACCACATGTTGATAGAGTAGGACTGCCCTATAGTGTTCTCTCTAGGCTGTAATCTTCATAGAAGAAAATCACCAGGTCTTAGCAGAGTTGTTGGGTTGGTTTGAACTGTCAACAGCACGCACCACAAAGACTCTTGGTAGTATCTTTGTTGTTGTATGTTACCTAGTTGATTATGATGCAGGAGGAATGCTCTTCATGCAGGCTGATCAGGCAGAGCTGACAAAAGTGACCCATGTGAGAGCTGAGCTCTTGCGTGCTTCTTAGCAAAGACTTTATTAGAACAACTGACCTAAATGAATTATAGATTGTTCTCTCTGTTCTATCTTCATAGACTATACCCCTTAATAACCAGGGGATCTGGCAGGATCATGAGGATGAATCAGCACAAATACAGGGTCATTATTGGAAAACACATTCAAAGTAAATAATAGACTGAAAACAGATAAAAGGTGTAATCTTTGTATTTGAAAATTGTCACGTATTTCCTTCACAAATTCTGCAGCTGTTTTCTTGAGGACATGAGACTGTGTGTTAGGGAAGATAACCAGGAATAATTCCTTTACCCCATTAATGACTGCAGAATTTGAGGGGGAACAAATTCAGATTTTTTTCCCTTGAGGTAAATGTTGTATTAATGTGGCATATATTTGGAATTGTGCCCCAGAAATGTGACCAACTCAATACATTTTCACAAAATTAGCATAGCCAAACGATCAGCAACTATGTAAGATGATTTTTAATAACACGGATTGTTGTTGTTGTTCTTAAGTGATGTCAAGTCAGTTCTGACCCTGTATAAGGTTTCTGAGGAGCATCTGGGCCTTTGAACTGCCACCATGTGGTTCAACTCAACCTTGTAGTCCAGTGCTTATCCTACAGTGCCACACCAGGACTCCAAATACCACATATTAGATGGCCTGGTTTTGTACTTTATTTAAGTGGAATCATGTAACATGTACTCTGTGATGTCTGATTTCCTTTGCTTAAACCTGTTTGTGAGATTCATCCATGTTTTTTATTACAATAATTTTCTTATTAACATTGCTATGCAATATTCCCGTGTGTGACTATATTTCAATTTATTTAAAAATGTCATATTTAAGGGACATTTTAATGGTTTTAGTTTTAAGCTTTCATAAATACTGCTGCTAAGCACATTCTTGTATGAGTACATTCTGAGACATGTCTTGGAACATATGACAATCTTTCGTTTAGGTTATGCCTGTGTGTTAAATTGCTATGTTTTGTAGGTTTTTGCTTGCAGGGGTAGGTGAGAGAGAGTTTATACATTTATATGTAGAATTATACATTTTAATCAGTACTGCTAGAAAAGGCAAGATTCCTCCTTCCATACATAGTACATGGTTATAAATAGTTTTCATTGCAGAAACGTATAACAAAATTCAGTTTAACGATTTTAGGTGTATAATTCAGCAACATTGATTATGTTCATCATGTTGTGTGAGTGACTGAAACCTGATATCCCTTAAACAATGACTCTCCATTCCCCTCGCATGTTGTTGTTTTTGTTAAGTGCCTTTGAGGCAATTCTGAACCATAGCGACCCTGTAAAGGGTTTTCGAGGAGCAGCTGGTGAGCTTGAACTGGTGACCTTGCAGTTCAAACGGCTTTGCAGTTTGGCGCATTAACCCACAGTGCCACACCAAGACTCCCCTCACATAGTTATCACTTAATTCCAATTTTTTTTCAGAACATTTTCCAAGATGGTAACCCCTTCTACTAGTTACATGTTATAACATTTCCATATCTAGCCTTTATGTTGCTAGGGATCTTAAAACATTACTGGACACATTATGAAACATATTCAAAATTGATAGTAGCAGCTAATCTACATTTAGCAGTAATGTGTTGTTGTTGTTAAGTGCTACTGAGTCACTTCTGACTCATAAAGACCTGTATAGGTTTTCTAAGGAGCAGTTGGTAGGTTTGAAATGCTGATCTTGTGGTTCACAGTCCAGTGCTGATCCTAGAGCACCACTCCAGGAGATCTGAAATATATGTTGTACTTATATTGAGTAAGGAACTGGTGGGGCAACTACATGGCCTAGAATCCTTCCATAGAGATTTCTTATCCTTTGTACTTTGATCACCTACTCAGCAGACTGTCAGTCAATCATTAATTTCTAATAAAAGTTCCAGAAAGCTAGTGGGGGTTCTGTGTATTACATGTGAGCTTAAGAGGACAGAGGAACTCTGTTTTCAGAAAAGCCTACATTTGTCCCCCTGATTGGAATAGTTTTGTTGCTATATGTTGAGCTGTTTCTGTTGACCATGTTGGTATGCTTACTTCTGGAAATAGCAGGAAGATGGGTCTCTTCCTATATTCCCCCAGTACAGCTACAACTAGTACTTCATTAGTAGACTATTTCAATTATAGCTGTTTTTCCCCATTTTTACAAAATAATAGCATTCCCTGTAGTTCAAAACATTTTAGCTTGTTTTACTAATATTTTGAGATCAGTTTATGATTAATTTGATTAGCCAGGAATGGATTCAGTTGTGTTTCTGAGTCCATTTTCATCCAGATAATGGAAGATTAGAGGAACCCTATTTTAAGAGTAGAATTATTGGTTCTATCAATTTTGGCTCAGAAATACCATGAAAATAAGAACTAAGTGACCCTAATCCTCAGCTCTCTGCTTGAAGCTCTTTGTAAAATTTGTCATGTGTGTTGAATTATTCAGGTGGAAGAAATGTTAGTAAAACAGAAATTATTGGCCTTGTTCATGCCAATGATGAAATAAACAAAACTGTGTCATTTGTGTACTATGGAATCCACGCAGGACTTCTACACATATTATATGTGCGTGTATATAATACATCCTTCCAAGGTTGGGATATGATCCCCATTTTCTTGGTGAGGTCTTTAAAACTCAAAGAGGGCAAATGCCTTTTCCTGGGTACTAGTAACTGGTAGAAGGATCTCTGGTAGTGTAGTGGTTACGAATCGGGCTATGAACCTTAAGGTCAGCAGTTCGAGCTGTTCCACAGGAGAAAGATGAAGCTTTCTGCTCCTGTAAAAATTTACAGCCTTGGAAATATTGTACAGGGTTGCTATGATTCAGAACTGACTCCACAGCACATAACCACCACAAGTAACTAGTAGAGGCTAAACAAGAGTCCAGGTTACCAGATTCCAAGCCTGTCATTCTCAATAATGCAGTAGCCAGATGCTAAGCAATTGAGACTTAACAGATACAAATAAACTATGTTTTAGCCCATTTGGTTGATCCCTCTGACTATGACCTAAATTTCTTTTCTTTTCCATGAGGCATTTCTGTCTCCCTCCCTTTCTTGAGAATGTAAATTAAATTCTACTAATTTTGCTGAATTAGCAGCCTGACTAAATACCACTGGGAAGAATGAACTTTCTTCACTTATGTTAATGGGGGGTTAATTTTGAGACTTAATTATCAGAAACACTGTCCGTTTGCACTTGTAACCTACGCAGAGCTGCAGAGCACAGTTAGTTACTGTAATTTGATTCCAGGCTTGTGTGAATGTAGAATTTGAAGCCTCAGGAAGCAAGCTCAGAATGGAAGTTCAGGAGTTAACTGTTGGACTCTGGATATGTGGAATTTTTTTTTTTCCAGATATCTTTCAATATCTATAGATTGATCCCCAACTTCTTATTCTCCTGTGTATAATTCTTCTAGACACTTAGACTTACAGAGGTCATTTAATTGCATGTTTTTTCAGTCTATCAATAAGACTGGGAGCTCACATTCCCTGAAAAATTTTAAAGGTACACTTTGACATTTTCAGTAATATACAGGCAGTCTTATGGTTTCATAGTTGAAAGCCTGGGCTCCAAAATCAGACTGCCAGGTTACCACTTCCACTTCTATTTTATAAAACTGTATCACTTTGTTGTTTTTCTTAGGTGCCATTGACTCAGTTGTGACTCATAGAAAACAGCAGAAGGAAACATTGCCCAGTCCTGCGTCATCCTCACAAATGTTATGTTTGAGCCCATTGCTGCTACCACTGTGTCAGTCTATCTCATGGGGGGATCATCCTCTTTTTCACTGACCCTCCACTTTCCCAGAATGATGTCTTTTTCCAGGGCCTGGGGCCTCCTGACAATATGTCCAAAGTATAAGTGATGAAGTCTTGCAATTCTGACTTCTAAGGAGCATTCTGGCTGTCATTCTTGCAACACAGATTTATTTGTTCTTCTGGCACTCCATGGTACTTTTAATATTCTTCTCCAACACCATAATTCAAATGCATCAATTCTTCTACATTATTCCTTATTCATCGTCCAACTTTCAAATGCATAAATGATTGTTGAAAATACCATGGCTTGGGTCAGGTGCACTTTAGTTCTCAAACTGACATCTTTGCTCTTCAACTATTTAAAGAGGTCTGTGCAGCAGATTTACCTAATACAATTGATCATTTCATTTGTTGACTGTTGCTTCCATGAGTGCTGATAGTGTGTCCAAGCAAACTGAAGTCTTTGACAACTTCAATATTTTCTCCATTTGTCATGATGTTATTTATCGGTCCAGTGGTGAGGATTTTTATTTTCTTTACATTGAGGTGCAACATGTATTGAAGACTGTGGTCTTTGATCTTCATCAAGTATGTATTTTAAGTTATCTTCTATTTATATTATACAACCACAAGGTTGTATAATCTGCATATCACATGTTGTTGATGAGTCTTCCTACAATGCTGATGTCAAGTTCTTATTAATGTAATCCACCTTCTCTGATTATTTGCTCAGCATACAGATTGAATTTAAATGGTGAGGGGTACACCATGATGCACACCTTTCCTGATTGTAAACCATTCAGTATCCTCCTGTTATGTACAAAGGACTGCCTCTTGTTCTGTGATAGGTTCTTCATGAGCACAATTAAATGTTCTAGAAATCCATTCTTTGGGATTTTATTCATGACTTGTCATGATCCACACAGTTGAAAGCCTTTTTATAGCCAATAAAGCATTCTTTGCATTCAACCCAAATCCATTTGACATTAGCCATGATTTGATGTCCTCATATGAATCTGGCTTGAACCTCTGGCAATGCTCTGTCAATGTACTTTTGCAGCAGTTTTTGAATTATCTTTAGAAAAATTTTACTAGCATGTGATATCAATGATGTTGTCTGATGATTTCCATGTTTACCTCTCTTTGGAATGGGCACAAATATGGATCTCTTCCAATCAGGTAGCAAGGTAGTTGTTTTCTAAATTTCTTGGCATAGATGAGTAAGTGCTTCCAGTGCTGCATATCAGTTTGTTAAAAGATTTCAATTTGTATTCCATCAGTTCTCAGAGCCTTGCTCTTTGACAATTACTTCAGTGTACCTTGAACTTCTTTCTTAAGTACCATTGGCTCTTGAAATGGTAGAACATTGAACATTTCTTTTTGGTATAGTGACTCTGAGTATTCCTCCACCTGCTTTTGATGCTTTCTGCATCATTCAATATTTTGCTCATAAATTCCTTCAATATTTCAAGTAGAGATTTGAATTTTTTTCTGCAGTCCTTTCAGCTTGAGAAATGCTGAGTGTGTTCTTCTCTTTTGGTTTTCTAACTCCAGATTTTTGCATATTTCATTATAATACTTGACTTTGTCTTCTTGAGATGTCCTTTGACATTTTCTGTTCTGTTCTTTTACCTCCTCATTTCTTCCACTTGTTTTAGAATCTGTACAATGGAAAGCAAGTTTCAGAGTCTCTTTTGACATCCATTTTGGTCTTTTCCTTCTTTCTTGTATTCTTAATGACCTTTTGTTTTCTTCCTGTATGATGTTCTTAATGTTATCCCATAACTCTTCTTCTTCTGATCTTTGGTCATTAGTGTCTAATGCATCAAATCTGTTCTTGAGATGATTTCTAAATTCAGGTGGGATATGTTCTAGGTCATATTATGGCTCTAGTGGATGTTTTAATTTTTTTCAGCTTCAGCCAGAACCTGCAAATGAACCTGTGTTTAATCATCTTTTATGTTGTTTCCAAAACGTTTTTTACATTGAAGTCAGTGGTCTAGCGAAACTCCATAATATGATCTCCAACATCATTTCTGTCACCAAGGTCATATTTTTCAACTACTAATTCTTCCTCTTTGTTTTCAACCTTTGAATTCCAATCACCAGTAATTAGCAATACATCTTGTTTGCAAGTTCAATCAACTTCAGACTGAAAAATTTGGTAGAATTCTTCAATTTGCCTATCACTGGCTTTAGTTGTTTGTGAATAAATTTGAATAGTAGTGGCATTAACTGGTCTTCCTTGTAGGCATATAGATATAGTCTTATCACAGACAGCATTATACTTCATAATAGATCTTGAAATGTTCTTTTTGATGTTGAATGTGATGCCATTCCTCTTCAATTTTTCATTCCAGCCATAGTAAACCATAAGACTGTCAGAATAAAAATGCCCACTACTAGTCCATTTCAGCTCACTAGCACCTAGAATATTGGTGTTTATGTGTTCCATATCATTTTTGACAACCTGCAATTTTCCTAGATCCAAACTTAGTATATACCATGATCTAATTATTAATGGATGTTTACAGCTATTTCTGGTCATTTTGAGTTGTGCCCCATCAGCAAATGAAGGGTCTGAAAACTATACTCCATTTGTGTCCTCGTGGTCATCTCTCCTTTGTAGAGACAGCTCTTCCCCAGTCATATTTAGAGTGCCTTCCAACCTGAAGGGCACATCTTCTGACAGTGTATCTGACAATATTTTGATGCTATTCATAAAATTTTAATATTCAGTGTTCTGGTGCTATCTGACAGTATTCCACTGCTGTTGATAATATTTTAAGTGCCTAAATATTCAGAAGTTATTTGCTGCTTCTTCTTCCTAGCCTGTCTTCATCTGGAAGCTCAGCTGAAACCTGTCCACCATGTAGATACCCTTCTAGTATTTAAAATACCAGTGGCATAGCTTCCAGCAGCACACAAGCCACCACAGAGAAACAAACTGACAGATAAGTGATGGATGATAGAGAACATAATAACAATCTAACAGATATGTTGATGGTGAAAACACGTATATACCCTAAAGAACCCAAAGCAAGAAACATTGCTTATTAGTATTTGCATGATCTAGTAAAAGTGGTAATTTGTAAAATATAAGCATTTAATGTAGACTGAAATGTTAATAAACCTGACATTTTTTCATACATTTAATATATTGAAAGTCTCAAGTACTTCAAAAATAGGAATATTTCTCTTCTCTTTCTGAAGTTTCCATTTTGTAAGTGTTCTGTGGATCCATGTATTAGTGTCTGTGATGAAAATGTAAATATTTCAATTTAAAATCAAATAACATTCTCAAAATGATGTAATCACAACATAATACTAGTCCTGGTATGGTGCTATAGAATAAGCACTGGACTGCTAACTGCAAGGTTGGTAGTTCATATCCACTAGCTAGTTCTCAGTAACTTGAGTTGCTATGAGTTGGAACTGACTCTATGACACTTTACAACAATAACATTGAATTTATTAATGATAATAACTTGAAGCCCCCTTCACCTACTAGTGTATTTTTTTATGTGAAGTCATTGGTTTCTGAAATCAAATATTTTATCTGAGAGGTACCTTAACCTGATGTTTTCTTGAGTATTTTAGCTTAGAGGGATTCTCTCCCTCTAAATACTAACAGAAATCTCATAAATTCACTGTCATTCTTTTCACACTTATATAGTTTGTTGTATCTTTATGCTTTCGCGTGTGTAACTTTTTTCCTTTACTAGAGTGCAAGTTCTTTTACGGTAAAGCCTCTTTTGCCACCCATGGGTCAACTGATGGCTTCTTAAGCCTGTATAAGAATTGTCTCAATTTTGCCAGATAAAAAGCTCATCTGCCTTTATTGTTACCATAGAGATCCATTTACAACAGACATTTCATGAGTTTCATAAAAAATTGCACATCAATTTGGGGAGGACTGATGGTGAGCGGCCGCATTGAAAAGAACACATATGCTCTTCCTGTTTGTCTCCTCTATCTTGCTTCTCCTTTCTTTGCCCTTACTAGAGCGTCCATCCAGAGTTCTGAATGCTCTAATATTTCAAGTCGTTTCCATCCTCCTTATATGTCTCAGAGGAGCCCTGGTGGAACAGTAGTTAAAGAAGTTTTCTGATAATGATGGTTTGAACCCACCAGTCACTCTGTGGGAGAAAGACGTGGCATCCTGCTTCCATAAAGATTTACAACCTTCAGAAAGCCTATAAGGCAGCTCTTTCTACTCTGGCCCATAGCATCACATTGAGTCTGAATCAACTTCACAGCAGTGAGTTTGGGTTTACACATTTCCAGAGGCAGCCAATCTCTAGCCAAAAAAAAAAAGAAAAGAAAATATTTTCTTCATCTTCTTACTGCTTTGAGTTACTTCCCTAGGACAGCACCATCACACTAGCGTCCATGGTCATTAAGCAGACTAATCACAATAACAGGGCCCACAGATGTTTGTTGACTAACTGGGGATGCAAGAAGCCTAGTTTTGGAAGAAGCAGTTTTCAGTGCAGATGGTGGGGTTTCCCAAAAATTCTCAGAATAAAACTATCTTGGGCATGAAATCCTACTCCTTCTCCCAGGCAGACACAATAAAAGAATCTGTTCATACTAACGGTGCAAGTAGTTTAAGGAGAAGGTTTGTTCTCAAACTGTCCAGTACTACTCGTTAGCCAGTAACCTCAGTAGAACTGATGATAGTCACTGGAAAGCTCATGACTCCAAACTCAGGAAGATTTTCTTTCTGTTAATTCTTATGATTTAAACATGTGGGAAGGTCACAGAGATTAAAGGAACACTAAACCTTCATAGTCTTATCAAAGCAATTTATGGGGTAAACAAAATCCAAATTATGGATTATCCATCTTTTCCCTAGTGACAGAGTGAAGAGTTGAAGGTTCCCAGAGCCCCTGAGGGCAAAGAGAGCCAAGTTCTCCACAAGAACAATTGAGTTAGAAAATTACTAGTTGTTTTCTAGAAGAAAGGATCTTAAATAGGATTGTTGTTGTTGTTGTTGTATAAAACTGTCTAGAAAAAGAGATGTCTATTAATGACCTGATATGTTTGGGAGGTCAAATGTACAGCATCAAGTGCTGATGAGAAGAGTTCTATCAGAATCAGGTCTGGATAAGAACTCATTGTCAGTGCATTGTTAGCAAAATTCAGAATAGACAGGCCATTGATAAGTGCTTCAATAACAGATTTCATAAGTTGATACAGAACACCACATCAGAAATGTTCCAGGATGGAATAGACCAGTGTTAACCAAAATATGGAATACAAGATAATTTTAGATAGTATAGATTTCTTCTTTTTAGTTGTTTATACATTTGTGTTTATGATAATATGTAGAAAGTATATTTTTATATAAATATATCAAACTCATTGATTTCACAGACAGACAATTCACCTATAACATGTAGCAAGAGCTATAGATGGTGTGCTCAAGCATGTCTATAATTGTTTCAAAACTTGGATTGGTAAAACTTGTATTAAAACCATTTCTTATATTGACTTTACAGATGAGTTGGACTGCAAGTATGGATTTCTTTTTAGCTTTTGCTTGAGAATTGATTGAAGGTTTACAGAGCAGATCATCATTTTAACATTCAACAAATATATAATTCACTTCACCTGGATAGTTGCAACGCCCTCCTCTGTAGCATCAGTTAGTGCACTTCTTGCTTGTGATTCTTCTTTCCTTGTAACCTTGCTTACCAACTCTTCTGAATTTTGTCCCTAGGTATGTGCTACCCTTTTGACCTTAAATGGTTGACCATTCCTTGGTGTGCATACCTCACAAATATTGTTGTCTCACCTACATACCTGTTTATTGCTTGACTGGAAATTAAGATAGGGGTTTGAATTCAGTTCTAGACTGAGAGGGTGACCAAGGACCATAGGCTCAGTTTTATCCATTCTCTGACCATTTAACATGGTCTTTTTTGTATATATAATTTTGAGTTTTTCTCTACATTTTTTCCACTCTATCCAGGACCTTCTAATATGAAAAAGTTGGTAGCGAGAGTCAGGCATCATCTAGTTCTTTTGGTCTCAGGGTCGTACAGATTGATGTTCACATGTTCCTTTAATCTACTGAGCTAATTGATTCTAAGTGTTTTCAATTTTCATCACTCTTATTTCTTCCCCACAGGAAGCCACCAATGGTTGCATCTTAGATGGCTGCTCATGAGTTTTTTAAATCCCAGTCCCTACTTACAAAAGATGTAGAACATTGTCTATGTGGACTATGTTGTATCAATTGATCATGTTGTCCCCCAAGTCTCTAGTCCTGAGCACCCAGGCCAGAACTCATTCCCTCAACGTGTTTGATAATGTCTAAGAAGTTTTCATCATTTTGTTCACTGTATGCCCCACCACAGTCATGGATATATTTGTGGCAAAGGTCAATACCCATATACAAAC
Organism: Chrysochloris asiatica; assembly: GCF_000296735.1. Lineage (NCBI taxonomy): Eukaryota > Metazoa > Chordata > Mammalia > Afrosoricida > Chrysochloridae > Chrysochloris > Chrysochloris asiatica. The sequence goes on along the minus strand of NW_006408548.1, from coordinate 17,378,776 downwards.
ATACTATCAAACCTTTATATATTTGTGGATATACTCCAATTTTCCTTCCCATATCCATTCAGCCTGTGTCTCTGTCTTTGTAGCTACCTGCACATTGCTATTAATGCAAGATTCTATATATAGCAGCATTTACTTCTATTCCCTTTAACTCTTGCATTCTTTCCTCTGGCTTCCCCTACCTTCATCATTCTTCCAATGTCCTTCTTGTTGTTTACTGTTTTCCCCATCACCCAAATTAATAGGTTTCTACCCTCTAGCCTGTAAATTATTCTCCCTTTTCTCTCACCCCTAGTAACCATCAAAGATTGTTTCTTTTCACATGAAAACTTTTTCTTGAGTTTTTACAATAGTGTTCCCATTACAATATTTGTCCTTTTGTGTTTTACTAATTTCACTCATCATGGACTCCTGGTGTGGCATTGTGAAATAAAGCACTGGACTAGAAGGTCTGTTTGAACCACAGGTTGGTGGTTCAAACTCACCAGCCACTTCTTGGAAACCCTATACAGGGTTTCTATAAGTAGGGACTGACTGTACAGCACCTAACAACAACAGTGTCCTCCAGGTTCATCCATGCTATGAGGTGTTTCGCATATTCATCAATATTTTTATGTTGTTCTTGTTATGTGCCATGGAGTCGGTTTCGACTCATAGTGACCCTGCATAGATGTTGCACATTATTTAATTGTGTGACTGTACCAAAGTTTGTTTATCCTTGGTTCCTTTGCTTGGCATTTAGGCTGTCTCCAGCATTTTGCTATTGTGAGTAGTGCTGCAATGAATATGAGTGTGCATGTATCTATTCTTGCTATGACTCTTATTTCTTGAGGCTATATACTGAGTAGACAGATTGCTGGGTCATATGGTATTTCTATTTCCATATTTTTGAGAAAGCACCATAACAATTTTCACAGTAGTTGCTTTATTTTACAGTCCCACCAGCAATATAGGAGGATTCCAGTCTTTCTGTTTTATTGAACTTTGCTATTAATGCTAGGAGAAGATGATAACTCACTGTTGTTGTTTTGATTTGCATCTCTCTGATGGCTAATGATCATGAGCATTTCTATATGTGTTGGCTGCCTGAGTATTTTCTTTGGTGTTTGTTCATGTTCTCTGCCCATTTAAAAATTGGATTATTTGTCTTTTTCTTATTGAGGTATTCTCTATAAATTTTAGAGAGTAGCCCCTTGTCTGATATGTCATTACCAAAATATTTTGCCCAATCATGGGTTCCCTTTTCACTCTTTTGGTGAAATCTTTTGATGCACCCACTAACTGCTGCTAAGTCGGTACTGACTCATAGAAACCCTATGTAAGGGTTTCTGAGGCTGTAAATCTTTATGGGAGAAGAAAGCCTCATCTTTCTTCTGCAGAGAAGTTGATAGGTTTCAACCACTGACCTTGTGGTTAGCAGCCTAATGCATAACCCACTATGTTACCAGGGCTCCTCTTGAATGCACAGAAGTGTCTAATTTTGGGGAGGACCTAGTCATCTCTTTTGTCTTCTGCTGTTAGTGTGTTTTCATTTATGTTTGATAGTGTATTTCTGCACCAGAAAAAGATAAGTATGTCTTTATCTTTTTCCTGATTCATTTATAGTTTTTATAGGTTTTACATTTAGGTCTTTAATTCATGTTGAGTTTGTTTTTGTAAATGGTATGATATATGGTTCTTGTTTCATTCTTATGCAGCTGGATTTCCAGTTTTGCCAGAACTGTTTGCAGAAAAGATTGAAGAGGCTATTTTTTTCCCCATTTGATGTGTTTTCACCCTTTTGTCAAAGATCAGCTGCTGTAGGTTGATGGATGGATTTCCTTCTGGATTCTCAGTTCTGTTCTATAGGTCTATGTGTTTTTCATCTTACCAGTACCAAGCTGTTTTGACTACTGTAGCTTTTGGGATTGGGAAGTGAGAGGCCACATTTTTTTTTTTTTTTTAACTAATGCTTTACATACCCACGATCTTTATCCTTTTCATATAAATTTTTTGTTTTTTGGGTTTTTTTTTTTTTTTTCCTGTCTCTTTAAACAATGATGTTGGAACCTGGATTGTGATTGTATTATATCTATAGATTGTCTTGTGTGGTTTGACATTTTCACAATGTTAAGTCTTTCTATCCATGAGCATGGTGTATTCTTCCATTCTTGTAGGTCTCTTTTGCTTTCTTCTGGTCATTTTTGATAGTTTTCTTTTGTTTGGTAGATATTTTGTTTCTCTTGTTAGATTTATTTCTAAATATTTCATCTTTTGGGTATTGTAATTTTGGGTATTTTATACGTTTTTGAGTGTTTAAATCTTTTGGGATTTCCTTTTCAGAGTTCCCTTTATTAATGTAAAAGAATCAGACTGAGTTTTGTATTTTGATCTTATACTTGCCACTTTTCTGAATCGTTCAATGAGTCACAATAATTTTGTTGCTACATCTTTGAGGTTTTCTTTGTATAAAATCATATCATCTGCAACTAGAGAGTTTATTTCTTTGCCAATTTGGATGCCTTCTAGCTCTGGCTAAGACTTCCAGCACAATGTTGAATTGTTATTGCTGTTGTTGTTAAGTGCCATTTAGTTGGTTCCAACCCATACTGACCAAGTATAGAGTTTCCAAGGAGTGACTGGTGGGTTTGAACCACTGACCTTGGGGTTAGCAGTTCAGTGTTTATCCTAGAACACTACACCAGGAATATTGAATTTATTGTTAATGTTGTTAAGTGCCTTTGAGTTGGTTTTGACCCACAGCATCCCTGTATAGGGTTTCCAAGAAGCATCTGGTGAGCTTGAGCCAGAAGCCTTGTGGTTCAAACTGACTTTGCAGGCCAGCGCATTAGCCCACAGTACGATATTGGGACTCCTGAATATTGAATAGGAGTAATGATATAGGACATTTTAATCTGATTCCTGTTCACAAGGGGAAAGCTTTCAGTTTCTCTACCTTGAGAGCAATTAATATTGACTATTGGTTTTGTATATATATTCTTAATTATGTTGAAGAATTTCCCTTCTATTCCTATTTTGTTGAAAGTTTTTATCAGACTTGGATTTTGGATTTTGTCAAATGCCTTTTCTGGATTCATTAACATACTCATGTGGTTCTTTTCTGTTGGATCTTTGGTGTTTTTTTTTTTTTTTTAATGTGGTGTATTATGTAGCTTGTTTTTCTAATATTGGACCATCGTTGTACCAATGATATGAATCCCACTTGGTCATTCTTGCTTATATGGAGGGTTGGTAAAAAAGAGGTCGACCCCTAACCAAATGGATTCGCTCAGTGTCAACAATGATGGGTTCAAGTGTAGCAAAGATTGTGAGATTGCCGAAAAATGGGGCGCTGTTTTATTCTGTGTGGCATAAGAACTTTATGAGTTGGGATCGGCTCGAGGCCATCTAACAAGAAGAACAACAAAATATTTATGGTTTCCCTCTTTTATGTTTTAATATAAAGCTTATTAATTTTCTTTGAGGTAACTCTGCAATTTATTAATCTCCCCCCTACCCCACCCCCACCTCCAGTTTAAACCTGTCTTTTCATCTTGAAGTCTACTTGACTTCTTTACATTTTGGAAACTCTATAATTACATTATACCCTCTTTTTGCTTTGTTACTGTCTTCATTATAAACTGATATGTCTGATTTCCTATATTCAGTCTTGTAAATTTGTTTTGGAGTCCTAGTGTGCTGCCATAGGAGAATCACTAGAATACTACACACAAGGTCAATAGTACAAACTCACTAGCTGCTCCTTGGAAACCCTATGCATGGTTGCAATGAGTTGGAACCAACTCAGTGGCACTCAACAACAACAAATTTGTTTTACTTTTACTGCCATTATATCTGGATTAAGTTCTGAGGAGTATTGTCATGTATATTAATCTCAGGTTATTGTCTCCTGTGGTTAGTTTTCAGTCCAAAAAAAAAATACTCTTAAGCTTTTGTGGGTTTTTTTAAGGTTTTTATTGTGGATTGAGTGAAAGTTTACAGGACATATCATCAGTTTTACATTCAACAAATCATATACCTTGTGTTTCATTATATTCATTATAATCCCCTCCATGTACTATCAGTTAACAGTATTTTTCTCTATCCACTTTAGCTTTTTGAAAAACACAAAAACAAAAAAACTCACTCAGGCATATATAATAATTTACATCTCCAAAAGGCACATTCTGCAAATCTGTTTCTGGCCACCAGCTCTTAGTCTTTCTCTTCTTAGTCCATGAATCTAGAGTCCTCAGCCACTCCCCCTCTCCATACCCCCATCTCTGGTGCTGCTTCTCTGGATAAGATCCTGCACTCTTCTTTTGAGTTCCTCTCTTGATGGTCCTAGGATCCTCTGTTTCTGGACTGTAAGATTAACTACTCCCCTTTTTTTGTTACAAAACTTCTACCTTTACAATTGTGACAGTCGCGATTAGTCATGATAACAGTTATTCACTATTGAATCTTACA